>NW_009260774.1:1476229-1498189 GCF_000687185.1 Egretta garzetta
GCGGGCCCCTGGGTGGCGGGCTGGGCTCCTCTCTACCACAAGCACGTTAATGGCAGCTTCCCTTAGCACCGTCCGGGGCAGCGCCAGCCACGGTGCTTCTGGGGCACAGCCCCTCCTGGGCGCGTTTGTGGGTTCCTCCGAGCCACAGACTCTCCTGTGGTGGGGCCTGTGTCCTGCCACCCCCAAAAGGGTGCACAGGCTCTAAAGAAGGAAAGGCAGTGGGTGTCCTGGCAGTGCTCAGCACCCTGGTAGGCATCGTTAGCCCACCAGCTCCTTCCCAGTAGCTAAACTGCTGTTAATATTTTCAGGAGGGAGGTTTCTGGGGAGCTGTCCTGACCTGTAATTGCATAGAAGTTCAGATTGTCTTTAATGGCTTCTGTGATAGGAGTGAAAAGTAAGCATCAGAGAGAGTGAAGCAATTACATAACCTGTTAAATCATTTGTGTTAATTCCACTAATTTGAGTATTATGGTACTACCTTACCTATTATGCGGACTCAGCCTCCTACCAGGGTGTTGTCAGGCAAGCAGCGATGGCTTGCTTGGGTAGATGGAGAAACCTTATTTTAAATAAAGCCTTCCTAAGTTGAATTGGCGTCTCCTGGAAAACTCACAAATTTTGACTTCTAAAAACTAGCACAGTCCCTGAGAATTTCTTTGCAATGATCGTGTATGCTAAATGTCTTTACATGTCTTGCCATGGTTCTAAAACTTGGAGAAAGACTGCTGCCTTTCTGTGCTTTTCCTAAGGGTGAATTATGAAGGGTTTTTTTTTCAGTGAAGAATGTGCTACAAAAGCACAAGTACCAAAAATAAAATTCAGTATCATGTTACTATTTATTTTTGTTCTTTGCCTTTCTCTCTAGGTTTTCTTTAGATACAACAAGAATAGGAGAGTGGATAATGCATATGCTTTGTAAAGTCCAAAATGTCATGCCAAACAAACTTATGTTTCTTTGCTCAAAACACTTTGCATCCTCTTGTTTTGACCTAACTGGACAAAATTCATGACTTAGAATAGATACCTTTCCAATGACTTGATTTCATACAAAACTCAGGGTGGAGTAATGGAATGCATATATCATCTCCTAAATTTCTCTTAATTTTTTTCAATTTAAAACAAAGTGGATTTATTGTGGTTTAACCTGGCAGGCTCTTTGCTCTCTCCCCCCAGTGGGATGGGGAAGAGAATTGGGAAAAAATAAAGTAAGATTTGTGGGGCGAGATAAAGACAGTTTTATAGGACAGAAAAGGAAGGGGAAAAAACAATAATAATAGACAAAATGAGCAATGCACAATTGCTCAGCAGCCCCCTGGCCAACTTTCCCCTAGTTTATTTAACGAGCATGACGTCATATGGTATGGAATACCCCTTTGGCGGTTTGGGTCAGCTGTCCTGGCTGTGCCCCCTCTCAACTTCTTGTGCACCTCCAGCCTCCTCAGTCTGTAGAGCGTAAGAAGCTGAAAAGTCCTTGACTAGGGTAAGCACTGCTTAGCAAAAACTAAAACATCAGGGTGTTATCAACATTCTTCTGGTACTAAATCCAAAACACAGCACTATACCAGCTGCTAGGAAGAAAATTAAGTCTACCCCAGCTGAAACCAGGACGTGATTCTATTAAGATGTCTACAAGGAAGAATGAAGCAAGTTAAAAGTTAGCATTTTCTTTTTTTTTTTTTTTACAGGTATCCATCATACTACAGTAGTGTGTTATTTGTGTCAGTTCTTATATTCAAACAGATGTTGCCTCTAGAAATCATGCTTCATCGGTGGCTTATACTATTTTACGTATCCCACAGTCCTAAAAACATCCACAGAGGGCTAGCAGATATGACACAGGACCTACTGAAAACTTTCTGAAGTGGCAGCTGGAGGTCGGGCAGGTTTCTTAAACAGCGCTAGGAGCCTACCTCCACGTCCGAAATCTGATCTGTTGTAGTTAACAAAGAAGTTTCAGTATCACTATACCTAAGCTGCAGAAATTGCCCTCCCAGGAGGCATTTGCTTACTTGGGCATCTCAGAGCTTTGCATATCATCTGGTTCCGGTTTCCGTTGTAAAATTGCCTTTATTTCTTAAGTGTTTTCACACGCCAGTAGGAAATTATTATCAGCACCTTTCAGAGTGGGAAGAAAAATGTTAATAGAACTGTAAGGACTGGCAAAGCAGCAACAGCTCTATGGGAAATTAACCTGATGTGTCTATTCCCACTCTGTTGTTACTGTATGTTTGCCTAAATTTCATCCAACAAGTGTGCTCAATTTATTCAACAATGCTACATGACCTGTATGATAAATTTCTAGCTGAGATACTTAACCATCTGAAAAAGGAGATCCTGAGAATCTTCCAGTGTTTTTTGCGTGTCCTGTGGTATCATATGTCCCTTCTTTTATTTCAGTCATCTGATACTGCCTGCTTTTTTCTTTTGTCTAGGGTTATCAGGCAAGTAACTTTATGTCTAAATTTCCAGGAAGAAGTGGGTTCATCAGCTGTATTCATCACTGTTAACAAACAGGGAAATTCATAGTGTTACGTTGTCTTCTGTAAAGGGAATAAAAAGTCATGCGTAAAAAGGATGTGTTGATCTGCTGATTTTGGTATCTACCTATTTGAATGAGAGGCCATAAACATTTGAAAACTGCGAGACCTGCCATTCAAAGAGAAAACGTTGAGAAACTTCCTTGCTTATGGCATGGGTAATAGATGAAAAATTTTTTGGTGAGGTTTCACTGGAATTTGTAAATTTAAAACAAAATCCAAAGTAAAGAGATTTTATCTTCGCTGCATTTTACTTCATTTCTCTTTGAAAGAGATCTGATATTGCTGCTAGAGCACAAATTTTTGTGTTAAATACTGAATATGTTTTCAGTAAAATACAGATGGAATAATTTGAAATATAGGAAAGCGTATGTCTTAATACTGGAGCACAGAATTTGATTTATTCTTTATCATGTTCCCTGAATATTATCTGTACCTCTAGACATGGGCAAAAAAGCACTGGAGAAATAGCATGTTTGTGAAGATGCAATTGTATTGCTGAAATTTGCGTACATAGGCAGCTAAGACTCACTGAATTGAAAGATTTCTTCAAAATCCCTTTCTGCAACTCAGCTCACGCTGTTGGTAACAAGTTCTGTATTGAAAGGTAAATAGCAAAGCTCATGGGATGGTTACACAGCTTTAATACAACTAAGGCTCATTTGCATATTTTACAAATGTGAACTACAACCATTAGTGCAGCTATCCAAATCCTAGCCATATTATTTCTGTTAAAATATTTAAATATCCCCAATGTAAAAAATTACTGTATTCTCATTTTCTTATGATATGTGTCTCATGCTCTTTATCCAGAGCTGAAAACCAGCGCTGGAGTTAGTGATCTCAGTGTTATTTTTGCTTTAAGTGACCACATTTCTGGTCCAGCAAACATTAAAAGGATCACATTTTCAAAGTTTGAGGCAGAAAATTAGTAACATGTTTACCACATAAAGTACATGAAATTACTACAAGTAAAGCGGAATCCTGTGGAGACAGTAAGATCGAATAAAAGAATGAAGAATCACATTCAAACAGAAGGCAGAGCTGCACAATGATAGATCGAAATACTTGTCTCACCAGAGGCTTAAAATCAAATAGTATTTCACCAAGCGATGTACCTGAGCAAATTATATTAAATGCCTTAAGGAATCTTCCCTTGGATGAGTTAAAAATACAAGAGAAAAGTATGAGATATTTGTATGAGATATGAGATTAAAATGAGATACTTTGCAGAAGAAAATTTAGAAAGGCTTTTCAAATCAAAAAGTACCTGTAATCTTTACTTTGGTATTTATGTCAATGCTGTGCTAATGCTATGTTAATGCTAAAATATGAATCAGTCACATTGATATGCTCTCAGACATTCACTCAGTGATGAGAAAAATCTCCTTTTTATGACTGTTTAATTATTCAATACCTCTCAGTTGCTACGAAGACATCTTTAAAATCTGGAAGATGTTAAAATGTGATTTTGGTTTTTCACCTCAGGTAATAACAGTGTCTGATGGAAGAGCTGGTTCTGTGAGTTCAGTCTTTCTCAAAGTGCATACAAGAAGCTTTTTTCTTTTGGAAGAGGCTTTATTTTTAGGAACATAAAATAATCGCTGCAGATAGCTTCAGATGGAACACAAGTAGCAGTTAACTTCCTCCTGTTAGATGTTGGTAAAAAGAATGGCAGTTTCCCCTAGGGAACCTCAGCGCCCTTTCCTTTGTCCCCTGAGATTTACAATCGAGGATCCTGTGTTGGTACTTGAGGCTCTACACAAGCCTCTCTGCAAGGACTCACAGAAATGAATGGCATTTTGAGAAGAAAGCAAGCAAGGTCAGAACCTGAACCATAGACCCCATGCCCTCTTCGAGGCAAAGACGACTGTTGGCTTTTTCTGTCGAGTTTGTATTGTACTTGTACATCTACTCCCAGGTTAGCCCCAAAGACTGCGCTGAGCGTGTAAGGCTTTTTTTTGCCCTTTGATGGGACGATTGGCCTTCCTTAATTCTTCAGATTGTGTACATGGTTGATCAAAATAAAGAACTAGAAAGACCTTGTAGGGTTTTCCTTTCATTTCCCATTCTACCATATGCATTTATTTTTACTAATTAAAAATATCTTTGAGTTTAATTCCTCTACAGGTAAAAGATTGAGAGAGTTATTATTTATAGTATGTGGACGCTACAGCCAATTTCATGTTAGAGACATTTAACAGGTCAAATATCTAGTCATTTTTTACCCTTTAACAGGTGTGCAAGTACATATGTGGATGATTAAGTGCAACAATTTCCACTATTTTAGTATTTTCATGTTTTTCCTAAATGGTTTTTAAATACTTTGAATATTCCTTAAAACAGAAAATCTGAATCTAAGGGCTCTAATTAGCATGATTTAAAATAATATAAACAATTGTACCTTTTCTATTTGACAGGTAAATACTGCCGTGGGTTGGATTGCACACAGAATGTTGGAAGAAGAAAGAAGTGAAAAAAATAAACCTCTCATTAACTTCACCCGAGACATTTTTTTTCCGATGAGATGGGTGAAATTGTACTATAGCATTTTTATCTACATCAAGGTACAGTATCTTTCTTTTTGTTACAAACACTTTAGAAACATATAGAAGCAATGCCCTACTATGTCCTGCAGCTTTTCTCCATTCTTAAAACTCCTCAATATAACCATTTTTAAAGTAGTATTGTCTACAGCCTATACTCAGAGCAAAGGATAATGAAATTGGTCTCGGACACAAGTCGTAAGTTAGTTGTTGCAACAATAAAAGAGCCTTTAATAAACATCTTTTTGGCTGGAGGAAATGAAGCGTTACAAGAGGGTGCTTGTTTATTTGCATTGGTCACAAGTGAAGATTTGAGCTGTTGGAGACACAGGGTAGGAGTAGTAACTCTTCCTTTTTGACCATGAAAGAAAGTTTTCTTCATCTTAACCTGCCCTTGGGAACTGTGAGTATTTCTGGATGACTGAGACTGCATTTTGTTCACTAGGAAATAAATTACTTATTTCATTTTACATGAATTCTCCATACTACTTAAATAGTAATTTTTCAAGTACAAATACTGCAGAATCTATTACTATTTTGACAAAATGCTTTTCAAGTAAACCAGTTTCACTAGTGTTGCACCAGTTCCACTGGTGTTGCACTGCATTGGGTTACATGGCAAGGTTTTGGTAGCAGGGGGGCTGCAGGGGTGGCTTCTGTGAGAAGATACCAGAAGCTGTCCCCATATCAGACCGAGCCAGTTCCAGCCAGCTCCAAGACAGATGCACCACTGGCCAAAGATGAGCGATGTTGGTAGCACCCCTGTGATAACGTATTCAAGAAAGTGTTACAATTATTGGGTTGTTTTGCATTGGATGCATCCTTTTAAATGTGTTCACTCAAATCACAAATGGTTTCAGAATTGTCTAGGATAGAGATAAAACATTATTTTCCAATTAAGGTGGATATTTTGCCCTTATGAGCCAGCACAATCAAGTGTTAACCTGTTTTGAAGGGGGACTGTATGGATAGTGGTAATTTCAGTCATTATGTGGTAAGAAGAATCTGCAGTGTTATTACCAATTTGCTTTAAATAATAGCTGATAATTTTTTTAATGGTTCTCGCCACCTCATACATGGGAAGCATAACAGTCCCAAATTTTTCATGCTCTGAGATAGCTTGCCTTTTCTGAGAATATTCAGAGGGGAGAGAAGACAGATGTTGAACAGCTGGGGTTATATACCCAATATAACATAATTCAAACCAATCCCATTGGAGCCACAGGTATGCTACTATACCACGAATGAAATAGGCTCCCAAGTAAGTATGTATAGAAGATGATGTCAACTCACAGTTTTGTGAATTATCAAATAAATGTCTAGTATCATTCTGACAATTAATAGTTTTGGTACAATTACTTTGTCCCATGTAGCATGTTGCATTTGCTTTCAGGTAACAAGTGTTGCCAGGATCAACTAATCCCAGGTGATGGGTAGGAGTTGGAGCTTCACACACACCCATACTGGATCAATTTGGATCAGTTCCCATTTATTGTCAGTGGGGACAATCTTGGACAAGAAATTTCTGCCCTCTGGGGATTCCAGACTGGTCTTTCTAAAGATGAATTACATGCCCTAGGAAGCATTGTGACACCTTCACTAGAGTGATAAGGGATATGGCAACACACCCAACATTTTGAAACATCTGTGTCTTTAGCATAATGGTAGGCCAACTGAAGAAAGATGTTTTAATAGTTTATGTGATGATATAAAGACTTTCAACTCTTGGAGGACAGAGCATCTTTGTGGGTTCTATTCTGTGGATCTTGAGTTGTCTGTCTGACTGTCTGTCACCTCAGTGTAGACACAAGTCTCCACGTTCCCAAGAATGGCACATTCAGAGGCACATTCTGGAAGGGATGCTTTTACCTGGGAGTGAATAGTCCTCACACATTTCATTGCAGCCTTGCAGTAATTCAGCACAACATCATCAGTCATCTGTAGCCTGGATCAATGAATGCAGTGGCTTATGTGGGGTATGCAGTAACCTTACAGGTTTACGCATTACAATTTCATATGGGGATAGTGCATGTTTTTTTATTCACAGTGCTCTTGATGTGTGTTAGGGCCAATGGTAAAGTGTTTGGCCATTTATGGCCAGTTTCTTCACACGTTTTGGCCAGGCTAGCTAGTTTTAAAACAGAATTTTTCCTTTCAACAGCTTTACAGCTGTTAGATTCCTAGGGCTTTTACCAACCACATGGGCAACTGTGAAATGAGTCCCCTGGTCACTGTGTAGTACAAGGGATATATTCCAAAACAAAGCATTCTCTTGGTGACAGTAGTAGCATCTGCATGTCTACATGAGTAGACCTCTACCCGCCCTGAGAACGTGATTATGATTACAAGAGTGTATTTGTAGTTACAGCGTTCTGGCATCTGTATAAAATCCATTTGTAGATTTACAAAGGAACCCCATGGGTTTGGGTGTGCTGCAGCTTTGGGTTTGACCCTTTGTCTGATGTTATGGGCCAAACAAACAGGACAAGTGCTGCAGTATCATTGTGCTGTTACAGAGTAATTTGGAGCAAACCAATCTGCTGCAATCACACACCCCCCCCCCCATGTGCCAGTGCAAGCCACCAGGTGGGTCACACCAGCAAGGTAAGGGAGGAGAACCTGAGGTGCAATGAGGTGGCCATCCAGGGAGCACCGCAAGGAATCGAGGTGTAACTGGCAGCCCTGGCACAGCCAGGCAGCGTATTTGTCCTGCAGAACTGGGTACTGTAAAATAGAGTTCTGAAAGAGAACTAGGTGGTGATTGCTCTGTGGAAAGGCTGATGAGAGCATGTTCAGGAGCGTGCCGGCCAGAAAGGCCCACTGTCCTTGCTGATTGATCAGTTAAGGCATTTTCTTGTGTGATATTTAGCATTTTACTATTGCTAAAAGAGGGTAATAGCAATGCTAGCAGAAGAGCTTCAACATAGCAGTCGTTCTGAGTAGGAATGCCAGACAGTGTTAAGCTGAGTTGTGTTTCAGTTGTGCACAACCTGAAAGGCATATGGGGAATTGGTATAAACAGTGGCTGGTTGCCCTTGTGCACGTACAGAGGCAGGACTCAGGACAACAAGTTCTGCAATTTGTGCTGAAAAGATGGTTGGCAATGAATAAGCTTCTGGAGCATTGGTAGAAATACAAACACTGCACCCTGCAGCTGGATGCCCCATGGAGCCATAGGGCCAGGACCCAACTACAAAAAGGATGATGTCTGGCTTCTGTAGGGGAACATCTCTGAGGTCATGGAGGGGTACCAGGAGTTGTTCTGTGACAGAAAGATAGTCGTCGTGGTCTCCATCAGCAGGGGCACGACATAATGCTGCAGGGCAGAACAGCAAGAGAAATGTTGGCTGCTGACAGGAGTTGTTTTCACTGGAAAGTATGTCTGTGTGAGTTGGAAATGTGCTGGGGTTTCCCTTTTAAAAGGTGGGCTGCAACAGGGTGGGGAACAGCAACAGCTAGGGGATGACCCAGGACCAGAGAACCCATGGGGTTTTTTTGGTTAAAAAAAACAGCACCAGTGACTTTCTGGGATTTCTTTTGTTTGGGATTTGTTTTGTTTTTTCCATTGGATGTCTTTTCATACCAGCTGAAAAAGACATCCCATTAGACCTGGATCACCACATGGCCTGAGTATTTATACTATTAAACATATCAACAAGGGAGCCAGACTTTCAAAAATTAATGCCTTATAAAAGTTACATTAAAAGAAAAGGTACACATCTTCCTTCTCAGCTGGTAGCTGTGAAAAGTGTTGGGATTGCAGTCCTGGAGATTTAAACTGATATATAAAGAGGTGTGAGATGACCATCAGTGCCAGGACAATTTTTTCAGCTTTTCTTGAGCACTTTACTGTTACTCTTCACCCTAATCTGAACTATCAATATGTAGGAAAATTCAAGAATTTGAAGTGTTCTGTCTGGCTCCAAACATCTCTTCTTTACACTATCTTCAGGAAAGCTCAGGAATCTTAACTCATCAAGAGAACAGAAGTGGAAGGGGATGATATTCACAAAAGCTCAAATGTAAAGCACAGAAGGCTAACATTTGACTTTGTGCTGCTAAGTAAGCGGGCTTGGGTCGAGTCCCTGGCCTCAAAGCCAACCTGTGCTTAGGACTAGCCCACTCTCTAGGGACCTCCTGGAAACAGCTAGTTGGAGCAGTCCAAATACAGCTGGAGAGTAAGTTTACAATTAAGCAGGGTCGATTACAGAGAGGTCAGTGCTTCAGCTGCAGCCAGGTCCTGTTTATTTATTTAGCAGCATAAATTTATTGCCAAGGTCTTCTCTTAGTTAACAGAGAAAGAAAAATTTCTCTACCAGTTGTTTCAGTTCACCTGATGCCAATTGACTTCAGAGGGGGGACACATAGCAGAAATCTTGTGTTAATTAATAGGAGGAGAGTGGCTTCCATAGGCTGAACTTAACTTTTATATATACAACACAAGTGTCCTAAGACAATGAATCCATGAACATCAGACCCTTAACCATCTTTGCAGAAGTGTTAGTACCTTAATCCAGCCAGCGGCTACCAGTGGCCTGATTGCCATATAGACAACTTTTCATTACTACTTACCTTTCAGATCTGAGAATTTTCTAGTGAAACTGTAAGATCAGTTTTCAGAAAAAAAAACCTTAGAAGCTCTATTGTGTGGAAGTACTGACTCATCCAGACTTCTCAAGTTCCTCATTTGCAAGAGAGAAATCTAAAGCCTTTGATGAAAGTTTGAATTTTTAGGCAAAAATAGGGGATTTTTATGCAAGTACTTTACTCACAGAGACATTAAACATCTAAGATGAATTCCAGATAGTTGAACAGACTTACAAGTGGGAGGCTCAAAGAATTAACACAAAAGCAGGCTGGGTGAAGGCTCAAGACAGAAGAATGCAAAATGTTATCAGAAAAATCATCATCCATTCTACTAAAATAATCATGGATGTTAAAAATACTCACTTTTTATTTAAGTCTTCAGATTTCTCCTAAGAAGATTTTGTTTCAATCTAAGTCATTCTCCCTTCTGCATTCGTATTACCCAATGTCATCAAGAAAAAATATGAACGGTAGCAAGACTTGGCAGCCGTGAGATAACCTCCTGTTGTTACGGTGATGTCCTAGATTTGCCAAAACTGAAATACCTCAGATTTATGTGAAAAAGCAGAGCACCAAGTTTTGTTATGACCATGCTAAGGAATAAATACAGATTCCTTTCACAGATTAAGAATGCATCTTTTTTTTTTCACAGCTAGTCAAAAATAGTGTCTTTTCTGAGATTAAAACAGTGGTGCCCTAGAGTGTTATGTACCGCGATAGGGCATTCTGGAACTTCAATACCAATTTATGACACTGGGTGGATCTCTGAAGTCAGGAGAACAAGAAAAGAAATCACTGTCTTGGCATGAGAAGAGTGGATTGGGCTCCACCCTGTTTGTTAGTGTCTTGATTTCTCCATTTTCCATCTGCTTCATGACAGGATGATTTGCTGTGGCATCACTGTACTGTTTGTCACTGAAAGAATAGGAATTAATTATCATTGCAAAGCAGCAGAAAAGGCAGTTAAATCTTCCTTCTGACGAGAAACTTCAGTTGCTGGAAATGTTGGGAATCTGCAGTTCTTCGCCATAGGACTTAAACTCATCTTGCTTTTGAAATACTTTTTGTGCGCCAATTCTACTGAATCTGGACTGAACAGAAGTCTTGAAAGGTAAGGGATATTTCTGCTTAACTTTTGAGCGTGCGTTGTTATAGCCACCTCTTTTAGGTAAAACTTTCCTCCCTTACTCTCTAGTTCTGGTTTTCCAGGATGTCATCACATTTCTTACATAATTATCCAGTTTCTGAAGCGAAAAAGTCTACAAGTCCTTAGCAGTGTTTGAAGTTAGGTGTGCAGGTCTTTGTCCTGGGCGAACCAGAACTAAAATTCGGTATTGCCAATATCAAAAGTATTGTATTTCCATGAGTAAAGTACTTAATGATACAAAAATTGTTCTTTATTAAAAAGCAAATCTCCTGAAATCCAGTTTGTTGGCCACAGAGAACTTGCTGCTTTCTTCTATCTGCAAAATGTGGCTAAATCTGTAGTGTGCTTAATGAGTGTGTTATCCTCTAATATATACCTCTCCAAGGAAATAGCATTTATCTGGTTTAACAGAAAATTGAACATCTGTCCGGATACTACACAACATGTAGTTTTTCAGATATAACCTTACAAGTACGTATTTACAATCTACTGTAAATCTAAGAATTATGGTTTTTAATTTATACTATAAACTTTATGCCTTTATCATAATGCTGCAGTGTAGGTAACAAAAATAACCCTCTTTAAGAAACACATCAGACACGATTGTTGTCTGCAGTAGTTTTAATAGGCTGTTACTAATGTGTAGGGTCTTCTGTGTCCTGAGACCAAATTGATACAAGGCTTCTATGATGTATGAAATGCGTGGAAGGTCCCACAGTGCTATAGATTTCAATCCGGGTACACCCCCCAGCTGGTTAATTGCTGCATGAACTTTTCTTACAGTTTCTTTTGTAGTTCTTGAGGTAAGCGTTGAAGGATGATTTTATTGTTTATTTTATTACAGGATCCAGAGACTCTGCTTGGGGCTTACAGCATCTTTTACAAATGCTTAATAAAATGTTCAATATAACATTTCATTATGTATGAAAGAACTGGCAGATCAACTGGTTTTATGTTGATCTTGATTAAGTTTCCCATGGGGTCTGGAACGAGATGTTTACCAGTATTATTTCCCTCCCTTAAACTGTGCCAAAACGTAATGTTTGTGAAGTTTTTTAACCTCTTATGATTTAATGGCTATAGAAATACAAAATATGTTCTACTAATTCAGAGAGACAGAATCCCCTCAGTACTTAAGCTGTGTCTTCATAATTGATGCTCCTGCCTCACAGATGCGTATAACATCCAGCCATAATGTTACACTAATAGTGCCTTCATACCATAATTAATTCAGTTTAAAATTCAGATTGCTTTTGATACTTCACTTTCAGCTATCCCATACTTTTAGTAACCTAAAAAAAAGTGAAATAAAGTTGCTTTGAAGTTGATTTAAGAGGCATTTTACATGCATCACTAGATTTTATATAATGGGTTATAAATTTAAGCTAAGAATATGTAACTGCAGTAAAGAGTTGTGAAAGCTATGTTTCTATACTTCCCTAGTCAGACCTGAATTTAGTACATATGCAGTAACCTCTATTGTACCTCTAATCTTAAGTTAACTGAAACAAATACAAATGAAGACTACATTCAAGATGGAGGAAGTGAAGAGATAACTACTTTATTTCTTCTATCAGAACTACCAGGAGCACACCAGTATTCATCATATGATTCAACTGAAATGAACACACTTATCACTGGAAATGTGACTTTAATCCATGCATCTAATATCAGTCCAAACTGTAATGGCTTAGACAACTAAAGCAAAATGTATTAGCAGGGACAGTGCCTTGGTCCTCTCTTCTTTGCTGTCATCTGTCTTTATCAGCTCAGCAAAGGCTGGCTTTGTGGCCCATAGCTTTGCTGTCTAGTAAGTACCTTCCACTTGGTTTAAAGGAGATATATCTACAAGGTAAAGGCAACCTGAACTCAGGCATTTTGTGATTTACCACAAATGAAAACATTTGTCACTAATAAAAAATACCACTTCCACTTATTTCTCAGAAGCGATTAAAAACAATTGTCAAGTGGAAATTTAATAAGGAACAAGCAGCAAAAAAGTAAAGAAAAGAAAATAAATGCATTTAAGTGGTGTTTGAGAACCAATCTCTCCTTTAATAAAAAGCAATTGTCACTGTAAGTCTGCTTTTGAAATAATAATGATTGAGAAAATACATCTGTTTGATGGTGTTAACAGCATCTACTTTGAGTTTTTGGGTCAGACCAGCACATTGTATCACCACATCTTCACTGACTTGCGTGGCATTGCAGCATCGTACAGCCACAAAGGGTTCATCCCAGAATTTATATAAGTCTGGTTTGTTGCAAAAACATCCTGCCCTCCTTCACATCGAAAAGGCAGAGAACCGGAGCCACTATAGCTTAGAGCAACTGAAAAAAATGTTGGGAAAAGGGAGTAGGTCGAGATATGAAGTTATGCCCTGATTAGAGACTTGGCAGGTGAAACACTACCACCCGTGGATTACACTGGCAGAGTTCAGTGTAAAACAAACAGCCATAGTGTAGTTCCATGCTAGTTCCATCTAGTTCAGATGCAGGTAAAAACATGATGAGCAACTGCTTGAAAAGTCTTAGTTAAAAGCTATTTACACAGACACAGTATTTTGGTACTTCAGCCACTGCTCAAGGAAAGCATAGTCTACCATTCTATTAACGAGATTATTTCTGAAATGTGAGTCACATATTTCCCATCTTCCAACGGGTTGTAGAGTGGTCTACTTTTTGAGCCCCTACAGCGAAATACAAATTCAACAAATAGTTGGACTTGATAGGCTGTCGGTGTGGCTTCTCTATCAAGAAGGAACGTTTAGGAATTTTACAAACTTTCTTTTTTTCCTTTTGGGAAATCAGAACATACTGGTTTTGACTAATTTTTTGTTGCAAAGGTCCTGAAGTCAGAACAGAATATGGACAAAATTCTTGTAACATGGACATCCCTTACAAGGGCTAGTAGTCTGATGGTTGGAGTACTCAGTTACAAATAGTAAACCCACTTTCAATCCTTGTTCTGCTTAATTCTGTAAAGATGAGTAAAGACCAGTAAACACCGTTCTTCTGCATTCCCAGTGATTTCCAAGCCATTAAATCATTTGGAGGTCAATCACTTGATTTAATTTTTTTGGTGAAACTGTCATGTCTGCAGCCAAAAATCTCTTTCCGAGCTCAGTTCATTCTTGCTGACAAGAAGGCAAAAAAAGGGATTTTCTCTCTTTGCATTTAAGTCTGAAAATTGGTGTCGAGGTGTGCTTGCGCATCCACTTTGCACTTGTGCTTCCACTCATCATATTGTCACCTCTGCCTTCCTACCAATGTCTTTCTTCTTGCTGGTATCATTCAACAAAGCTTTTTCTACATCTTCTTCTGCTTGAGGGTTCTTCCCATGTTCCAGTCTATCTCCACTGGTGTTTCCCAGGCATCCTGCCTGCCATTCTTTCCTTTGCAGCCCTCTTTTTTGCCCTAGACTTCTTATTAATTTACTTTTTTACCTAAAGCCACCAATTTTCTTTTATACCTCACAGTTTCATAGCTATAATTTTACAGCTCAACAATTTCATAGCTCCCATCTGCCCTTCCTCTGGACTGCATTTTCAAGTATTTTCCTTTTAAAGAACATGTCTTCATAGATATTTGGGCACCCATTTCCAACTGAAATCAATGTGAGCTTGGCACAGCTGTAAGAATCCAGGCCTAGTCACTAATAACCTGAAGAACAATATTTTTTACTAAGACTTTTTTCCATATCTAGATTTAGCTTTGGTTCACTCCCCCTCCCCCAGTATCTCTTACAAATTATTTTAAACATGGTAAAAGGTCAGTCATCTTAAATCTTGAGCAGAATTTACCAGAATTCTCCAATTCTGCTAAATACCCTAGAGGTAAATGTGACGTACTTCTTTTGCTGAAAATCTTAAATCTAACAATTTGATCAATGTAGAAAAAATATATATGTGCGTCGTTCTATCACTTCTTCACAGTCTGCCTAAACAGGTCAAACTTCTGATTTGAATCATGTATGACAAGCCACACCCACTTGTGTTGAGGCAGATGGGGAAGGACATGTTTTCACAGGCTAAAAATGTAACATAATGATTCTGAATCATGTTAAAGTTATCTGAATCTAAAAGCCAGCCAGTCCTGTTGCCTTGCATAGCTATTATTCTGTCAACATAGACTATGCTTTACCTAACAAGATGATACAGAACAACAATGCAGCTTTGACCGCCAGTCCCGTGGTTGTTCTCATCCACCATATGTTGGTATTCATTTCTCAAAGCAGTTTAGGTGTCTGTGAGCTTGATTGCTCCTGGAGTAGCCTAGCCTCCCAGTTTCCCTTGAGATACACTCAAAGGCTTGAGGGGTCTGACCCCACATGAGGACCATGCCACCGCAAAGTCCTGCAGGACGGATGCTCTCACGCAGGGCAGAGCTCTCAAACACCCTGGGTCCATCTGATGCTCTAGAGAGCCAAATGCCATGGGACCATTTGCCTCAGCTGCCAGCTCTCAATTCTTTCTTGAAACTCTGCTGATCCTTCCTCAATCAGCTACACGCCTTGTGCATAGTCCTTTCCTATCTTTACCTGCCTTAATTCCTGTTACTCTTCCCCACTGCAGAACCCTTTATTTTTTATTACCTTATTTTTACAGTCTAGTTCAATCTCTTTAACTTTCCCAATATGTGAAATGCCTTCCACCTCCCAGAAATCCAACAACAACATTACTTGTTCATCTGAAAGTGACAAAGGTGTCACGAAAACAATCAGATAACTCAGCAACAGTGCCAGGAGGTTGCTAACCTCATGACTGCTACCAAATACGAGAGGATCAGTGAGCAATAATTTATTAGATTTAAAGCAGGTGGTCTTCTCAAAGAACTTCTCAAAGAACTGAACACTCCAGCGGGGTGTGTCTTGGGCTGGGCACTGGATGGTAATGTGGATCCCCTCAACGCTCTCTCACTTTTCAGGAACTTAAAAGGACCAAAGGACAGTAAGTTCACTGATGGGACTCAGAACCATTATTCAAACCAAGAGTGTCTCATGAATGGCCTTGAAGACTTTGATCACTGTTTTGCCTACAGTGGACTTGCCTACGTAAAGCTGCTTAGCCACTGATTAGTAGGAGTTGAGGGTTGCAAGACTCCACAAGGCAGTGGGAACTCTTCTGAACACCAGTATGGATTCTAAAAATGTTGTGCAAGAATGGTAAAGGAATGGAGGCAGCTCGGAGACATCTTCATAAAGCGGCCCTCCGCATCCGAAAATTTCACAACCATTGTTGATTATCCCGTATGTTATGATAATGAAGTTCCACAAGCTTGAGGTCACTTCCCATCCCCATAAGCTTTCAGTCAATCATGTGCAAAGCAGCTGGTGCAGCACGGTCTTCAGACGCATATTATTCCACTGCTTCCTCAGTGAAAAGGACTGTAGGCCACTTCGTTCACGGTGTCTTCCTAGCATTGCTACTGCAGGTGCTGAATTAAGTCTACTATTCTTTCCTACATCTTCCTTGCAGTGTCGTTCAAACTTGGACAGAGAAGATAGATCAGACAGCACAAGCCCTTGTGTGCCTTGGAAATGGTACAAATAATAACACTAAAAGGACTTTAGTATGCAATTTTTATACTAGTGATAATACAGGCACTGGTATGTTAATGCTATTGGCGTGAATTAAGTGAATGAAGAGACTGGTGTTTCCAGAGGGACCCACAGAAAGGTTTGTAGACTATCTTCCTTTCAGATACAAGTGTAATAGAGATGTGCAGCATTGGGCCAAATTCTATCTCTCTCATCCAAAATAAACTCCCCAGATCAAAAATACTGGAGGTACCGGAAGCCTGAACGCCCACTACTTTCAATATATTGATTCTTTCCTATTTCACTGAATTACTTGCTCAAGTAGATCAATACAGAGTAAACACACAGTAAAAAAGTAGGTCATGTGTAGTAAATGTTTCCACCATTAGAAAAAGACAATTTTTCTGCATCAGAAAGCTATCCTGCAATATAAGGCAGTCTCTGGACATATAATGCCATCATAAAGTGAGTCCAGCTGAGGAAATGGGAGAACAGAAGGGATGGGCTTCCATCTCTGAAAGTATCCCAAGATGACAAAGAGAAAACAGAATAGACTTGATTTCATCTAATCAAAGGAACCGAAATAAATAGATCGCTACTCATCACATGTAAGTTTTCAAACAATAACAAAAAATTTCATAGTATCATTGTCAGTTTGGGAATACTTGTTATACTCATTAGGGACATGTGCTAAAATAAAGCATAGGAAAATCCTTTGTTAAGGTTCACAGACCAGGGAACAGAACTGATTCAGCAAAGCATTTAATGAGAAACCAATAGGACTAATATGTTTAGAGTCAAGCGCATGCAGAAGTTTGCTAAACTGGGATAATAAATTGATAGAGATTCATGAAGCATTTCTCTATACCACACCTTCTAATGGTTGTTTCCAGCAGTACTCAAACGTGTTCACAAGGTTTATGAAAAACACAGTCCTTGTTCTGAGGTTACAGATGGGGAAGGAAAGTGATAGTTCTATCTGGTATAAGTTCAGTTTTGCACAGCATGCAAAGTGTACAAAATGCTTAACTTGAAATAAAAATGAGTTCCTTTTAATAAATTTGGCATGCCCAGTGAAATACCAAATCAATCTTGAAAGCTTAAAGTAATACTTTGGATGCTCTGAAAAGGTCAAAACATTTTAGAATATTATTAATAATTGGTGTCACTGTCCTTGACAAAACTGAATCAACACAAAGCTAAAGCCTATCCACACATATTTAATAAATTTGATATTTAAAGCATTGTTCTGTGTTCTGTTCTTTTCAGTGAGGCAGCTGGATATTTACTTCAGTCTTCATCATTTGTTGCTACATGGTCCACCGTCCAAATCTTGCAATGAATGTTTTTTCCATAGTATTAATCACTGACATTTTTGACTGCCTCAAAAATGTTATGAACTCATCTGTGTCGCAACTTCTGTGGTATGAAAATGATTGTTTGCAATTTGGTTGGGATTTCACAGGTGACTACTAATTTTGGGTGCTTGACCTGAGACGGGTATTTACCTGAAGTATGAAGCTTTTCCTTCTGTTTTCTGTAGACTAGAAATGATGCTATCAGCATACAATTTTACAGTCTATTTTGTCATTTCTACAGGTGTGAATATTATTCAAGGACCTTGCAAGTAGCTATACTTAGAACACTGTTAACAATGTTTCCAGATTTTTAATCTCACTTATTTATTAGTATTTTGTCTTCAGTCAGGTTTTGATTATTGAAAAGACATGTTTAACAAAGAAGAATTAAAAAAATGCTTATTATTTAATTTTCAAGCTATATTATTGTCCTGGTGCTTAGTTGCCAGCCGGGTTAAACCACGACAATTATTCATAATGCATTCTATCAGGCACAAAAACTATAAAGGCAACTGATAAAAAGCAGCAATATTCCCTTAAGTAAATATATGTATATATAAAAATTCTTGTGGAGCATAACAAGGGAAGTAGAGCATAAAAGTTCATGTCCGAGTATAGTGTTTTCTTCTGTAATAACTAAGCAAAAAAAAAATAATCAAAATCATCAAAGGGGTTTTTCTTCTTTCATTGCTTTAAGACTTTTATTTTATTTATAAGACTTTCTTTTGTTAGCTATAAGACAAACAATACTTGTCTCCAAACAGAATTTTAATAATGTCATCTGTTCAGCTTTTAAAAACTAATGGCCAGCTCCCTTTATCTTTCTTCTTGCCTCTCCTATAAACAATATTTCTTATCCCGTAAAAAAGACTACTGAGGGAGGTGAAATGGATTATTCCATGGTCAGACCAGCATTTCCTATCAATGTTATACCACTAAGAAAAAAGAATAGCATAATGAAAACAGAGCCCTGACAAATATGAGCAATGTTTTAAGCAGTGAAAAGAAATGGGGAGTAGTATCTCAGAGATACAAAAAAGAGGCAGAAAAGCAAAGCAGAACAAAAAGTCTACTTCTAAAATCTTCATGAAAATTTGGAAATTGTATGCTTTATTATGGCAGATCTACTAAATTCTAATGTTTCCTAGAATGAATGTAAAAGAGCGATCAGCATGCTATGTACAGTAACATGCTATTATCTTCAGTTTGTCATGCTGCCTTTAATCATCTCACATTCCTGTCTCCTATTAAATCATATTTATTTTTATTTCCAGACTCTGCACTGGTCGTGCTTTGCATCCTATAGATCTAGGTGAAAGGTAAGAAGAAACTCTTTTTCTAAATACTGGGCAGCTTGTAATTCTAACTTTTTTTTTTTTTACTGAAACTTCTCAGAATTTTCTTATTTCAAGTCTGTATTTGTATGGGAAAGTGTGGGGATAAGCTTTCAGGTCTATTTGTCTCAAGCAACTGTTGCCATTTTTTAAATTATCAAGCTTATCAATATTATTGTGAATGAAGAATGTGGTTTTTTATACATAAAAATTGTCTATGAAAGGTATGTATTTCATGTATTAAATATGCATAATACACTTTTTACTGATTCAAGATGGCATTTTAAGTATGTGAATTCTAAATTCACAATGCTGTAAACATCTAGATTTAAATTAAAAAAAACCACCTTTTGCCCATTAAAAGTATTGTGATTTTTTTAAAATTGAGAAACCTAGTAAAAACAAAGGGCAACATCTAGAAAAGGGACTTTAAACATAGTATTTGGGCCAATGACAGTAACTGCTGTAGACACTACTTTCAAAAACATGGCTACTTCTTCCCGTTTCTAAATGTAGGAAGAAGTCTAACTTGGGGATCTTTTCTTTCTCATTTTCTAATCTACTTGTAATGTTTAATGTCTACCAAGCAACTGCAGGAAAATTTGCTGGTTTCATATAATTGAAAACACTGGGAGAGGGATGTATGAAGCCACATTTAAGGAAAGTCTCAGAGCTGAAAGAGGAGTCAAAGCCAACATTATTCATGCAATGGTTGTTATAGATTTCATTAATAAAACCACCTTTCTCACTCGAGGCGTTGAGAGCAGTACTCTTCTGCTTTTCTTGCTTATGTAAACTTCAGCAGCAGCATCTGTGGCTTTAATCCAAGATGCAAGATCTGTGGATCAGCCACTGCAATAGTCTGTCATGTCTCTCTAAATCAGCACAAGTGCTGCTTAACGCAGGTATGGGATCTATGAAGGAAGCTGAAAAGTCCTTTAGAGCTCCACAGACCTGCCCCCTCTTCACACCAGCTTGTGTGTTACCATTAATCATGGTCCCACAGAGATCAGCCAGGGCTGTATGATTCCTGCAGGAACCTTTGTTTCTCCAGCAGAAATTCCATTATCAGTCTGTTACAGTTTAGAAAACAAGCAAGCAATAAATTAAATAAAGCAATTTATTGCAGTTAAGGGTGGATTTGAATGAATAAATTTATGGGAGTTGGTTACACCTAAACAAGCAGCTACTTGTTCAGCCAGCAGTCTAAGTAAGGTTGATCTTGTTCTGCTTGAAATATTCAGTTACTTAGATTTTGGCAGGAGCATCCAAGCAACGTCGTATCGGTGTTATCCTTCAAAACCTGTCCTGTTCTTTTGTACAAAGCAGCCCAGCTACTGAGCCCCTGCTTTTTAGATTTCAAATCCAGATCTCAGGTGGAGGTTTAATGAAAATTTGGGAGGTAAGAAGGAAGACCAGATATAGCAAAGTCAGTCCTGCTATATTAGTATTAATCTTTTGGGGATCTCTAGTTCAGAGAAAATGTGGGTGTTCCCAGTCTTTTATTACCAATAAATATAGCAGAAAATAAGATAAAGCCTGTATAACCTTGTCTAAGGGCACCTGGTCCAAATTTTGGCTCTAATTGTCTGGAGCCAATACATTGTAAACACCCAAGTTTTAACTTTAACCTCTGGAATAGGCCTCCTGGCTTCAGTTAAAACCACGTATCTGTAAATCTTTGCAGAATATGGTCCCTAGTTTAGACAACATCTGCAGAAGCTCTCAGTGATAACTGAGTATTTCTTTCAGAACAATACAAAAATATATCTAAGTTTCTGTTGCAAAAGAATCCACAACCTGGACTGTATTCACATCCTGTCAGAAACTTACTCCAGATGCTGAATGAAAAATAACAGAACATGCCTCAAAGATGAGTGGGTGCCAAGAAGCCAGAAACAGTCTTAAATTCAGTAGGGAAATTATCAACTCTTACACCAAGATTATTCACTTGAATTTTTGAGCTTAAAAACTACTCCTGTTGGATGTAAAAGATCTTTTAATTCACTTTTTCCTATTACTCTGTCTCTCACTGAATATTTAAATAAATATTCTATTCTGCTGCCGCTTCACGTCCATGAGAAGAAGCACCCGAGGTTATTGATGTTCATGAGGTGATTCATCTGCACCAGTGTAAACTTGAAGGGTCTTGGTTTACCTTCCACTGAACAAATGCTGAATAATGTAAATGCTATTTCAAAATTTTCCTCTGTCATGCCTGAAGTCTTTTTTTTCCATAGGCAGCTGCCTCAAAACAAAGGTTTTTGAAAAACTGTGGAGCTTCGCATCTTTCTGTGCTTTGTTGACAAAACCACTGATGTGTTGAAGTGGGAGCTGTGGAGTCCTTCTAGTAACTCCTGGTTTATAGTTGAGTGGTTTAGGAGTAATTCTGGCATGTCCGCAGAAAAGCTGCCAGGCTTTGGCATGTTTTCATCCCAAGTTAACTTTAGGAAATGTTTCAAGTCCCTTTCTTCTAGTGTTGATGAACTTTGCAACATTCCAAAGCATTTCCATACAAGTACTCACGGGTATCACTAATTATCAACCGATCTCGTACTTGACAACGGTGGTGTCATTCCCGTTTTCATTTCACAAGCAGGCAAATCACGTTTATATTTAACCAGCGTTTCTTCCTTTGGCATGGACATCAGTTGTCGGTATTTGAGCCCACCAGGTAAAGCACTGCACGCTCCGGCGTGGGTGCCAGCCACGGGCCCAGGAGCCCGGCGGCGGGGAGATGGCTGGCTCAGGGATGGCCGCTTGCCGCAGAGGAGGCCGGCAGGCACGGGGCTCTGCGAAGGGCAGATCCTGGTCGCGCTGAGGACTACGACCAGGGAGCCCACCCGGGGCTGGGAAGGGCTCCGGGGCGGGGAGCGCAGCCCGGGCTCTGTACCGCGGCCTGTGGAAGGGCC
>NW_009260774.1:1498952-1533018 GCF_000687185.1 Egretta garzetta
TGCGCTGCGCTTCGTGTTTCCCCACCAGGTTTTCTCCCTCTGGTTTCCTATGTCCGGTTGCCAGGAGGATTTCTTCAAAGAGTACCTCAAGATGATGGCCAACATTGTCGTCCTGAACTTGCTCATTTGTATTTCTCTGGCTTTCTGGATCGTGTCCATCACTGCAAATACGTACTACGGTGAGTCCAAAGGCCGGGGGCTGGGGAGAGGCCGGCGGGGCAGGGCCCTGCAGCCTGGTGGGGATTGGGGATTGGAAGAGGGGTGTGCACAGCCCTTTCCATCATCAGTAGAGCTGAAAACCTCAGTTTTGCCGGTAGCTGATCGTGGTTTAGAAGGTGTTAACAGCCACTGTACCCTTCTTTGCAGCTCTGCCCGGGGATCCTGTTGGATTTAAAATGTTGCTATCCTTTGTGATTTATCTTCCTAAAAGAAAGCAGATAAGATAAAAATGAAGAAGTGGAAAGAAAGAGCGAGCTGATAGATGTTTCCTTCTATAGGGGGAAGTAGTGACAGCAGGGGAGGAGTGTGCCAGCCTTCAAAACAGTTTTAGGAATGCACATGCAGCCTTTGAACAGGGTTCCTTGGCCAAGGAACAGAGAAACAGGGGAAATGGTACAAGAAGAGAGAGATGTACACATGGAGTCTCTGGCACGAGTGTATACTGTCAGCTCTGTTCGGGCAACTCAGGCAGGCTGTGGGTTAGCTCTGTGTAGTTGCAGGGACACTAGTAATTTCTGTGGCCTATCACTTCAGTTCTAGCACCATTTTTACAGCAATGTGCAAAAGCAGCAGTACTGCCTTCAGCATCAGTTCAAGCTTAGAAGAGTTTAACTGCTTTCCCAGGACACGTAAAGTCCTGTCCTTAACACCTCAGCCAGTTTCATGCAGGAAGAGTTCCAGTGTCATTGCAAGTGTTGCTGAGAGTGCCTAGGGCTGGTAGGAACACCTTCAGCTGCCTAGTGTCGCCCTGAATCCAGAAGAAGCTAGAATAAATATCCCACCAGTATAAGCTGACTTTTGCAGTGGCAGTTGGATGTGTCTGCTCAGTGTTTATCGGTGCTTCGGGTTTTAGGATGGGGTATTAGTCCTAGTACAGCATTAAATTTGTCTTGTCTGGACACTTCTATTTTAGCTTGTAGTGAGATGCCAGACACAGAAGGTGTGCAGAAGCAGGCTTCGCTACCAGGTTTTGCGTGATTTAGAGCTAGCCAAGTTGGATTTAAACATGCAGCGTCATTTGTACCTGTCTCCTCTCTATAGGTATTGCTCTCGGAGTTTTGCCTCTAATTAGGGTATGCTGGTCCTTGCTATCTAACGTGATTGAGAATTGACAGCGTAGAGTGGAGAGGCCCGATACCAGGTGAATCAGGATAGGGGCTGATACAAAGGAGACTGCAGAAAAATCCTTATTTTTGTGGAGAATGGTTATGGAACAAGAAGGACATAACAACTTGTTGTCCATTTGCCTGAGATTATGGAAAGACCTTGGCTTGAGGAGGTGAATGAAGTGTATAGTAGGAGTGAGATTAATGAAGTGGGGGTGATAACTTAAATAACTTCAGCCCATAAAAATGATGAAATTCTCAGTCCTTAACCATAAATATAAAAATACTACAAACACATTTATTAATTTGCAGTTTATAGTTCATAGTAATGCTTAAGCACCAAACAGTGACCAAAATGATGATATAATGGGAATGTTGAAGGATCCATAATAATCCATGAATGTATTCTGTTTTAGTCTTAACTGCTTACATTTAGTAGTAATGAAAATTCTGTTTGTTAACCAACCAAAAAGAACCCTTTTGTATTCCAGTACTGCTCACACTCAAGTTAAGATCAAGAACCTTCTTGGTTTGTGATTAGCAATACCAGACTGAGAGCACTGGAGATCTCTTCATGCAAAGCTGGTGCTTGTCTTTTGAGTTTTTGAGTCAGCTCTTGGCTGCAAGACTCCCTTCCACACTTCCTACAGCACTGGGGCTTTTCAGTACACAGAAGAGCAGTTTTTGTCTTGGTGAATCTTTGTGCTTGCAATGGCAAGTGTTTTACTGTGAAATATGTTTGCCCGGCTTTGTACCAGGGAGCCTGTATATCTGCAAAGCTCTAGGTACTGCTGACACAAAAGTCTTTGGTGAGAACCATCATGTTTAGCTTTCCAGCTAGACGAGCAGCTTTGCCCATGTGAAATGTTTCTTCTGTGAGTTTGAAACCCACTTTAATTCTACGCTTGTGATGTCTTACACTTGTATAGCAGATATAATGACTTGATTTTGTATTTTTTAGCTCAAAAGCTACATTAACAATTAACTTTTTTGAAGTTTGTGGGTTTTATTTTTAACAAAAACTGTCAATTGAAATCTTACTGAGGTGGTCATCAACTTAGAGTATATCTTTGAGAGCCTTACACTGAGTTCAAAAGGATTGAAAGGGCTGGTTTGTTTTTTTTTAGAAAGCAGTCATATCACTTTCACCTAGTAGACTGGCTTTCTTGTCACTTTTCTGGTAGAGAAATTCTGTCAAAGTAGTGTAGTTGAGGACATAATAGCTTGCTTGTGTCTGTTAATTGCAAAGGTGGAAGTCTTTTAAACTGTAGTATTAAGGAACAATTTCTTCTCAGACTTAAATTTCAGTATTCTATAAGATGTACTTTTGGCATCTTTTGCAATGAAATTTGTGTCTTCCAATTTAAAGTCAAATTGGAGTGATAGAATATAAAGGTTGTAAGAATCTTACTGCTAAGGCAGTAATTTATTGAGTCAGTTTTATGATTAAAATAATATAGCTTTTAACTGGACAATAACAACTCCTTTATTAAATTTATTAACTGCTTTTATTTTAGTAAGTGTTCTGGACTTTTAAAAGGAAGCAAATATGTTTAGGACGTTGATAAATTGACTCTTTAGAAGGTAAGTTTCTATGGACACTAGTGCTTTATGGAATAGTGTGGAATTATGACAGCTGAGTGGGATATTGTTTTCCTGTTCTGCAAGCTTGTTTAAATTCAGATCATAGTGACTTGAATGACAAAGCAAAGGGAATAAACTGGGAACTCAAGAAAAAGCTTTTTAGAAGGCTCTGTAGGTACGTTGATGAGAAAACAGCTTGATTTTTTTGTATTCAGTTTTGCAGAAGTAAACCATTTATAGTTTTGAAAAACAGCATTTTTTTGTTTGGGAGTTGTTTGAGTGGTCTGCCTTGGCACTTTAATAATTTCAGTGAAGAATATCATTAAAAGCAATCCTTTCTTATAAAAAATTTGGTGTTTGACTAACTTCCAGTTAAATACCTCAGAACATTCCAAGTTGGGTTTATTTTCGGTGTAACAAGGAGGATAACAGGTGAGCCATTTTGCATAGATGTTAATATTAGACCTGAAATAATTTATTTCTCTTCAGTTCCCAAAAAAGCAGTATACTTTCCAAATACAGAAGCTTTGATTATGTAGAGTTGCTTTCATATGAAAGCAAGGAATTGATAGCTTTAAACTAAGCAATTATTGCAGTTGTTAGCTCTGTGAGAAAACAAATAACCTACAATCAAACATTTGAATAGCTGTAACACAGGAAGCTCAGTTTGATTACATTATGTTGACCAATAAACAAAGTAAAGGGGAAGCTAGGAGCTGTGTTGTTAATTTTGCCACCCCTAAATTCACATGTACTGTTCACTTAGCAAATATGTAAACTTAAAATCCATATAATGTGAAATCACAAGCCAGGACTTCAGTAACGTGGCAATTTGGTTGCAGCTGCTGTCAGAGAACAAGAATCAGTGAAAAGAAGTCCCCCACTATGTGGGGCACATACCCTTCTTTTTCTATAATCTCCTAGCTTAAATATCTGTTTTCAGTCTATGCTGAAAGAAAATAATTTCTCATGCAAACATTGTGTGCAAATGAAAAGAAATTCTCCTGTCACTAAATCTGTTTGATAGTGCTGTTCTAGATAGAATTGAGAAAAATAACAGGGAGAACGTAGAAGTGGAAAAGAATTAGTCTAGAGAATCCTCAGGGAAGAAGAAATTTCTGAGAGTAAATGTGTATTACAAGACATGAAATTGTTGGATGTAGCTTGCTTTTCAGTAAGTCTCTGCAACGCTCCAGACCAAAGTGAGTCTGTACTGCTGCCAGGTTGGGAAGAGGTTGTGCATGCGTGTGCAGCAGAGAGGGACTACGCAAAGCAAGGAAGTCTAAATCATCTGTGATTCTCAGCTAAGCCAGTTTTTCTGTAGATTAGAGAAATAGACAGGACAAGAAGAACTGCACTTAGATAACTTCAGGCTTGCTTGAAGATAAATATTCAGGTGGAAACCACACTGTATAACACTGGACTTATATGTCATGTGGCTACCTTTCCTTAAATACTAAATTTATAGTGTATATTCTTAATATTATTACCATATCCTTTTTATTCTAGTTTGGAAATGGTAATTGGTAATTATGGTAATAATATTAAGTGTATATTCTTTATTAAAAATGGTGATTTGGGGAACCCAGTGGCTTGCTGAAATAAGTTTTAATTTTTTAACTGTTCCTAGTTTCCTTTTCATGTTTCTGGGACTAGCCCTTTTGGTGATTGGATGTGTTCTCAGGTCCTGAGGGACGTAAATTCTCCTTGAGAATTTACTCTCTGGTGGGCAGAGGGACCCAAGAGTGTGGCTACCATGAATAAAGGTGATCAGGTAGTAATGCAAGAGAAGATGATGGGAAGAACAGGGAGTAGGAGGGCAAATACGTATTTTACAGCACAGCTGTCTGTAATTAATGAACTGCATGACTGAAAAGATAAGTAGCCTGGTTCAATACAAGCAGGTCATTGAGGGGAGGGGAAAGATGTTTCAGCATAGAAAGGGGACATCTATATAGGTCATGAATGGCAGGAAGAATGTGAATAGGAAATCATTATTCAGTCGATCATAAAATTTAGCAGATGTCTGCTGAAACTTGAGGCAGCAGGATCTTTGTTGTTCAGCTTTTTGAATGGCCTTTTTCAGTGCATCTAAAACCAGAATTCAGTTCTGTGGGTGGCTGTGGAGATGAAAACTATAACTCCTAAAAAATGGATTGGAAAAATATGTGGGGGATTTTAGAAATGCCAACGTAAAAGTTCCCAATAAACCAGGGAAGATCAGTGTTTATCTGTTCCTTATACTCTTTCCTTGCACATGTGCAGCTCACTGCTGCCAGGTGGGATTCTGAGGCAGGCAGATGTTTGGCTTGATCCAGTTTGGAAGTTCTCATGGTTTCAGCGAAGTATAGTGTGGAAACAATCAGAACATTTTGGATACCAACAAAAGAGGAATATTTCTTTTTTAAAACTAAAAAAAGGCTAAACATCTAAACTTCCTTTTTTGCCTCAGTGTCAATTATCACTGATGCTGTGATTAAGCTGCTGATTTATTCACAGACCAGTAGAAGGACATAGTGTACAAAATAAATTATATATGAACTGCACGCCTTCCTGCTAGTTTTATTAGATGATATCAAGTATCACTGTAGCTCAACTAAGCACTGAAATATATTACAGAATATATGTTTTCCAAACTAGAATAAAAAGGATATGGTAATAATATTAAGGCTATAGAAACACAACCATTAGGTAGCTTATATGCATGTTGACATCTTCTTTCTGTGTAGACATGAAACTACTTCTGAAGTATTCTGTTAGCCAACTAGAATCATAGAATCGTTTAGGTTGGAAAAGACCTTTAAAATCATCAAGTTGAACCCGTTAACCTACCACTGCCAAGTCCACCACTACACCATACTGCTAAGCACCACATCTACCCGTCTTTTAAATTCCTCCAGGGATGGGGACTCCACCACTTCCCTGGGCAGCCCGTTCCAATCCTTGACAACCCTTTCGGTGAAGGAATTTTTCCTAATGTCCAACTTAAACCTGTCTTAGAGCAATTTGAGGCCATTTCCTCTTGTCCCATTGCTTGTTACCTGGGCAAAGAGACCAACACCCACCTGGCTACAACTTTTCAGGCAGCTGCAGAGGGTGATAAGGTCTCCCCTCAGCCTCCTTTTCTCCAGGCTGAACACCCCCAGCTCCCTCAGCCGCTCCCCATCAGCCTTGGGCTCCAGACCCCTCACCAGCTTCCTTGCTCTCCTCTGGACATGCTCCAGCCCCTCAATGTCCTTCTTGTAGTGAGGGGCCCAAAACTGAACACACTGGGTGCACTGCCAGCTCATATTCAGCTGGCTGTTGACCAGCACCCCCAGGGCCTTTTGTGGTGGGCAGTTTTTTAGCCACTCTTCCCAAAGCCTGTAGCATTGCTTTGGGATTGTTGTGACCCAAGCTTGGCCTTGCTAAACCTCATTCAGTTGGCCTCCGCCCATCAATCCAGCCTGTCCAGATTCCTTTGTAGCGCCGTCCTACCCTCCAGCAGATCAACACTCCCACCCAAGTTGGTGTTGCCTGCAAACTTACTGAGAGTGAACTTGACCCCCTTGTCCATATCATTGATAAAGTTGTTAAACAGAACTGGCCCCAATACCGAGCCCTGGGGAACACCACTTCTGACCGGCTGCCAGATGGATTTGAGTCCATTCACCACAACTATTTGGGCCTGGCCACCCAGCCAGTTTTTTACCCAGTGAAGAGTATGCCTGTCCAAGCCATGAGCAGCCAGTTTCTCCAGGAAAATGCCATGGGGAACGGTGTCAAAGGCTTTACTCAAGTCCAGGTAGACAACATCCACAGCCTTTCCACCCCCGTGTTCCAGCTCAGGAGACTGGGTACCCTGAGAATAACTGATCTTACTACTAAAGACCAAGACAAAGGCATTAAGTACCTCAGCCTTTTCCTTGTCCTTTGTTACTGTGTTTCCCCCCGCATCCAATAAAGGATGGAGATTCACCTCAGCCCTCCTTTTGTTGCCAGTGAGTTTATAGAAACATTTTTAATTGTCTTTTACAGCAGTAGCCAGATTAAGTTCTAATTGGACTTTGGCCCTTCTGATTTTCTCTCTGCATAACCTCATGGCATCCTTGTAGTCCTCCTCAGTTGGCTGCCACTTCTTCCAAAGATCATAAACTCTCTTTTTTTTTTTTTTTTTTTTTTTTCCTGAGTTCCAGCCAAAGCCCTCTGTTCAGCCAGGCCAGTCTTCTACCCCATCCGTTCATCTTCTGGCGCATGGGGACAGCCTGCTCCTGCACCTTTAAGATTTCTTTTTTAAGTAGCAGTAGTCCTATTGACATACTGTAAAATTCTAATTGATGGCGTAGACAGCAAAGTCACAACATTAGGCATATCCTAGGAATAATTCAGAATACATAGATGATAAAAAAGTTGCCTGCTTTTCATAGCCGAAAGCTATCAAGCTAAAGCTTTTGATGAACAAGAATGACTTTTCCTAAAAACACTGGTATTTGGGATGGCTTGAAAAACAAGGTAAAGCTTCCAATATATTGTTCTAATTTTCGTTCCATTACAATGCTAAAAAGCATCAGTGACCATAGACAGTGTTCATTCCTGTTATTGCTGCCATATGTTCTGATATGTCATCAAAAAAGAATCATAATAATAACAAAAAAATTCAGATTTGTTATTGTAATTATCAGAGAATCAGTCATAACATGATCTATGGAGAAAGCTCTTGAACTGATTTATTTGCTTAAAGTTGCTATGCAGTCTCTTTACATGTTTTGTTAAATGGAATTTTAGTTTGAATCTTATTCATATTTGAAACTGTATTCTACATAACCTACTGTGGCTGTATGGGTTGGGTTTTTTTCTAAAATCTGAACTTACCTGTTCTATCAAAATCAAGTTTCAGCTGATCTTAACATTTTGAATGTAAATTTTTGAAGTTTGTAAATCCCTTTAAAAATGGAATATATCACCATGCGTATATCTTGACACATTTGCTATTTCTTTATGATTAATTTTAGTTAATGTAATGTATTTTTTCTGTGAAAGCTGAATAGAAAAATTGAGTAGATAATTGCAGATATTTTGGTCTTGCATTCATAAGACTATATTTCTTCTAAAGGGTAAAAAGTTTAATCTCTATCAAGATCAGATTTTAAATATATACTATAAGGTAATTACATTTAAGATATAAAGGCATTAAAAATGCTTATAAGGATCATCTGTAACCATTTTATTTGATCTATCAGGTACTTTACAACCCATTTCTCCATGGCGCTGGCTTTTTTCAGTCTTGGTTCCACTAATGATTGCTACACAGGGTTTTAAGAAGAAGAGTGTTGATCACAGTGGTGCATTGGGAGGTATGTTTTTTTCTGAGACTATTCAGCTAAACATTTAATAAACTAAATTAAGGTCTTTCTTATTGTACATAGTATTCTTTTAAGACTTTCCTACCTAGTTCTGTTATAATAAAGGTATAAATGTAAGCATATGTACCTTGAATTCATCTGATTTTTTTTCTCATGCTTGTTTAAACAGTCAAGTTAATTTTTTCTGCTGTTTGTAATTAATTTGATTAGTACCGTCATTAGATTTATATAAACCTGTAAGATTTTTTTAAACTTCAGTACAGTGTGCAGTTAAATCATATGTTTTTGTTTAATATATAGATGGATTCACATAGAGATAATGAAATGGCAGAGGCAATGGTAAAAAAAATACCATAAAACTGAGGCATGTCAGCAGCCTACCTGCCTAGTAGGAAACCAGTAAAAATAACATGGTTCTCCTTTTTGTAATATGAGCAGTTTTAGGCATTTTTTGCCTCCTAAAAATGAGAAGAAAATTAAATCTGCACTTTAAGCAAATGACTGTTTCAACAATGTTTTTTTCTTCATCACGTGAGAAAAACCCCAGCATAGTATACAATACTGTTTGTTGGAATCTGATGCAAGCTTTCCACGTGAGGTGATTTACCCCTGTCTTGTGACATTGTTTGAATTGATGGTCAGTGGAAACAAACAGGACCTCAAATCCTTTCCTTCCATGTCACCCTTTTCGCAGATCTTGTTCTGTCTGTGAGTTCAGGGGAGCATTTTCTATACTAAAAAACCCCAACTTTTCGGCTGTGTTTTTACCTCTTAACAGCTTTACTAGACAGCTTATATTGGCATTTGCTTTAAGCGTGGCCAATTTTCTTTCAGTCGTGAAGAATTGTAATCTCATGGTGGGCAGTGAGAATTAGAACTGCCCTGTGGAGGAGGAGATAAAAAAGAAGCACGTCCAGGAGCTCAAATACTTAAGAAAATTACGGAAAGAACAAGATGACATAAAAATCAGAAACCAAAAAAGAAAATTAAGAACAGAAGGGAGAAGTAGCAGCTGTTAAGATATGGAGGAGGGTTATCTAGAGACCTTGGGGGAGGAATTTGATTCCCAAACTGAATATAAACTTGCTGATGGAGACACAGCCACAGCTGTATATATGCTTCTTATACAAATAATCATATTCTTCAGGCAGGGTACTTAAAATTTAATTAGATATCCTTTGGCTTTTTTTTAATTGCTCTGTCTCTTATTTTTGCACAGTAGTGATTTGTGGCAAGTGAAGGTCTTAAAAAATCACACACTTTAGCAGTAGCAATAAAATTAGCAATTTATCAATAAAATTTCAGAGAAAATTATGAAGATAACTGATTTTTTTTTTTTCAGTCACTATGTCACTGGAATTTTCACACAGGTGTTAGGCACTTCAGTAATTCTCTTTGCATGATTGTCTTTGGTTTATCATGAAGATACTCTTTGTATTCAAGAGATTCAAAATACTTAATTGCTTTGCAAAGCAGACTTTGTTATATGAAGGAATGTTATATACGTGGTTTTTTTTTTCTTCTTAGGATTGGTGGTTGGATTTATCCTTACAGTTGCAAATTACAGTTTCTTCACTTCTTTGTTTGTATTTTTTGTTACTTCTTCAAAACTTACTAAATGGAAAAAAGATATAAAGAAGCAAATAGATTCAGAATACAAAGAAGGTAAGCCATGACATTTTAATTCTTTCAGATCCTTTGTGGAGAATATATACTGCCTATTCCTCTTCCTTTCAAGGAGTCAGATGAGTTGTAACATCTGGAGTAGGGAACACTGTTGTCATGCCTCCCCTCCACCCTTATCCCTATGAACATTATTAGCAAGCAGCTTTGCTTTTGCTTCTGTTTAAAAAAATTGCTACCTAGTTTCTGATTTGAAAGCGTGTCTTTTTCAATTTAACTTTATTTATGTGTATTTTGCTTTTGTCTCATGCTGTTGCCTGTCACAAGTGTTTTGCCTGAAAATACTAAAATTTAGTTTTTGTCACTTCAGGTGGACAGCGGAATTGGGTGCAAGTATTCTCTAACGGTGGTGTTCCTACTGAGCTAGCTGTCTTATATATGATAGAAAACGGACCAGGTGAAATTCCAATAGACTTTTCAAAGGAATACACAGCATCATGGATGTGCTTATCCCTTTTGGGAGCTTTGGCGTGCTCTGCTGGTGATACATGGGCTTCAGAGATTGGTAGTGTTATGAGTAAAAGCAAGCCAAGGTTGATAACAACCTGGGAAAAGGTTCCAGTAGGTGAGTTGTTACCTGTTCTACATGTTCTTGTCTTAATATTTTGCTGATCTGTTTTGAATTATGCATCCAACTGGAAAAGTTCAATAAAAGCCCCAGAAAAACAAACATCAGAAATCTGGGATTAGGAAATATTAGCAGGATGGCATTCTCTGAAATGGAATTTACTCAGTTGCGTTCCTGTTGCATTTTGTTGGTGAGGTGCACCAACATAGCATCCGGGGAGCTAAAATCATTCTTAGTGAATGCTGTCACTTCTCATCTCTGGTACTATTAAATACAGCCGATAATATAAAGAATACAAGTTACCATCTGAATTTTTCAGGCATTAAAATTTTAATCAGTAGAAAAATATGTATGTATGTTCAACACATACACTACAGAAAATTCACTTCTTAACCAAATCTCTCATTTCCTTTAACATCTTACCAAGGGTGGGTAAAATGAACCTTCTGTCTGTGAAAATTTGCACAGTGGATGACGTTGCTACCTTAAAGCAGTGTGTCTTTTTTGAGTCTTGTTGGCATGTTGATCTCAGTTTTCAATCTTGTGGGGTAGGATTTAAATGCCTGGGCATTTTTTTTTTTTAATAAGTGTTCTTCAGATTTTTATTCACTAAGCTGTCAAACATCTTTCTTTCTATGGATTTTGTCCTTCTTTTAAATATGTTCATGAAATATATTTTGGTATACTTCTGAAAGAGGCATTGTTTTAATAGCATGCACATCTCAAGCTCTCTATTTTTGGAGCAAATACCTTTTTCTCCTCCCTACCACCCCACCCTCACAGCACACAAATAGTAGGTGACATTGTGAGGTGTGCTATCTAGTATTTCATTTAATGCTAGTGAATAAGTCTAGATAACTAGCATTAGGGCAAGGAAAAGTAGTAGTAATAGGCTGTGACGATACAGGTTAAGCTTCTCAGCAGCATAATGGGAATTGTAAATAAAAGCTGTGGTAGCAGAGGCTTGTGGATATACGGGGGAAGATCACTGTGAACACAGTTTTGATTTCATATAAAACATTTGAACAAATATAAGTCTTTAAGAAAAAGTTTGTAAATCACCTTGGTTTTGTTTGATTTAGGTACTAATGGAGCAGTTACTTTAGTGGGCCTGCTCTCAAGTTTGCTTGGGGGCATGGCAGTAGGTATAGCCTACTTCGTAACACAAATTATTTTTGTGACTGATCTGGAAACATCTGCTCCACAATGGCCCATTATTGTGTTTGGTGCGGCAGCTGGCTTACTGGGATCAATTGTTGATTCATATTTGGGAGCTACAATGCAATACAGCAGTAAAATTCTTATCTTTTTTTTTTTTTTTTTTTTTTTTAACCCTCTCCTAATGTAAACTAAAAATGGACTTGAATTTCCAGAAGGGCCAAGGATGTGATTTTTAAATGGAAAAAATACAGAATTAACAACACAAAGGACAAAGGGAATCGAAGTGATGGACATGATAATGAAAACAAGAGCAAGGGCGATTGGTCCTTTTCCACTTTTTCATTTGTTTATCTCATGTTAGTGTCTTGTTGATGACTGGAAGAGACCAGAGATCTCCAACATGTTACCTTGGAAAAAGCAATTGCTGCCCTCTCCTTTTCTGTATATCTAATTATGGTAACATTTTATAAGAGCTTAATTTTATAAGAGTCAGCTTAATTTTATCTATTCACTCAGATTAAGTTGTCACTGCAGAAGCTCCATTTCCAACTCTGAAGACTTAGGAATAGTCTCAGCTTTAAGAATTAAATAAGAAAAGCTCCAGGAAAGTGTGTACAGTATTTTACTTTCTGGTTTTTTCACAAATCAGTTATGAGGCTAAAAAAAAAAAATTCTGTCCATTTTTAAAAAAAAATTGTTAGCTGTCTGATTCTAAATTATTTCAGTATTTATTTACTCATTGTCCTTAAGGATCATTGTCGGTGAGTAAACACTACAGACAACCTTTTGACTAAACTGTAAACTTACCCTATGTTTAAAAAATGTTTAAAGACAATATCTGACGCTATTCTGTTTAACAGCTGGTTTACAGAGAGAACTTAAGTTTTCAGATTTCATTGTCAGTATACTTATTTGTTGGAAGCCGAGGCTTGAATGTGTAGATGAACTGCCTGAGAGATACAAGTCCTTTAAATCTACCACCACAGTGAGAACTGTAAACTGTTGTTGATGCTGTGGATTTGGCTTTCCGGCAGTTTTTATTGTCTATTCCTTGTAGTTCCAGAAAAGTCCAATATATAATGGAGTGTGTAACCATTTGAGGAATTTTTAGATATTTCTGTACTAAAGAGGAAACACTTAAGCACTCAGACAACGTTTCAAGCTCCAAGTGAGGCAGATGCATTAAGAGAATGTGGTAAACCTAGCTAATGCATGCCTGCATTTATCGGCATCTATTTCTTCCTCACTTCAGATATTTTCCCATGCTCAGCAACTTACTTTGCTAGCTGCAACAGGGACAGTAGGCAAGTTCCACCATTTCTTTTACAAATTCATAAGCACTGCTGGAGTATGTATGCTACATATATACTATGGTGTATATATATGCTGTGATATAGATGAAATAGTGCTGCTCATGTGATGCACACTGTTAGGTTTTGTGTCCCTCCTTACTTAAACCCACTTTTCCAATCCCTATTCAACGTGGTCTTATAAGAAATGCTCCAATCTCTCTGCAGCATCTTGAAAAACACTAAATAAATATGGCAGTGGTAGTGAAGAATTGTGTCTTTTTTTGAAAACATTATGCTCCCACTGCTAATCCCATCCATCAGTGTTTTTCCTACTGGTAATCTTCATAGTTTTGGTTTATGTAATAGTCTGTGATACCCACTGTTTCTAAGAGAAAGTCCTTCCCTGCCCACACATTCATTAAGTAAAACTTTGTCTGCAGCTGCCCAGAATTAGATTCAAATTTTCCTGTGTTACCAGTCTGAAGCCATACCTATTCTGTAAATAACAAAGCTAATGGAAGGATTTACTGTTGCCTTTCCTGCTTGTTTATGCTCTCAATCTACGCTTTGTGTGCATTTGAGGTATATATTTATAAAAAATTATTCCCAGTTTTTCTTTCAAGAAAACTGTTGACTTTCTAAAACATAGCAAGTGTTAAGAGTTAAGCTATCAGGCTTTGAAGTTTGATTTTTCTGTAGCTCTTTTGCACTACTCAAAGCTATGTTTAAATGTGTGATTGGAAGGTAACTGTAATACCAGTGATATACCTGCCAAGCAGGTGTGGGGGGTGGGGGTGTTTAAGTTGTGTCTGAGGTGCTGAAAATTTTGTAATAAAGCAGCAGCTCAAAATGGAATTTCCATGTTGTGGGTGTTAGCAGATATTCAAATCTACAGAGAAAAATAATGTTAATATAAAATGTGCTGATTTTTTTTCAAATGTTTCTTTGTGTCAACCTTAAATGTGTGCATATGCACGTACCCAGTTAATACTTCACTATAGTGTGAGTTGGCATTAAAATCAAGCATTCTAGAATTTTATGCTTTTATCAGCTTATAGAATAATGCATCTGGGCAAAACGTAGCATAACAGTGCATGCACTGTAGCAGCTAATGTACGGCAGTGCTAAAGTACTGCTAATACAGAGGCAGAGCAAGAAAAGGCTTAAGCAACAGGAAAAAAAATTGAGCTGCTGGTAGTATAAAACTGCTGTGTAAATAGAAACATTAAATTCAACCTCTGTAAGGAGCTTGTTTTCTGTCAGATCAAGTAATCATGTTTTCCTTTGGAAAAAAAATACATCTTCTTGACAAGAAATACATGTTGCTAATCTGTTCAAAACAGCATCCTTTGCCTTAGAATGGCTCTTGGAATAGCTTATTCCTCATCTGATTTAGCTCATGTTTCATTCCTTTCTTTGCTATGGAACTATGTAGAGAGAAGTAGACCTGACAGAGTGTAACTTTTCAAAAGAAATAACTTCTAACATGAAATATTGCATATATATCCCATTCTTTGAAGCTACCCCATTAAACTAACTGTAATTTAGTTAACACCATAATGGTAAACTAAATTTAGGAAGTTGCATACACTTGGTTACTAAGTTTCTTTTCAGCTTGTTTGGCTTTGTAAAATGAAGTTTTTTTATCTTTTCCCAGGTTTTGACCGGAATATTGGCATGGTTGTCAATCACCAAACAAAAGACTCCAAGCACATATCTGGAAGACCTATATTAGACAACAATGCAGTAAATCTTTTTTCTTCTATAATCATTGCTTTGGCGCTTCCTGGCATGGCGTGGTGTTTCTGGCCCAGGGGTTGAAATGGTTTAAGGTTTTCTGCATGTGATTCACTTATGTTCAGTCTTACTCAAAGACTCTGAAGAGTTCTCTTTGAACTCTCTTGAAGAGAGGGATCTGAAAGTTTCAGAGAGCCAAAGGACTTTCCATTTCAACTTACTGAGGCTGTAAGCTTCGTACAGCAATTGGCATCTGTCAGGGCAAGGAAGGGGTTTTGTCAATATGCTCTTGCTGCTCTTTAAATGGATGTACATCATTGCTAAGTGAGGTGAAGCACTTCATTTATCCTCATGGAGCTGAAGGGTTGGCATCTATGTTCTTTCCAGTCCCCAGCATCTGGAAGGGCAAGAAGCTGGAAATAGAAGTCTAATCTATGTCAATCAGTGTGATGGAGCGTTGTGGCAATTGTCCAAGCCAGACACAAAGTACTCTGAAACTTTATGTAGGTAGTGGTGAAATGGGTGAATTCTGGTATTTTCCATAATCTACAGTATGTAAGGTTTTACGGAAATATTTTAGGGGGGTGGGGAAAGAGAGAAGTAAGCCTTGTTGCCTATCCCATATCCTGATACCATCTCCACTTCTCTGAGAATAGGGTTGGTAAAAGCAATGCCACTACATAATGTTTGGAGCAAAAGAATAAATTTAAAAACTCACTAGTTTTTCCACTAAGAATAATAAATTTGTCTGTGCTTTTCTGACATCTTTATTTCTAAACTAATGGTATTTATGAAGACTGTCAATACTGTGGTACTTACTAAATTACCTAAAGTTAAAGATTACAGTTGTGAATTCACATTCATTTCTTTAGACATAGAACATTTTTTCTGTAAGCATGGAGTTGTTCCATAATGTTTAGCATTCTGACCAAACTGTACTCTTTGGTTCTTTCTCAGCACTTGGAAGTGTTTCCCATTTTGTTTGGGATTGCTGTTCAGAGATGATGGCCTCAACCAAAGAAGTTACAGAGGTTATCCTCATAGTAAATGGGGAAAGCCTCACTTGTAATCCATTTCAAAATGGGAATTTAACTTCTGATGCTCAGGCTCCTGTGTTAGGTGATTCCATCTTCCATCATTAATTTATAAAAGAAGTGAAAGTCATTTAGCCAGCACAGATTGTATTTAAATTTTAGAGATACCCTCTTAATAACCTGTCACTGTTAACATTCAGAAGGTAGGGCCCATACTGTTAAGTTATAAAAAGCTTTTTATGTTTAGAGGTAGGTGAGTATTTTGTATTAAACATCTGATTTTTTTTTTTTTTTTTTTTTTTTTTTTTACAAATGTCTTGTGTATGCTGCCTGTCTTAATTCACTTGAATTGTGTATTATGTCACCTTTTATGGGAATATTCACAAATTTTAACACCTTCCATGTTGAGTTTACTCTTTTGGAATCTAGCCTATATAAAATTGGAATTTGTCACTGGAACTAGTTCACTGTATTATCCAATTATACAGATGAGATTTCAAACAAGTAAAAGCTTTCTGAAAAGAGCAAATTGTGTGGGTGCTGTATGTCTGTTCCTGTGGGCAGGCACAAAGTTGTAAAAAGAATATATGCACTTAAACTGTAACAATAAACACCTGAGATTTTTATGCATTGTTTGGACTTATGCTGCTTCTAAATAAACACTGTATTAGTTGTCTCTTAAGATTTCATTAATACTGTTGTGATTTCTAGAATTAAGAAAGACACAATTCTTGTAAGATACTTTTTCTTTCAATTAAATGCCTTATTTTTCTATCCCTTTTGTTTCCTGAAACAAAGTGTACTTTCAAACACTGAAGTGGATGTGGTCAGCTTTTCACTGTTTAATATGGGTCTCATTTGAAAAACAGCTTGCCATAGCGAGAGGACATCTATGATTTTAAATTCATAGCAGCATGAAATGCTTTGATCTGTTGTCATATGTGTGAATGTGACCTGAATTAACTCCTGCCCGTAGGACCTTCAAAGGCCGTTATTCACAATTTTTTACTTGTCATGTCTTGGTGGTGACACTGAGTTGCTTTTGGAATTCCCACTCAGAAATCTCCAGTATTCAGAAAGAACTCTAAAAAGGACAGTGGTAACGCTGGGTATATTATATTGAGTGGAGTATAGCTTATGCAAATATCGTTACATTTAACTCTTCAGTAGCTGTAAAACTGTTAGCTTTGGGAGGGGGCGGTAGGGGTTACAGGAAAGGGGTTATAGAGTGTGACAAACTGGCTGTAAATTCGTGTGTGTCACTAAGAGAAGCTCCTGAGCTCAGGAGGGCGCAGAGAGGGATACCGCCTGTTCACGTGCTACTTGGAGAGACAGAAAATGCAGGAAGTAAAAGGGAAAGTGATAAAAAGAGGAGGAGCTAGGAGAAAACCAAGGAAATGGATAGATTTGAAGGATTGTTTGCTCTGTGCTGCTCTGGGATCTGCTGTCTTAGAGCAAGGGCAAGTGCTGGGTCCTAATCCAGGTGGTTGACTGAAGAAGAAAAAAAGACTTAGGTTTAGCTGAAATGTGGAAGAACCAGTCTGACCCACATTGAAGGAAGGGGTTTTAGCAAGGGGAATACCACCAATCTGGAAACAACCGCCAGTTTGGGGGGAGCTACCTGGCTGGACTTGCAGAGCTACCTGTGAAACCCTGTATAACTTGTTTGCACCTCTCTTGCCTTGTGGCTGCTTTTTATGGCTTTGTTCAAACAGGCATACAGCAGAATTAAAACACTGCAACGTGAGCACCATCCAAATTGGACTTGGAGGTTCAAACCCACGCTGCTAGCAGGGATGACAGCAATTTAAAAAAATATGAATGCATTCTGCAATTAGAGGAAATGTCAATAGAAAGCAAGAAAGCAGTAGGAAGAGCCTTCAGGTGCTTAGAGGGTATTTGTTAATATCCCCTAATAACGTCAGTAGCGAGTTTTGTAAGGACTTTGCAGCTCTAGCCACAAAGCTAAGAAGGTAGAAGGACATCGTAAAAACTCATGTAGGCCCTAAGAAGCAACATCATGCACGTAATGTGGCTGTAAACGCCTGTGCACAAGCTTCTTGTTACAAAGGCTGAGCTCTGCACCCCAACCTTGTGGTTCTGTAAACTGTGGAGAATACACCATTCTTAATTCTCTCTTTCAATTAACCCAGTTACAGGCTTCACAGAAGCCTGCGGGTTCCCATCGTATTTGGATAAATACATCAATCAGCCTCTACCCTTACAACCCAGTACAGCTATACATTTATAAAATCCCTGTGAAATAGCCCAGACCACTGCTTCTTGTCAACACTGGGCTGGTATAAATCGTGGGGGCCACGGTGGTTACTGTGCTCTGCTGTTTCTTGCTGAAGGGCTTTTGCTGCAGCAACTTCTGCAGCGTTCAGCCCAGTACTAGAAGAGCAACGACCTCTGTCATCCCAAGGTTTTTGTTACCACTGCTTGTTATCCTGATATTTCATTATTCCATTTGTTGATTTCCTAAGTCCTGAAATCATTCCACTATTGCTGCTGCAATCAAATGCTGTCCCAAAACAACTGTAGTTTCAGTCTGCCTTCAAACTGCCAAGTGCCTCTGGTTATGGTGCTCCCGATATATATGTGTGCATCATCTCGCTGCATTAAGTGCCTCCTCCAAATATAATTTAAAATGAAAGAGTGAAAGGAGATGATTCAAGATGCATTGGGATAAGAAGTATGAGCGTAATTCACCTCTGGAATTCTGGACACCCTATGTCTTTTGGCAGGTGCCATAGAAAAAGAAGAAACGGGTGTCAGCATCTGACAGTCTGCTCCGTGGTGGCTGCCCCAGAGGCTCTGTAGTTGACTTAACCTGTGCAAAGCTATGCCAGGAGAAAGAAAAAAAAAAACCAACAAAAAATGAACCAAACCCTAAAAGCTGCCTGAAGCCATTATCACAAGACAAAATGGCAGCATAATTTAATTTATTGTACTTTAGAGATTGAAGTGAACAAAAATATTCTCACACTGGGTTGCCTATACATTTATGAGTAATACACCCCTTCGATTCAGATTGGTTTGGTTTGGAATGCTTTAACATACAGTTCACTTGGGTTCAGAACTCACCTGAAATAAGAATGTAATCTAGATTTCAGGCTTAGATGCCTTTCCTTTTTCTCTTCTTATCTCTAATGAAGCCAATTTTTTACCATATGTTTTGGGATTTTTTCCCCAGTGGGAAACTGCTTGTCATCCATCTTCACTTACTGGTCTATGTGAGAAACTATCTTTGTTCCTAAGGTATAACAAAGTCAAGAGGACAGAGGCAAGGGTAAACCCATGTGTAGTTTTAAAAATGCTTTGCCCAGTTCCCCCTTGCAGATGTTTTTGCACTGGAGCGCGAGCTCCAGCTTGATGACTGCGCGCTCCACTTCACTGACGTAGTCTTGAATCCTGATACTTGGCACATTTAAAGTGAAAGAGATGTTGTATCTCAGGCTTTTTCCCCTTAATTCTTTGTTATTTTCACTGTATCAGGGCAGTGTTGTTGCCTTCTATTTTCTTGCGATTTTTAAGAATACTGCTTTTGCTGAAAAAAGTAAACCTTCCATGTGCTCACTTAATACTGATGCCAAAAACTGAGTTACTGCTGGTACCAAACCATAATCTGCCATAGAAGAAAAGTGAGTGCTTAAGAATTTTGTAGGTGGCCAAACTGAAAAGAAAAAAATAAATTAAGGCAACAGCTTATTTCATATTATGAATGTACCATTTAATGGCAGGCTGAATTCCAGCAGGCATGTGTTCATGTTCATACTCAGCATTTAAGCATTGTCCTGAAGAATGAAGGGTGTTCACAATTAACTGTTGCTGACATTTGTACATAATGTAACAGCAAAATTCTCCTAGATTTAATAGGCACTGCTATAAAGACTGCTTTTTGACACCTCTAACTTTAAAAGATTAAAACTGCCAAGAGTGTTCTCTTTGAGGACTAGCCATTTGCTGCAGTTAAACCCCAACTTTTTTAAAAGCTTTTTTTTTGTCATTTGTTTTATGTGAAAAGGATAGTACGTTTTAGATATTAGTGATTTTCTTTGCACCATTACCAGGATAAAGTTTTGTTTAAAGGTTACTCATACTTTTTGTCCAAGAAGCAAACATGGAAAATTTAAGCCCAAAAGAATTTTTTAAAAATTGAAATGGAGGTAATGTTATTGAAAATTACTGTTAAATCTGTGATACCACTTAAATTCCCTTAAATGGTATCTATGTGCTTGCATACAGCAGCTCTAGTTTGGAATTTAAGCTGGAAGGTAAGAGAATAAGGATTGTGATAGTAATGTGTATGTTTCAGTCTATCCTCACATCTTCACAGAGTGTAGAAGTCCAAAAATAACACCTGCACGTAGGCCATTTTGGGGTGGTTGTCACTAGTTCTTTGCAGTTGTAATGTTAAATTACTGTTAACTATCCTCTCCTGTTTATTTTCTGCCATTATCTTGAAGAATCCAGTTTTCTTCATTCCGCTTACCTCTCTCTCTCTCTCGGTTTTACTGCCCTGGCTCCAGGGCTGGAGTCCACAGCTCCTCTCTGATCCTCCAGAACGTGAATTAGAGGAACCACAGAACAGGGACTCTTTCCATAGCAGCACATTCAAAGTTAGTATTTACCCTTCTGTGCATGGCACGGAACTGATCGGGTTTGTGCAATTATTTTTTCTTTGCTCGTGCAAATAGCCGTATAAAAATGCTGGTGTATGTCCTCTGGGGACTATCGTGTCTCCCTTCCCATCCAGGTTTAGGGAAAAGTGAAATGTAAAACAACAAAAGCTGACTGCTAGGGTTGCAAGTTGCAGAAAGCTGAGCTCCACTTCTGCATTAAGGATACTGAGGAGTGCTAAGGTACCCTTGTCTGTACAAGAGTTTAATGCAGAAAGATGCCTTTAGATTTGAAGGCAATCCTAAAAAAATCAGCTCAGCATCTTCTCCAGAATCAAAGCATCAGCCCTGTGTGAGACCATATCAGGGCACAACAGAAACACAGCCACACCACCATTATTTTACTTGTCTACCCAAGGACACCTAAAATAGGTTACTTCCCATTTTTCTCAGACAGGGAAGCTGAAAAACAGAAAAGTAAATTAGGTCTGCCAAGCTTTGCACTTATATTGTCCTGTCTTTAGTAAGAAATGGTCCACTTAGTAATTTTTGTAAAGACTCCTTGTAACAACGAGAGCACTTTTTTCTCTGCTATGCCAGAGCAGCCCTAATTTCAAGTGTCACAGGTTGATCAAAGTTTTCAGCTGAGTTATTTTCCTGCGCCTTGTTTTCAGCACAGGTTTGTACAAATCTTTGCACAGTCAATAAAGCTGTTCTCGTTTTGCCAAGGCCGGCGGCAGCAAGCACTCCAGCCCAGCTCTAGCTCATCAGCGTTTGACCCCGCTAAGTGGAGAGCAGCGAAATACCAGCCAGCAAAATGTTCCAGCACGCAGTTAATTTTAAGCACGAGAGTAGTCCCACTGAAGTGTTAGTAACCGAGGGGCGTGCTCGTGGTGTTTAAAGTTAAGCAGACTCTGAACAGCGGTCAGCATGCTCCTCTGCACCACCTCTAGCAGATGGGTCCTGCTCTCATGAGTAAGGCTCATTAAGTGCACGCACAAGTTGCGGGATTGAGTTAATCGGTTTTCTCTTTCTCTTTGGCTTGTATCAGGAATGGTGTGGCCAGCAGGAGCAGGGAAGTGATCGTGCCCCTGTACTCGGCACTGGTGAGGCCGCACCTTGAATGCTGTGTTCAGTTTTGGGCCCCTCACTACAAGAAGGACATTGAGGCTGCTGACAGGACAAGGGGTAATGGTTTTAAAGTAAACCAGGGTAGGTTTAGACTAGATATCAGGAAGAAATTCTTTACAATGAGGGTGGTGAAACACTGGAATGGGTGGCCCAGAGAGGTGGTGGAGGCCCCATCCCTGGAAACATTCAAGGCCAGGTTGGACGGGGCTCTGAGCAACCTGATCTAGTCAGCGGGGTCCCTGCTCACTGCAGGGGGGTTGGACTAGATGACCTCTAGGGGTCCCTTCCAACCCAAAACGTTCTATGACTCTATGATTCTATGAGCGTGTCCAGAGAACGGCAATGAAGCTGGTGAGGGGTCTGGAGCACAAGTCTGATGAGGAGCGACTGAGGGAACTGGGGGTGTTCAGCCTGGAGAAGAGGAGGCTGAGGGGAGACCTTATCGCCCTCTACAGCTGCCTGACGGGAGGCTGTAGCCAGGTGGGGGTCGGCCTCTTCTCCCTGGTAACAGGCAATAGGACAAGGGGAAATGGCCTCGAGTTGCACCAGGGGAGGTTTAGGTTGGACATTGGGAAAAATTACTTCACAGAAAGGGTTGTCAAGCATTGGAAGGGACTGCCCAGGGAAATGGTTGAGTCCCCATCCCTGCAGGTGTTTAAAAGATGGATAGATGAGGTGCTTAGGGCCATGGTTTAGTGGGGGGATGGCAGGGTTCGACTTGATGATCTTAAAGGTCTTTTCCAACCTAAACGATTCTATGATTCCGTGATTCTATGAATTGTGCTTAATCCTCAAACATAAAGTAACTAATTCATAACGATGATATTATTACTGCCATCAGTGCAGATCCTCCCTACCCTGGTGCTTATTTTCAGCCTCAGAAAAAGCATTTCAGTGGTCTTTAAAGGAGGTTTTAAAGAAATGAATGTGGATAGGCTATTTAAAATTGCTGCACCCAGAAACAAGGTGTAGTAAAACTCCTTTAAATTATATAGTACTAAAGCAGTTCAGGTTGAAAACAAACTGAAAGTTGTACAGGTGAAATGGGCATTTAAAGAGTGGCTATAATTGCTCGGATAGAAAGCTGAAACCGTGGTGGAATATTTGCCTAAAAGATGAGCTCTAGTTCATATGAGAATTAGTCAGGGAAGACAGCATAATTACATTAGACAGGAGGTGAGACTAGGTGATGGCATCAATATGTTCTGGCTTGATGGTCTGTGAACTTTGTGAACTGACCACTTATATGAGCCTAGAAATGTATCTGGACAAGCAGGGACTCTTAAAATGGTGTGCCTCATTTTTGAGTGAAAACATTCTCATCGATACTGGTGAGAGTTACTGGTGCATACCATAGCCATTTAACCACACACTTATCACATGGCAGACGAGTGACATGAACATACAATTATACAGTCTTATAAAATGTCTCATCAACTAATTATACAATGAAGGTCATCAGTATTTCAGTTTCCTATCCAGAAAGTGCCTTTCATGCTACGCTACTTTAGCAAGCAATCTGTCGTCTCTACAGTGTTGCTTCCTGAAGCACCGGGATTTGCCCGGCGGTGGGAGAGCTCTGTGGAGGGGTTTAGCTACATCCACCCACTTCCACTTCCACCACAGGGTATCACATCACCAGGCTGCAGCAAAGTAAATTTAATGATAAGCAGCAATCTCGGCCTTATCACTAACATTTGACAAATCTTCTGCGGGTTTTTGATCAGCTTGTTATTTTTATACAGCTGTGCAAATGTGCTCTGTCCTGCCACCTTAGCTCATCCCGCCCTCTGCTTTGCATAAAAAAAGCAAAATATTTTTCTTTTACAAAGAACAGAGTTATCAGCTGGTGCCTGTTGACAGAAGCACAGCTTAATATCAAAGGAAGCATTTGTTTGCCTTGAATTTGCCATCAGATGCACATAGTTTCCTCATCTGCTACCATTAATACATTTAAAATTTATTTGGATGCAGAAATACCTAAGCAGCCTAAAGTGGTCAGACTCAAACCAGCGTTCAGGCCTTTGATGGCGAGCAGAAGTGATTTCCTGATAAAAGCACAGAATTACTAAATACGGTAGGATTTCCAAAGTGGGTTGCCGCAGCAGAGCTCTACTATGGTATTAATGTTGCAATAACACCACTGGAAAAATTTAAGCTGTATTTCCATTATTGCTACAGGTCTGTGTGCTCTGTGTCCTGAGGGACTTGGCATTTCATTTTGCTTGCTGAGAAGACTGCTTGAATGCATTACAGCAACTCCTGAGGTAGGACTGGGACAGCAGGACTGGGTTGACTTCTCCTACCAGGCTGAACCAGCAGCACCAGGGGAGCGGTCTTGCTCTGCCCTGTGAATTATTTTCTTCTGTGAATTATTTGAACTCTTCTGATTGTTACAAATAGGTTTTGTCCCTTCCTGGGGGATTCCTGAGCTTTGTCGGCCAGATTCCTTAGTCAGTGCCCTGGGAGTCCAGTGAGGAACAGTAGGAGATGGGGCCAGAGACAGGACTGGGGACCAGGATACAACATCAGTCTACAGACCATCAGGCAGGGCTGGAAACTGGCAAGGCTATCTGCCCCATAAGTCTCAAGTCCATCCAGCAAGACTGGTCAGTAAGTGAGGACAGCAGGGAACAGAGCAAGATACAGGCACACCTATGACATGGCTCAGGCAAGGTCTGGGGGCTCAGGCTGGGGCCACGGGCAGGGGGTATCCGTGGGGGTCCTGGACAAGGCTGGTCAGGGCCATTAAAAAGGTCTGTTCATGCACGCAGAGCTCTGACGATCCTGCTCTTCCAGAGGGTAATTCAGGTCAGATTACCTTAGGTGTTGTGAATTGCCTTCTTCTGTGACAAACTACCAGTGAAGCCGACAGGTCCCAGGGCCAATAGTGTCAGGTCCTGCAGTACCTGAAGGCAGAAGCCCAGAGCTGCTGCCTGAATACACAGGTCAGTGACACACCTCAGCTGCAAGCAGGCAGCAGAGAAACCCCCTTGCACAGACGAGCACTGTATTCTCTCACATGGCATAGCCTCCTATAACCGAGGATCCTCTCCTGTAATTTACACAGAGGGAGTAAGCAGGTGTAACCTGGCAAACTGGTGTAACCTGGGACAATTGGGCTGTACTGATGTGAGGAGCTAGGTAAACGTGATACAGGATCAAGAGATCTTGGATGGTTCCTTGATGCCGAATTTATTCTGCCATTTCTAGGGGCGTGTCTGATACTGATGACATCTGTGAGCTGTTGGAAGATCCTATGGAGTTCAGTGAAAAGAGCAAAGGTTAGCACTGTTGTCTAGACAGCTTGGCTGCTGGGTTACTACAGTCTGTTTCATTCATAAGTGTTCTGGTGAGTTAAAAGTTTACAGCATCATTCATTTCTTTCTCCTCAGCTTTTCTGCACTGGAGGTTGTACTGTAGATTCCTTTCACCATGCTTCAGTGATGTCTGCTCGTTTTATCTGCTGGTAATGTTCCCATATTTTGTACAGAAGCATAGATCAAAGATCACAAACAGCCAGGGAATGTTTAATGAAATGCATTACCTAAGAATCAGTCATTCTCTTTTCAATACTAACCTTTAGAGACTAGCTAACTTCATTTTTACGAAATAAAGACCATTTCCTGACAAGCTCCATTAAACTATTCTTTTCCTGTTGTTGCTATACCAAAATTACAAACCGTCCAGTTTTGCAAAACCCTATTTTACAGCTCTCGTTCCCAATCTGCACGGCCCCACGACCTCCACTATCAGCACCTCCCCTGCAGTGCTGCTCCCCAAGGCTCTCACACTGTAGGTATGGGTATTGCAGGTCTATTCCACCTTTGGTCAGAGAAAACTGTTGTGCAGAGAACAGCGCATAGAAAAGTGTGGAGAGTAAGTGATATTATAGCACACTTCAACACCTGTCATTGTGTTGAAGCACTTGTTTTATGTTTCCATGGAATGAGTCAATTCAGATACAGGCGTCATTTCAGCCTTCACCTTTTAAACAAGCCATTTATACTAATAGATGATTTCCTTCACATCTTCCTTTATGATGTTAACAGACCGTGGTGAAAAGCAAGAGTTGGAGAAACTGCTCACATTTCCCTGGAGAATTCAACATTAGAGCTCAATGGAAAGAGAAGTAGAAAACTAGTCATCACCTGTAACTTCAGACCTTTTTCTAGAATCATAGAATGGTTTGGGTTGGAAGGGACCATAAAGATCATCTAGTCCAACCCTCCTACCATGGGCAGGGACACCTTCCACTAGACTAGGTTGCTCAAAGCCCCATCCAACCTGGCCTTGAACACTTGCAGGGATGGGGCGTCCACAACTTCTCTGGGCAACCTGTTCCAGTGTCTTTCTTATTTCTTCCTTATATCTAACCTAAATCTACCCTTTTTCAGTTTAAAGCCATTACCCCTTGTTCTATTGCTACATGACCCTGTAAAAAGTCCCTCTCTGGCTGTCTTGTAGGTACCCCCTTCAGGTACTGGAAGGCTGTTATAAGGTCTCCCCCGAGCCTTCTCTACTCCACACTGAACAAGCCCAACTCTCTCAGCCTGTCTTCATAGAAGAGGTGCTCCAGCCCTCTGATCATCTTGGTGGTCCTCCTCTGGACTCACTCCAACAGTTCCATGTCCTTCTTATGTTGGGGGCCCCAGAGCTGAATGCAATACTCCAGGTGGGGATCTTGTATTGTTCCTTTGTCAAATGCATGTAGGGACGTCAGCTTTTCTAGGAACCATCAAATGTACCATCAAATCAGAGCAGAAGTCTCAGCATCCTTCCTGGAAACTGGCCAGCGCTAGAAGGAAGAATCAACCTGAAGTAAGAGAATTGGCCCGGACAATTAGGAGCTGACCTGCATACAGTGGATGTTTCTTAACTGACCTCAGCTAGAGGCTGAATTTCCTGAAACTTCAGAGTTCATGTCATTACTTCAGTCACTGCTGCACATCTGGGGAGCCCAGGAGTCAAGAACTGAGACTTGACAGAGCTGGGAGCTCAGGGGTGCCTGCTATATAGCATTTTAAAACTCCTGTCATGCTTTCACCACCTGAAAGGCCAAGATGAGTGAACCTAGACTTACGCCTGTCGCCCTTGGAGATTCACAGCATTCCCCTTGCAGTTGTCTTCATGTGGTAAGGACAAGGCAGACGAGAAAGTACCACCATTTAAACTAACTGTTGCTGTTATATGAGACAAGAAGGTGCAGAACAGCTGACACAAAACCAGGCTCAGTCATCGTTAGCTGTGTGAACTGGCACACATATTTTAAATGAATAAACAAGTTGAAACCAGCCTGACTACAAAACATCAAGAATGAAATAAAGTTTTATTAGTATTAATCACGCTATCCATTATTTCTGTGCCTTGCCACGTGAAGCGATTAAGCAGCCAGTTCTGTTCAGTCAGCAAAGGCTATTCTGTGAGAAAATTCAGGATCTGAATGCGATTCTGATAGCAATTTCCACTCTGAAGAAGCAGCATGTTGTTCAAAGTGAATAACACATGCTCCACGTCCCTCTGGCTTGCAGCAAACAAGCCCTCCTTCCCTGTCTGCAATACTTCTTGAGCTGAGCAAATGGGACTCGCACCAAGCATGGTGGGCTGGGGAGCAGAAAAGCTGCCTCCGTGTGCAGGGGCTTCTGTCATTGCTGGAAACAGACACTGGCAGTAAAGAAAAAGTCCTTCTGGTCAATTCACAACAGGACTGCAATGCCCTCATTGCTAATAACTGGAGTTATAGACATACACCTTCCCTCCCTTCTTCATGGTTTTTTTTTGTAGTAAGTGCTGCTGAGTAAACCTTACCAAGCTCCCACCCCTATACTCATGGAAAAAATGTATTAACCAAGGATGCAAAGGTATTTTGAATCAAAGTGCTTGTAAAGAGGACTTGGAAAAGCAGATTTCCCCCAGAGGGTTTGGTTTGGGTTTTTTTGCTGGATCTTGGCTGTTCTAGTTGGCAAAATGTGCTGTTTGCTAGAAATCTGTTAATAAATCTGTATTGTGGGAGCTTTTTAATGAACACAGCAATATATCTTGTAGCCATCAGTGTCTCCACAAGGGAAAAACAAAACTACCAAAATACTGAGAGCATCTCTAACCATGGATCCACCCATTTAAAAAATGTAGTTCACAGGAGAACTGCTGTTTATTGTCTTTGCTGAAGCACATACAACTAATGCTTTACATAAACTATTTTACTCCTCCATATAGATTCAGGTAGAGCTTCAGATGAAGGAAATGAGAGGATCATAGTTTTCAAAGGATTATAGAATGTGAGCTCCCCATTTGCCCTCATCTACTGGAAAAGTAGCACAATCTACCTGGCCCAGCAAGCTTTGGGGAAGTTATCAGGGCTTAGTGAAACACTCGCCAAGTTGGGGGGGAATATAATTATTCACTAACAATTTACTCCAAGTAACCCAATTATAACCAGTCTCCAATTCTCACTTTACAAGGAAAGATCTTAGGGGTAGAAACCCCTGGTTGTGGCTCCATCGTCTCTGTGCCAGTCCTGTCCACAGCCCTACAGCAGTCCCTGAGTCAGCACCTTTCCTCATACGTCACAAGATAACCTCAAATTAAGGTGATTCCTCCCTTTTCAACCCAAGATTTTTGGTCTCACAACTCCTTGGGGGATATTTGCCTTTATACAATCATAGAATCGTTTAGGTTGGAAAAGACCTTTAAGATCATCAAGTCCAACCATTAACCTAACGCTGCCATCCCACCACTAAACCATGTCCCTAAAATATGCTCACTAAGTCTGGCAAATGCTGTTGTGCATTTGCTTTTTGTCTGTCTTTCTGAACTTGTGTCCATTACAAACTTGAAGAATTATGCTCACACAGAAGTATAAGGTTCAGAAAAATCATTTGTGTGGGGCAAGAAAAGTACATGATTAAACAACATAACAAGGAAGCTTTCAACTATTTAATGATGCTAATGATCAAATGTTTAATGATGGCTAACTGCCACCTCAAGCTTCTGTATAATTTCACCTGCAAACTGGATGTTCTAATGGTACAATACCATTGGGATTAACTACAGACTAGGGAGGACAAGTCTTCCAGAAGTGCTCATTCAATGGGGTCTGTTCGGAGGTTCATCACCTCAGACCTTTTCTGTGAAATTCCTATGAGCCTACAAAGTCCTGAAGGTCTCGCTCCAGAAGTAAGTTTCAAAGTGAGCAGCTTACCAGAAAAAGAAACACTACAGGTTTGCATGATTTGTCCTCGGAAAGCAGTATTGAGCAAACTGGATTGAGGCCCAAGACCTCATCTTAGGCTGAGAGATGTTTTGCAGTAATGATGTGAGGGCTATTACTATAGGGTTAAAATAAAATACAAAACCCAAAGCAGAACACAGAGAAAATGGGTATGGGAAACCATGACAGTCCCATACCGTTTATCTGTGACTTCACCTTCACTGTCGGTAATGACATATTTTACATCTCCAGCACTAAGGACTGCTATTCTTTGATCCAGACCTGTCCTCTGTGGCTTTAGTTTCAGGCCTGAAGAGTCTGTAAAACCCATCTCCACAGGTGGGGATGCAGCCTCAGGGGGGCGCCCTGCGGAGGAGAGGGCAGGTGCCACCAGACACAGGTGACAGCAGCAGCAGAGTGGGTCAGTGCCCACCGACCCTCTCTGCCCCCCAGCCTCACTTTGGGGAAGTGCCTCTCCCCACGTCCCAGCACCCACACTGCCGCAGCAGGGAAGGCACGGGAACCATTCAAGTGGCCTCCCCTGAAGGACATCTCGCTTTCCAGGGGCAAAGTGTCTGCTGGCTGGGTGTGCAGACCTGCCATGAGAGATGTTTTTTACCAATTCAGAAGCCACTTGATATAAATAATGGCTTTTCAAAGGAGCTCCCACTTTAAGAGGCATAGGTTATTTGGATGACTATAATGAGCTTAATCTCACCTTTCGTATACACAACATATATACATATAACAGAAAATGACACATGCATACATCTCTCTCCATATATGCATGCACAGAGTGTACCTACACCGCTGTGCTGACTCTCCAGAGGCTGACTAACCCAGCCCTGACAAGCAGCCTCCTCTGGGGTACAATGCAGCAGCAGCCTGGTGTAGTGATTTCACTCACGGGCAGGTGGAGGATTTTGACCAGAAACACATCGCTGCTGTCACTTGTTACGATGTGGCATCCTGGTTTCAGCTGGGATAGAGTTAATTTTCTTCATAGTGGCTGGCACAGCGCTGTGGTTTGGATTCAGTACCAGAAGAATGTTGATAACGCCCTGATGGTTTCGTTGTTGCTGAGCAGTGCTTATCCTAGTCAAGGACCTTCCAGCTTCCCCTGCTCTTCCAGGTGCACAAGGAGCTGGGAGGGGGCACAGCCAGGACAGCTGACCCCAAGTGGCCACAGGGTTATGCCAGACCATAGGACGTCAGGCTTGGGGGGAGTTGGCTGGTGGGAGAGTGATCGCTGCTCTGGATGGGCTGGGCATCGGTCAGCAGGTGGTGAGCAATTGCATTGTACATCACTTGTTTTGTATATTCTATTACCGTTATTATTATTACTATTGTTATTCTTTTCTCTTATTAAACTGTCTTTATCTCAACCCATGAGTTTTACTTTTTTTTTTCCAGTTCTCTCCCCCATCCCACTGAGGGAGGGGGCAAGTGAGCAAGCGGCTGGGTGGTGTTCAGCTGCCTGATGGGTTAAACAACAACACGTAGTTCTGAAAAACACAATCCTAATCTCATCAGGCAACCTGGAACGCTGCAGGGCTGCTCATGTTAACCGTCTTCTCACTTAGCACAGGAGGTTCCTTGTGTCCCACAGAACTGAAATTACATGTGTTAAACCCCCCACCAGCCCCTCATACTGCCCTGGAGCATCAGCTGCTTCAGGCTCGGGGGCAGGAGTCATACTTAAGCATTTTTCTAGGCAGAAAATGAGACCAATCCTATTGCTACAGCTCTCCATTTCTAACAACAAGAGGTTTGGCATTTTAAAAGAAAATACTTCACTGGTCAAAGCAGGAAGACGATAATTGTATGGGACCTGTTCTTTTGACAGTAATATGCAATTGCCCTTGATAATACACTCTTTTTCCTGTTGTGTCCATGTGAGTCTCTTGAAACTGGGTTACTTGGTGTAATTAAAAGAAGAACTGGCTTTAAATTAGAAATTTCTAAGGGAAGAAATTATGAGGGATAGGAAAAGGAAAAGGCCGGCTCATTCTATTTTATTTGTTCAGTAGAAATGAAAGCACCTGCTTTAAGGATTTACATGATAATCCTGGTATCCAGTTATTTGCCCTTTATACAATATTTTAAAATGCAGGACTGAACAGGAGTGATAATTGAGCATGTAATTGTTGTTGCTTATTTATTTACTTGCTCATTGCCAGTATCTGTACTGCAAAGCACTTTCAGGAGCACTTTGCAAAGGAAAGAATCTGTAAAATTAAATGTACTTTAGAGTGCAGCGATAAGCTTTATATCAATGGTAAAGATTGAATGATATTATTAAAAACAGTTTATCTGTTTTTTCCTTGTTTTGAAGCTTGCTTTAAGATAAACTTCTTCAATTTAAACTATACAATGTAGTCCTAGGATTGCTCCACTTATTCCCACGAAGTATATGTTTAGAATGCAAGCTTTCCTCCAGATTTTAGAAGCCTTAGATGAATGCACTACCTAGTGAGATGTGATTCTCATTTGGGCTATTCATAATTCTGACCGTCTTTATTTCAGCAATAAATATGCTGACTGCAATATTGAGAAAATGAATTATTTTAAATTTATTGTTAAGTTTCACAAATGGTCAATCTCCTGTAAACTGGGCCTGGTAACTGCCTGAAATACAGTCTATATCTGGCCAAAGTCATGCCATCAGGCTCCCCATCAGCCCTCACACAAAGCTGCCAGAAGATGAGGAACCATTTGCTTCACTTCACAGTTTGTCTTGGTTTTAAAACTTGTGTTTTCTTTTGAATCTGAATTTGTCTGGCTTTGGATTACTGCTATTAGTCCTTTCTTTGTGCCTGTCCTTGCTACAGCATTGATAAGCTGACCAAAGTGAGCCCTTTCCTAGTCTCTACCCTATTTTTAAACTATGTGCCAAAATCCAGTACCAGTTTTGTCAATGCTATACACTGAGACAAAATCACCTCTTCATTACTTCCCTATTTCACATTCAGGAATCACCTCAGCCTTTTTGCTGCAGTCATATACTGAGATACTTGTTGGGTTTTGACTCGCATATTCTTTACGTTGCCTAAGAGTTATCACCCTTGTACCCTTTACAACGTTCCTACTTTTCAGGAGACAGCTTTTTGTGCAGTTCTTGCTGGCTGCCTTATTCTTATCACTGTTTATCACACTGACAGTGCCTCATCACTGCTTGACATAAGTGCTGTCATCATAAGTTTGATTAGCACTGATTTTATATTTCTTTCTCGGCCATTTAGGAAACCCAAGGAGCCCCAAAGGAAACACCAGTTTTCAAAGGCAGACCGTCTGACTGACAGCTGCTTTGAACTGCTTGTCCAGTTCTTGATGCTGAATCTGTGCTTTACTGCTTTACAAAGCAAATTTTTTTCCGATCATTAACATGTGGTGCTAAGTTAAGCACCTTAACAAATTAGTACAGCTATGACATTTATCTTCTAACAGCCAAGCCTGTAATCTTACCTCAGGTTTCTCTGACGAGACCTATTTTTCCATTAGACTCTGCTGACTGACACACATAATACTCAAATGCTTCATTTAATTGTTAGACATTCTTTTGCATCACTACTTTTCTTCTTGCCATCATCTGCTCCTCCCCACAGCTGAAGGCACGACTGTCACGGTGAGGATGGGTGAGGCTGTGCATGTGCAGAAGGCCGTGCAAGCCTATGCGCAACAGGCAATTATCGTTACCAAAGAGTCGGTCCATGAACAGGCTGGTTGCTGTTACGCTGATGATGATGCTTTCCATGATCCAGAGCAGACTGGTTTTGCTCAAAGAAGCTCATTCCTTTCCTCACCCGTGCAATTACCATTGCTTAACTGCGGCTCAGGAGCACTGAAACAAGTTTGCTTTCGGATGTCCCTGAGGAACTCCTGTCAGCACCCACGCCTCCTTTCTGTGTTCCCATTCCCACTATAGGACCTCTTGGGAAATTTACTGGCTGATCAGCCCACAAGTACAAACTTTTATTTTTATTATGACTGCTGTGACTGACCCGCAGTCAGCACACCACAAGGTCTCACCAGGGATGGGCTTGCACATGGCTCTCGCTCAGAGCGGAGGCTGAGGGAACCTGCGGTGCTGCTGGCTTCCCCATCTTCACAAGTCACTCTGGAGGGAAGTTTCATCTTTTACACACCCCAGGAAGTAAATACAGATCTGCTGGGTCTGTACTTCAACCCTCCTGCTTCTGCATCTGAAAACACTGGCATGATTGTTCAAACCAGGTTTGCCAAGGACTGATATTCATCTAGGTAGTTTTATGATTGCATGGGTCCCGTTTTCACTTTTTGAATTTTGACACGATCTTACCAGTTCTGCCTTCCTCTGGAATTTCCCTGTCTGCCAGCATGTGTTTAAAATGAGCACTTCTGCTTTTTTTTTTTTTTTATGTCTTCACTCTTAACACTGTTATAGCATATATCTAGTAAACAGACTTTTGGGGGAGGGAGGTACTGGCTTTTGTAACTGTGACATTTTAAAACCTATTAACTTTGTAAGCAGTGGGTTTACCCTCTACTGTTTGGCTTCCCTGCTCACATTCTGCCTGTCATTATCTTAAATGACTACTAATTGCTTTCTACTTCCCATCTTCCATCTCTTTTTTTAAACTTAATTTCTGCTCCTACTTGTCCACATAGGGCATTTAGCAAAAGTTACCTCTTTGTCTTTCTTTTTTAAATTATGGAATTGTGATTTTTCTAGCCTTACAAGCTCTTCTTAGAGGAGTCCCAATTATGATTTTTATAAAATTTTCTTCCTTTGTGAAATCAGCTTGTTAGCTAGTACTGTGATCTGAGGGATGGAATGCTCTCCTATGAGGACAGGCTGAGAGAGTTGGAGTTGTTCAGCCTGGACAAGAGAAGGCTGTGGGGAGACTTTACTGCAGCCTTTCAATACTTAAAGGGGGCCTATAAGAAAGATGGGGGAAAAACTTTTTAGCAGGTCCTGTTGTGATAGAACAAGGGGTAATGGTTTTAAACTAAAAGAGGTTAGATTTAGACTGGATATAAGGAAGAAAATCTTTACAATGAGGGTGGTGAAACACTGGAACAGGTTGCCCAGACTGGTGGTAGATGCCCCATCCCTGGAAACATTCAAGGTCAGGTTGGACGGGGCTCTGAGCAACCTGATCTGGTTAAAGGTGTCCCTGCTCACTGCATGGGGGTTGGACTAGATGACCTCTAAAGGTCCCTTCCAATCCTTCCAACTATTCTGTGATTCTACTAACTGGTAATGTTCTTTTTCTGCCCATATTTATGTCCCTGACACCTAGGAAACCATCTCCAATGCCATGATTCTTTTTAAGCATTAAGACCAAAGCAGGAGCGCCTCATGCCATGTGCTCTACTGTTTAAGAAATGAAATATG
>NW_009260774.1:1533129-1538706 GCF_000687185.1 Egretta garzetta
TGAGACATTCCTGAAAGTCAGCTGACAGTTCATAGCTCGTTTCCAGGACCTCCAGTACAGACTTTCTAAATGGACTATCATACCATTTCTTCTTCTTCCACTCAACTATATGGGCAGAATACAGACAAGTTTTGATGAAAAAATTCAAACTAATTTTCTTATTTGTTTGGTGGTCTTTTATTGATCCCCAGCAATGTCCCTTTTTTGAGTTTTACCAGTTAAAAACGATGCATTCAAGGTTCTCTGTGTCTGAGTTGTTCATAAATTTGTTACAAGTTACAGTGTCTTCAAAACAAGTTATAGGGTGTCGTGTGTACCTTTTCACTATCTTTATGCTTGTTAAGTAGATTACAGCATATTATTTTTGTATTCCAGTCATTCAAATTGTCCATGCAAGCTTCAGAAATTATATTCATAGCACATTTCTTCTCATTAGTGATTTTTTTTTTATTTCTCTTGCTCATTTCTTGCTGTTAATATAAATACAAAACCATGTAGATGCCCTTGTAATGTATTTATTCCCTCAGGACCCTCTTCTGATTTCATAGAATCATAGAATCATTTAGGTTGGAAAAGACCAGATCATCAAGTCCAACCGTTAACCTAACACTGCCATTCCACCACTAAACCATGTCCCTAAACCATGCCCCCCTTTCACCTTGGTTGCCAACTGGGAGGACTAATCCTCATAAATGAAACCTTCAGACCACCCGCTGGAATGCAGACAAATGCTCCACAAAGCCCCATCCTTGCATTTGTAGCAGCTGGGGACCCAACAAACCGTACTGTGTATCTTCTTTGGGGGCCTCTCCCCAGAAGAAAGGGGCTGCCACCAGCTCTGTGCTGGCCCTGAGCCCCAGCAGCCAAACCTCCTGGAGCAGGGCTGCTCTCAGGGCTGAAGAGTGAGATCATGGATTAACGCTGAAATGAGTTACACCACCGTTCGTCTCTTCTTCATCGCTTTGAGATTCTATGTAGTTTCCATGGGATGCCAATTTGTTTGTTCTAATGTGTCAACGAAGAGAAATTTCCATATCTTTCAGTCCTGGGGAATCTTGCTGTTATGTGCTGCGTTTCTGCCCCAAAATAAGTAGCACAACAGATTCTGTCTTCATGGTCTTTGCTGCAAGTTCTGAGTAACTAAAATTCGCATTAAAGACCTGTGGGAAATGAAATGGTGTGTGAGAATAGTTACAGGCAAACATGTACGTATTTTACATCTTAAATGTTTTATTTCCTATAATAAATATGGCACATCCACACATCATTTTGAGTAACACTGTCAGAGAACACAACAATTGTTATTAATATAGCTTAATTATTAATAGAGCAAGAAGTGCAATGACTTGGGTGGCTTTAAAAACATACACTAATCAGTCAAGCGTATTGAAGATAATGGCCAAATTTGCAAAACTGAGGCACCTGGCATGAATATGAGAGCAAAACCTTAAAAGAGAGAGGGGGGAGAAACTGGGGAAAAAGTCTTCCTCTTCGTTCTTAGCCCAGATCATTCCCTCTCCTTTTCTTCTTTTCCTAGGGAATGGCAGAATTGCAATGAATAAAGCATTTCCCCAAGTGCTTCTTCTGAGTCCTTCTTTTTTATTTCTTCCCCCCACCCCGATCTCCAGTGTCTCTCTTTCTCTGAGCTTGCTCCATGCATCATTCTGTCCCGCACTCAGTTTCTCTCATGCTTTCACCCAGGTGTTCCTTTACTTAAGGGGTTTGAGGGATGTTCATTCCAGGGCAAGCAGGAGAGGAAGACGCACTGCACAGAATACTTAGAGCCTGAACAGAGCCTTTGCTTCTGCAAGTGAAAACGCCAGGAGCAGGGAGTGGATGAATGGTGGAGCAGCATGCTGCTTGCTGTTCTCAGCCTGCATCCAGCATCCTGCTTGTCAGCGAGGGGGTCTATCAGGATCACATGGGGACGGTCTTTGGCATTGCCATATGCATCGCCGTGTATGTATGAAAAAGATAATACAAAGCGGCAAAGGATTCAGAATGGCTTATCCTGAGGGGGAATGACATTTACAGACAATTCCTCTTCAACATGGAGAACTGAACTTTTCAAAAATAATCATCTTCTTCTTTACAAGAAAAAAGAACAGTTGTCCCTTGCTAGCATTGTTTCTTAGACGGAAATCGGATTCTGTGTTTCATTCATTCTAATTCTACAAACTAGAAACAAATTTTGTGCTGCACAAAGCCTCCAAGCACATTACTGAACCTGTCATGTATGTCCCCATGGGTACCTGGAGGCTCTCAGCAGTGAGTGAGCGGGTAAAACATGTTCAGGAAAGCCCCTTTGGGTCAATGTTCTTTCTGAATTATTTGTTCTTTTCTCTTCAGGTTCATATGCATTGCTCTTCATCTTTATTCTTGATCCCCAGAACCCGAATAGTCATCTTTCTTTCTGAAGCAGACTGCAACATTTTAGTACGTTGACATTTCTTAACATGTGCTTACTGAATTATCCTAATTTAAGCAACCCAAAGTACTGATCTCACCCTAGATAAATGTACCTACCTGTATTTTTGATGGCTAGGTTGCTGCTACCTGTGATTGCCATTTCATTCTGAGCATCTCTCTTTCCTGCCAGTACCGAGACTATATTACTAACCTCATTTTCATTTTTTTTTGTTGTTGTTGGTTTTTTCCCCTGTTCTGATTTCTTGCTTTTAAAGACATCTATACAGTTTCAAGGAGCCCTCTGATCTTGTAAAATTGTACATTATTTGGCTGAGATTTCGTACTATCTTTCTTTTCCAACTAAACCTGACAAAATCAGAGAATTTTACTGCAACTATGACAAATGATGCTCAGAAATATTCTCCAAGGGAAAAAATGCAAATATAAGACTGACATTATCTGCAAAACCACTGCCACCTTTATAATTTACAGGAAACTCATCCCAGAGGTCAGCAGCATGTTGTCAGTGGCATGGGAGGTGTTCATGCTGTTGTAGGCTTGCCCAGCCTGAGTATCTCCTCTGTACAGCTACTACATGTGCTTGAGTTCACACTGGAATTAAGACATGTAATATTCTCAGAAGGAGGTCCAATAACGCAAGCCGAAAGAAGCACATGATTTTCACTTTCAGAGACGACACCGCCTGTAAAGCAAAAGGCGTAAGTAAGGTCTTACCAAGAATGATAAAAGGCAATGGCAATGGATACAATGGTGCAATTTGTTTTGGTATAATAACATACAGGGCGTTGTATTTTCTTTGTGAAATAGGAAACATGTCTCAAAAGGCATTTTTCATGCAGATGTAATCAGCAACATAGTTAAAACAAAAGGTCTGTAAAATTTTTTTTAGGAAGCTATGTAAAAAGGGGAAGCAGACCAAACTGAATGAAAAAAGGCATTCTCTTCTCAAATACACTGACATAAAATAAACACTTCCAACGTGAAATTAACACTACTAAAACAAAGTAACTTGGTAACTGTCACTCACAGTTAAACCTGCAGATTTTCATGTGTATCAGATTACAGTGAAACGTGACACTTTAGGTAGCTCCGACAGAATTTTCTGTTCTCGGACAGATTGGCCTTTTAATTTCATTCAGTACATTTGAAGTTTTGGAAGGTACAGGACTTCTCATACAAGCAAAATCGGTAATCACAGGTTCCACATGAGCAAGAGGAAAACAGAAATGCTGGAACACAGTAGTTACTTGCCGCAGCTGACTGTCAGTGAGAAGATGCATCTTCTGACTGCACCACAGCCAAGGATTCTTGGAGAAACACAGTCTGCCAGAACTGAGCTTCAGTTGGTGTTTCACGCTTTGCTGTGCCCTCTGTCAGAACAGCAATGCTCACAGTGACGCTGTCGGGCGCATTTGGCAGGGGGACTCCAATACAGGGTGTCTCTCCTGTAGCCCTTTTCAAAGCGCCAGCGCTCTTTCTCACTGGAAGATAGCCTATATTTCCATCACAGTGTTCAATACAATAACACACTTGACCTAAGATTGATGAAAAATCACCCATGCAGAAAGTACCCTTTTAACCAATAAGATGAAACTGATATATGGATCGTTTCTATTCAAAAGAGAACTGAAAAGTACAAATCAGGTGCATTCTTCAGTATAATCCTGTGTATTTATAAGGAACATACACAGAACCTGCTTTTGTTGAAAACAGTAAAAATCTATGAGGATAGGAAGGCTTTTTCGCTTACAGTTTCCCACACAGCCCTGTGTCTCAGCAGATGCATTTGCCAGCAGTTACCCAGGAAAGCCTCAAGCCGCTGGGCCCTGCGAGCAGCTTGTGCTCATGAGCGTTGATTTCCATTGTCTCTGGCAACCTTAATCCAAACCCGATCTTACCTCCTCCTTCTATTCAGCCTGAAAAAAACACTAGCGTGCCAGTCAGCTTTACTGCCCGTACGAGGAAGGCATGATTGATAGAAGCCAGCATTGCTTTTCAGCAAGACAGTATTTTTATAGTAACTTGCTGAAACCACTTATGTGCTAATAAAACTGGGAATTTATTTAAAGAAAAGCTACTCCTGAGGATTGTGTCTCCGTTGATTTTTTACCTTGTCCCATTTCCTTTATTTACATCTGGATAAAATAAAAAAGTTTACTTTGTTTACATCTGGAGAAAATAAAAGCAATCCGTTTTGTATGTGAACGTAATGCTGTTCAGTAGCGAGGCTTCTTGCTTCAGGAAATTTGATCTTTGCTCTCCTGGACGCATTCTCTGTTCTTTCACGCACAGCAGAGCACTAGCAGTAATGACAGAGGAAAAGGAAATTGCACTACGATGCCTTTTCATAAGCATTATTCTTCTTACCACTAAATGATCGCTAGAGAGAAGTTATGCTGCAGTAGTTCGGATTGGTTTGTGAGGATTGCTTTTAATTAAGGAATGATACACAGTTTTACAAGGCAGTTAACCTAGTTCTTAAGTGTATGAAACGCTACCGGACTATCAAGGAACTCCATGGAAGAACGTTTTTTCTTGTGCCATTTTCATCGCCTGCTCTCACATCTCTATGTTAAAGCATTGTATCACCAACCGGTTTTTTTTTTTGCAAACATTTAGGTACTCGTATAACTCCGTTCACAGGGATAGGGCCACCGAAGCTGGAACAAACCCCACGCTTGTGATGTTTATTACCTGTTCGTTAGAGGCTTTGGCGTCCTGCTCACGGGGGGTGGGTGCTGGGCAGGTACATCTGCTGCATTTGAAAGCCTTATTACGACCTTTAAAAGCAAATTCATATGCGCCCGTGAGCCTTGCATGGGCTTCCACCTCTTACCGGCGCTTTATTTCTAGATATGGTGAAGCTGTTTATGCCCGGGCCTGGAGCGTCCCCCCCCCCTCGGCGGCCTGGCTCACCGCTCCCCCTCGTTACGTGTTTTGGGGACAGGCGGGTATTTTTAGAAACTGCGCGGGGACAGACCTGAGGAGGAAGATGGGAAGGACGGGGGGGAGGAGGAGGATGGGAAGGAGGAGCTCCCTCCCTCCCTCTCTCCTTTCCAGCCTCCCGCCCCACGGACCTCTGCGAGCAGCTGCCTTCGCCCCGGCCGCGCTGCGGCCGCCCTTTACGGGCAATGGAAAAGCCCCGCC
>NW_009260774.1:1539605-1547313 GCF_000687185.1 Egretta garzetta
GCCGCTCTTCAAATGGTGGCTGTCCGCTGCCGAGTTTGCTGGAAGCTGATTTTCTGGTTCTTCTTTACGCCTCCGACTTAAGCTTTCGGTGCTTAAAGGCCTCGTTTCTCCTCTGAATGCTAACTGCTTGTTTTCTTCCCAGTTAGGAATGTCTTGGGAAGCATGATTTGAAAGTAATGTTGGTATTGTAGTCATTGTTAGGGGACTGATGACTAAGTGGTTCATATGTGCTGCGTCTCTGTTAATTATAGTCTTTCTCATGTTCTCAAATCCTAACACTTGAACTGCCTAAATACTGGAGTGCAAAGAGAACAGCTTTCGCAAAATGGTTTATGAGATTAAGGCTTATGATTTAATAAAAGATTCTTAAGGCTTACTTGCTTGTGACATTATTATCTGCCTGAATTTTGGCCTGATTCTCCGTAGTACTGAAAAGCCACGTTCCACTTATGAAATGTGACAGGGTGTCTGCTTGAAAGTGACGTTTTGTCATTACATGCTAGCGCTGGATGGCATGTATGCCGTGGTACAGCATAAAATGCTTATATTATACACGGGCTCAGAAAATGTATTTTAAGTGTCATATTGTGGGTTGTATGTTGAGTCTTTTGGGCTGTCTCCGCTTAACCTTTTTAACTGCAGTTATACCAATTGCACAGCATCTTTCTTAGCAGTTGTGAGCATATACATGACTGGTTTTAGCCCTACAATGTATACTGCTCTTAATATTTTTTTTTTTTGTAAACGAAGAAACAAACCCTGCCACCGTGTGGGCCACTACTGGATTTTTAACTATTTTTGAGGTTCTGTGAAGTATGGAATAAACAGTAGGTCATGCCAAAAAGGAGCCTTAGGGTAGTTGTGCACTATTCCTGCACATGTAGGGTAAAATTCTTGTTTGTTATCTCAGAAGTATTTAATAGTGAAACTTTCCCTTAAAACCAAAAACCAAAGAAACATTGGAGATGCAGTAGAAACAATACAGTGAATGTTTCATAAGCAGATACTGTTGCTCCATTTTTGCTATAAAGAGCTAAAAAACATGTTTTAAACTTCGTTACCCTATGTTCGTACTCTGCTGTTGGGTGAATCTATTGGTAGGTTTATTAGGCATGGTGTGGTATTTATGGCAAGCTGATTGTGGCTCTGATTGCCATAGAGGCAATTGATATTTGCTACGCTACAGAAACAACTAGTAGCTTGTAGGTGTCAGAGCTGCAATCATTTAAAATGCATCAACATGTTCATGTATAGCTGAATTCTCATATCCCGTGTAGTAAGAGTAGAGCTGAGTAGTTTGTCATGTGATGCAGCTTGGTGTTTTTCTTCTTACTCAAGTGCTTTAAATCTGTGGTGGAAAACAAAATTAGAAGGAAAAAGTGAGTTGGAATACAGATTCGGGTCACAAATGTTGTAAAATGGACCTTTAAGTGGCTCCAAAATGTTGACAGGAACATGTCTCTAGATACTATGGCTTGAGAGCTTTCGGTTTTGACTGTCTGGCAGGGATGTGTGTGTGCTTATAGAGGAGTGGAAGCACATGCTCATGCTTGATATTGTGATTTTGTTTCTCCACTGTGATTAGGCTTCGGGTTGCTACCTGTATCTTTTAACTGACTGCACGGTCTCTCTCAACTCGTTTGCTTTTCTGTTCTGAGCCTCCTTAGCCACATATGCATCTTATTGATTGTAAAATACAATGTCATTGCTGTTGAATCTTACTGTACATCACGTGCGCTTGTGAAGCATTTTCTGTATTCTTGTTTTTTCTACCTCTTGCAGTTCTAGAAGAGAGTTTTAGTAAGTTTGTCCACTAGCAAATTAAAACATCCTTTAAAAAATAAGATAAACTAGCATATCTGATTAAACAATGAAGTGACATTTTTGCAAAACTTCCTTTTTTTAAAATAAGATTAAAGGCTTAATCCGATTGGGTGGCTTTGTTTCATGGCATCAGTTCCAAGTAGTGCACCAAATTACTTTTGTTCCAATAAAGCCAAAATTGGATAAATACTTAGCTCCTGATTCAGCAAAGTAGCCACAGTGATCAATCATATCAAAAGATCTCTAGAAACTGAGACAAGAGGCTCTCCATCCACAGTCATCTCTGACTTGGGGAAAAAGAAAGTACCACGTAGTGCTTTGCAACATGATTGCAACGAAAAGGGTGGTGAGACTGTGGCCTTCTGGAAACTTGTAGTGATGCTGGCTGGTGCTTCCTGCAGTGTGAGCCCAGTGATGGGGGGGGAAGTGCAGGAAGTCTTTGAACTGGTCAGTGTGAATCTCTCATGTAGTGTATATCTATGCTTTTCTATCTGAATTCTAATGCTTAAGTATTACTCTACTGCATCATCAACCTGTGTATGTCCAAATAGGGGAGCTTCTTTTGTGATGGTAACAGAAGGCTTGCTGTGGAAGGGAGCTGTTTCTCTTCTCTCTGTGTGCCCCTTCCCTACGCGCTAGCTAGAGGTAAATGGTGAACTGGAACTTCCTTTGAGGTTAGAAGGCTTCTGGGATGTGTTGCTGTAGTTATGTTAGCTTCAAGTCATGTACTTAAGATACCGATGACCTGCAAATTGAAATTAAGGTAGCTACTGATTCACAGAAGAAAGCATTTATCTAGAACAATGTGAAAAAGCTGATGCAGCGGAAAAGGTAGGGGGTTTTGCAAGCAATGAATACAATCCATAATCTGTTGCTGGACCTGGTGGGACAGTTAGAGTTAGTTCCCATTGATTGAAATACTGAGGGCAGTGCTCTTATCGATTTATAGCTTAGAATTATTTTATGAAGACATCAAGTGAACTGTGCTGAATTACTTCAATAATAAACCTACTGTTAAACTGTTTTTAAAAAAAAAAAATGGGTAGACACTTTCTGTTAGTGAGTCAAGACAAATACAACTTTTGTGTACCAATCTCTCAAATGCGTGGAAGACTGCAAAATATCCAACCCAAGAGAGCCACTGATGTGGTGCTAATCATAATATACCAATCCTGATTGCTTTGCTGGGTTTGCATAACCTAGAAAAGCTGTCTTGGCTGTCTAAGATAGCTGGGGGGACATGGGGAAGGAAGACCATGCAAGGAGGTTCAGTGCTGTATGCAGTGTTTGTATGCCTGGCTTGCCTCTGCTGAGGATGAAGCAGTCAAGGGGCAGGTGACATATGCCTGCTTTTATTCAGTGACTTTCAAGAGAATCTTTTTCCAGCTGGGTCTTCCTTGTCTTCTACTCCAGGCCCCTTTATCAGCTCCTAACAGGACCTGATGGACATGTGAAACTGAGCTCTTGGGAAGAAATAATTAAAAGAAAGAAAATACTTTCTATGGACACACAAAGAGAATGGGATTTTAGATCTTATAATTGCATTCTTTAGACCAGTTGTAAGAGACTAGAGTCAAAATACCAAAATTAGTAGCTTGCTTCAAAGAGCTCTTTGAGAGAACTTATCACGGAATTAACTGTGGTACTCTATCTGTGCGGTTTTGAAAGTACTAGCAAAAATGAATTGTCATAGTAATGGAAATAATATGGAAAGGAGTTACTGATTGTAAGTAGAGTGACAACTCAGACTTAAATCTGTAGTACTTAATTTGATAAGTTCTTGGGAGATTAGAAAAAATGTTGACTCTCTTCTATGTGTAATTACCCAACGCTGTCTAGACTGTACTGATTTCAAAGGCTTTGATGCTCTTGGCAGCTGTATTTTTTTCCTAAACTAGGTTCCTAAACTATCTTAAAACGGTAGTTAAGGCTCTTGCTTCCATGTTGGGTTCCCCCTACATTTCTAAAAACTGCATAGGCCTGCTGTTCACCTGATTGATGGTGGGTTTTTTTTTTTTTGCCCTCTAATCTCAGAGTCTTATCTTCTATAAGACAAATGGAACTTGCAAGGGGGTGGAAAGGTGTGTTAAAAGGTAGATATTAGATGATTTGTCTTTGGTACGTTTGCCACTGCACTGTAAAATATACTGATGGTAAATATGCCAAACTTGCCCATACCCATTAATTCAAGAACGAAGCCTGCTAACAGTAGTCTTGAAGTACATGAACGCAATGAAAAAGAATGAAGCATTTAATCTGTAACAGAGTATTTCTTGTAGCATGTTCCAAAGCCTTCTGTTCGTTACTAACCATGGCTACTTCAAATACCAGGTTCCACTCTTCTTATTGGGCAAGGTTTTTAGACAAACTTGCTTCTAGTCAGGAAATCTGATACAGGTTATTGTCTCTCCTTTTTTGGTTAGGGGCCCAAGACTTTAGGTGGACTGAAACCTAATTAGTTCAAACTAATCAAGTTTTAATGCAGATAGCAAGTACAACAGCCCATTGCAAAATACCCTTGGCCAGTCTCCTGTGATTTCTTTTTTTTTTTTTTTTCAGGAGATACTACAAAGCCTTACTTGAATGTATGGGTCTTCCAATCCTTGGGTATATAGGAAAGGAAATATTCTACTGTTAGTGCTTAAAGACAGTATTGCAACACAAGCTGTAGCAACCTGAAGGACTTAAGCAAAACTTATCTGTGGGAATAAGCCTACTTTAATATTTGCTCTGTCACATAGTAAAGCTGTCTGTGCTATTAATTGGGCCAGTATCTAAAGCCACAATGATACAACTCTATGGATACTGAGTTTTGTGGGTTTTTAAATACAAATTCTCTTTCTGTGAAGGATTTTTCTGCCTTTTGGTACAGAAATGTGATTCTCAAACACTTATGTGAAATTCATATCATCTGAGCAAATTTGATTGTCAGTGCTGTGACAAAAGCAAACAGTGCTCCGAACAGCCTTTGAGATTTACAATAGAATATCGAGTGCTGTAGTACAGCAGATCAATAAAATATTGTCAGGCAAGCTTGATTCATTGTGCCTAACTGTACCTTTTCTTACTGTGGTTCAAGTGTTGTTGGTGAATGAAAACTTCTGAAGTCACCTCTAAGCTTTTGGCTTTTAAACTCTGGTGTGGTAGAACAAATTATGATATGAAGGCTAGGCACTGATCAGATAATCCTTAGGGACAGCTAGCTGAAAGCTATAAGCTACTTTCTGCAGAGAGTTTTTGATTAAAGACTTCAAGTTTTCCTGATGTTTAAGATTTGCTACTCTGCTGTTAAGCTGTTTGTTATAAGTTAGCTAGAGTGTTAAATGCTTTTAACATACTGTCTGGAACTTTTTGTGAAGTTAACTTACGTGACCTTACTGTAGACTGAAGGGGGGTAGTGTTAATGCTTTAGCTATGTTGAGTACAGTGGTCTATGTCTGCTCTTGGAAAGCTTCTGTGTTTTTTCTCTATTCTCTGGTCTGTCTTCTCTCTATCTGTTGTGTATCAGACTTTGGGAAGCTTTGGGAGAAGGTACAGTTTACTTCAAAAAAAGAAGGAAAGGTTCTTCAATCATCTCACCTTGGGTCATAGGAGATGCCAGAGTTGATGTTAGGGAAGTACCTGAAGAGCAGAAGCTGCTCTAGCAGCTGAGTGTTGGATGACTTTAACTGTAATACAGGCAGCACTCCAGTGAGGCTCCTTCACAACAGTTTAGGCTGGCGTAAATTGAACTGCCACGGTCTTCTGCGTGTGTGCTGGTTGCTTGTGTAGTTAAGCAGCAAGCTGGTTCAAGCAGCTCATCTGGCCCATGATGCTTTCCACATACACATGACTTCAAGTCAGTTCAATGCCTGGTCAGTGCTCATACAGGTTGCTCATGTTGAGTTGCTACAGTCCAGCCTAAAATAATCTGGGATGAATGTATCATAAAATACCACTGAACACTTGCTTGTATCCAAATGCAAGTTGAGGTGAAGCTGAGAGGAAAACGAGTATAACTTAAATCAAAAGACAAAAGTTAACCCTTGGCAACTGAATTGTCTGATGTTAACCTGTTACTGCTAGTCTTCAGAATGGGGGGAGCAGGTTCCTAAAGTACCAACTCCTTCAGACCATGTCCTAGCATATTAAACTTGTATTAAATTATACCCCTTTTTAGCCAGTGAATTATATACACTTGGTAACAGAGGTGGTGTTTGAAAATGTGGATCATGCAGGCTGGGAGAAAAACATACTCTTGAGTTACTGAAATGCGACTAACCTTGCAGTATGCTCTGATCATGTAAAATGTTTTCAGAAGATAATGTAGTGGAATTATTAGACCAGATTGTACGCTTATTCTGAGGCTTTTCTTATCCTACCACTTGCTTTCCTTTTGTGTGTTAGCTGGGAATCATATCACCCCCAAACAAACCACACCACTGCCCAAAAAAAGCCCCCCCAAAAAGGATGAGGAGAGTTGTGGGCTCACTTCAGCAAGAAAAGGGAAAAGCTAAAGACAAGGAAACATGCAGAATACTAGTGTTCTGAGACTTTTAGTCAGAAACTCGAACCATTTTTATTTTTGTTCTAGCAGCATACTAATAGTGAACTACTTTGCCTAATTCCTGCAAATTAAAAATCTTGTCAGGCTGGTTCCTACCCAAAGCTCATATATTCTTGTGAAATGTTTTGAGTTCAGCTTAGGCTTATCAGTGTTCTGAATTCAGACTCTTTCCACACAATTCTGTTATCCTTCCCAAATCATTCAAAACAGCAGCAAAAACATGTAGTAAATGATTGGCTTAAGCCAAATTTATTTAGAATAGGCTCCTGGCAAACTGTAATGGAATTACTAACTGGCTCAGCCTTCTGGCTTAAAGAGTATTTTGATCCAGAAATCTGTCTTTTATTTATTCAGATGTTTTTATTAGTAAATTAATCTGAAGTCAAATGAGACATTTGTGTGTAAAACTTAACTCTAATCTGTTTTCCTTTCCAGGCATCTTTTCTTACAAAGAAGCTAAATATTGGTGGGAAAAGAGTAAACCTTGCAATATGGGTATGTTTACTTTTCTATTTTTCTTCCCCTAGCTAAATAGAGTATTTTCCTGAAAAATTACTTAGGTTTACTAGAGCTCAAATGTTAGGCACTTCTTAATAAAGTAAAATTTCAAAGTATTTGCAGTTTCTTTAAGTATTGTTTGCTTTGTCTTAAATGCTAACAGGTATATTTTAAATGCAGGATACAGCTGGTCAAGAAAGATTTCATGCATTGGGACCGATCTACTACAGGGATTCTAATGGAGCTATTCTAGTATATGATATAACAGATGAAGACTCTTTTCAAAAGGTACTGGACAGATTTTTACCTCTGCATGAGATGTAAACTGATTGAAAAATAATCTGTGATACGAGTGTGTAAATGGGAATCTTCTGTCTTCAGCAGTAGCCATGTGTGTTAGATCTGCAAATTTAGACCATATAATGGAAGTACGTCTTATTAGTATGCTTTTGAAGGCTGACTTTTTCAGTCTACTAAAATTCTAGCAAAGTTATTCAAAGAATACCAGAGAACTAGATGCATGAGTTACCTGTGACAGGCTATAAACATAAGCCAGTACTTGAGATAGTATGCCACACTGGTATCTACTGTATAAAACAAATTACTAAAATATATTAAGTGACATGACCTCTTCCAGAGCTGAGAACTCTGAAGTTGAAATATATGATAGTGGAAACATTGCTTTCTCAGTGATAATAGATATGTGGAATTCAATCCTCATCAAAACCTGAAATTACATGGCTAATTATTTTACAACAATATTAGTTAATCAGTCTGAGCAGGTGAGTTTTTTCCAACCCTGTGTCAAATCGGTGCTATTGCTCTACAGAATGTTCCAGC
>NW_009260774.1:1547323-1566447 GCF_000687185.1 Egretta garzetta
CTCTTTCATAAGTGAGTTTGTCTCCAATTACCCTATGGCAAAACCAGTAGGACTTCTGTGTGGAGGAGTAAGAAATTACCGTTCTGTGGGCAAAGCTTGGTTTAGCAGTGATAGAAATAGTGTAATATATTTCATGCTGACCTCTTCTTAGTAACATTTTGTGATATCAAAACACTTCAATTCTCAGAACAAGAGAGGGAAGGAAAATTTGCAGTAGTTATTGCCTAAATACCTCTGTATCATGTATCCTAACTATTTTTAGGTTCTTGAAGTGATTGCCTCTCTTCACGACTTAAATTCCCTTAAAATAGCAGTCCCTAAGTCAATGCAGTCATCATACAACTTCAAACCATGACAACAGAATCGATAACAAATACTTTACCATCAGCTGACTTTACACTCTTGTCCCATCTGTTCTCTCAGGAAACAAACATCTCTTATAATCTAACCTGAACAACTCAGTTCAGGTACCTCTACCTTTAAAGTACCCTTTGTGATCTGTCAGTAAGTGCCAGTTGATAAAAGATCTCATGCCTGACCTAAAGTGGCCAATGCAGTGAACTTGCTCTTTGGAGTGGGGCTAACACGAGTGTGGTGAGTTATATTTCTGGAGTAATTGAACCATTTTATCTAAGTCATTTCCTCTTAATTTCAAAAAAAAACTGAACAAGAGCCATGTGTAGCTATCTAAAGAATATTTTGTCCATCTATGTTGATCTAAACATGTTTGTTTCAAGTTTAGACTAAACAGTTAATGAAAGAAATGGGTGAGTTCTGCAATGCCTAAGCTAGTAATATTATTAAGTGAAAATAATTTTTTTTTTTTAGTTAAAATTCTAAAAATTACCTCTTGTTTTGCAGGTAAAAAACTGGGTTAAGGAATTAAGAAAAATGTTGGGAAATGAAATCTGTTTATGTATAGTAGGTAAGTCTTTTTTTAACATGTGATTCTAATGACTGAATCGGAAATGTTTCTTTTGATTAATAGCATCTTCCAAACACTGCTTTGACAGCTTGTACATGTGAAGGGGTAAAGCTTATGTTAATTTTGTATCTATAATTCAGTTGAAGCTAGAAGTTTCAGTAGATCACACTAAGGAAAATAAGAGCTAGTTTTGAAAAACAAGCTGTTTAATGATACACCATGTCAGAAGTGCATGGTACAGATACCTGCAGGCTAGTTTGCAAAGAGAAACATAAACATCAAATGTGCATTATCCTTCTTGCAAGTACTCAAATATCACGGTTTTTTACTGTTCTCAGTGGCATAGACTGGATGTTTGTTTTGATAATCAAGTGCTTGGGGTGTGGAATGGGTCTTAAAGCTTGGATATTTCAATGCAAACAGAATGCAGCAGAAATACTGGGTTTAGATTTAAAATTGGATCTAGTGTTTAAAGTACTTTTAGGAGGATATATGTATGGATATTCTACAAAAACTACCTCTGCAGCACAGATAAGCTGCTAATAAATTCCAAAAGAAAAGCAGAAGGCTGAATCAGTGGCTTATAGGGAGGTATTTAGCTATCCTGATCTCACTGCAGAAGTAGAATTTCATCTTTGTTGCCTGTAAATAGTTGAGTGAAAGGGGATTCTTAAATCATATTGTTGTGCTCCAAATTGAGACCTGTGTAAGAGTTGATATTTACTGGGACAGCTTGTAAGAAAATGATGGGGTACAATGATTACATGACTGCTTTCTTTTGGGTAATTTTGGAGTACAAGGACTTGAAAGATTAACTTGTTTCCAACAGGTAACAAAATAGACTTGGAAAAAGAGAGACATGTTTCAGTGCAAGAAGCAGAAACGTAAGTCATACCAATTATTAATAGAAACAGTCATCGCAGAATTATGCTGGAGTAATAAACTTGTGATGCTGTTAACAACTGGCAGGCACAAACCAGCAGTGCCTAGCTGGCTGCTGTGTTAAGTGTTCTGTTAGTATCTGTCGTTACTGACCAAAGTATAACCTGAGAATTGTACATGATTAAAGTCAACATTTGCAGTTTAAGTGCATTTATAGACAAGAAACTTTTTCATCTAGTGTTTTCATCAGTCATGGCAGTTTTAACCACATAATTCCCTTTTTACATTAAATCAGCATGTATAGATTAACTCTGAACTCGGAATAAAACCTCTTGTAATCATCTTTTTGCTTCATGTAAGGTGGCTTAGAAAGATTGAGTCCTTTAGTACAATGAAGTTCTGTATCTGCATTCCTACAGGTATGCTGAATCTGTTGGAGCAAAACATTATCATACTTCAGCTAAACAGAACAAAGGAATTGAAGAACTGTTTCTTGACCTTTGTAAAAGTAGGTATTAACTAGTTTGTTGGTAAAAGAGCTCATTCACAAAATGCTCAAGGCTTCAGAATGCTTAAAACATTATAGAAAAGCCTTAATGTAAACTATTACTAAGAACTGACTTCACCTGAGTCTACTTCCAGCCACTTGTGTACTGTAACAGCTATGGAAGCTCGATGTATGGATGCTTACAGTATTGCAAATTCATGTTGTACTCCAAAAGTGCCTTTTTGTCACTTGTTGGAGCATGGAGCACAGACCACTGTTTCACTCAGTATGGAAAAACAGTAACCTCAAGTCAAATTTCATGTGACTGGTCTCTCTCTTGCCTGCTTCAAATGACCTGTTTCAACCTCTTCCAAAAATCTTCTCAAATGATATCAATTACAAAGCATAAACTTGAAGTTGTAATGATGCAAATTTCACACAGCAGTCTAAGCAAATGGTAAATATCATGGGATGTAGGATAAAAACGTTGCAACAGAGGGACACTGTCCTAATCATTGCATTCTTATGATACAAGAATTTAAGCAAAACTTTACCTGCATGTCTGAAGAGCAGGCTGGGTTGATTTTTGGGGGGGGGTGGGTGGGATGGTGCATTTGTGCTGTGTGGGGTTTCTTTATTTTTCTTTTTTAACAGAATGGCTTGATACAGGTGGGTAAATCTAGCTTTTGAAGCCACTAACTCCAAGAACATCTAAGCACCTAAGGTCTCCCTTAGTCAGCAGGAGCTGCTGGATGTTTGGTACTTTAGGAAGAAGATTTAAGTATGTTCTTGCAGTTATGCTATGTGGTACCGGAGTACTTCTTTCTGCGTAATAGAAGAACCAGTCTTGCTGAACTTTGTGCATGTAACTCAACTAGATGAAGATCTTAGTCTTGTGTAAAAATGCAGTGGAATATAATCTAATAAATTTCTTCCTTTACAGGAATGATAGAAACGGCTCAGGTGGATGAAAGAGCAAGAGGCAATGGTTCCAGTCAGTCAGGAATAGCAAGGCGAGGTGTACAGATCATTGATGATGAGCCACAAGTACAGAGCAGTGGAGGGTGCTGTTCTTCTGGATAATTATAAAACTGTGCATCACTGCCCTCTCAATATGAAGACTGCCATATTCGAAGTCACGCATTCTTTACCAATGGAGTAATAGAATTAACAGTATTTAAAAATAATCACATGTAACACTGCAGAGACCTTAAGTGCTAAACTAGTGGCGTCTGTGACCAGAGAATTGGCATTTTCTACAGTGGTTAACAAAGCAATTACCAATGGCCTTTTTACATATTTTTCTTTAATGAGGAATAATATGCATGTAGAAAAGACCTACTTAAAGGCTTCATTTATATTCTTTTAAATCAGATCATTATTTAATAACTTATATACATTGTTGTTGGAATGGTATACGTTTTTGCAGCTCTTTGTATTTTGTGGTAGATTGAATTGTATCACTTCTAAAAATGCAAATTGATTTTTTTTTTTAAATTAGCAGATATCTGAAGTAATATTTTTGCAGGGCCTCCACAAGCCTATAACTGTCAACTACTTTGATATATTCTGTTCATCCTGTATGCCAAGCTGGTAAAATACATTGTAAATTACATATTAAATATTTTATCTGCTTTTACAATTGCAGGTGCAGAAATATGTACATCAGTCTTGTCAGTGGTTGTGAAGTGAATAAGTCAGTGAAAGATGCAAGCTTTTCATGTGTACTGTTGAATTGCTCATTCTGTTCCCCCTACCTGAAAACAGCTCTTTTTTGGTACATTCATAGCTACAGCATTTTCTTTTAAGCCTTTTCGGGCAAGCAGCAGTATTTAGAGTATCCCCTTAGTGGGAAGAGAATGCTTCCTTAGACTGCTGTTCAGCACTGAGGTGTTTGACTCCCAGCTAAAACAGTTGGTGCATGCATATATCTTGCCTCTGCAGTTACGTTGGCCTCTCAGAATATCCCTAGAAAGTCAAAGCAACTTTAGCCCTTGTCTGTCTGGTAGCCAGTAAACCAGATGCGTGGGAAGCTCTTAACCTGCATCAATACATTTGTGTCCCAAGACAGCATTATAAATTATTAATAAGCATAATTTTTTCCCCTGTATCACAGGGCTTGAGTGAACAAATGAATTGGCATTAACTAGAAGTGAGTCTGATTTGGAGTGATTAAATGGATGATGTGAAACTTGCCAGATGTAATTGTAACTTTGGGGTTATTAGACAGAACTGAACTTACTCTTGACTTGCTCTTTCTCTTGTAAAGTGTTTTGAAGCCCACTTAAGTTTTGGGAGGAGGGTTGTCACAAAAAGTGTATAAACTATCAAGGGATCACAAATGGTGGTAGTTGAAACTTCAAAATGTTTTATGCTCTGACTTTTTTTTACTTAAGTTGTCATGCTTGGAAAAAACAGTAAAGGTGATGTCTATGACAAAATAGAATATTCCTTGGCCTTCCTTTTTCTGAAGGGTAGAATTAGCATTGCATATGAATGCATTGAATGGTGTGGGTATGTTCCGATGCACAAAAGGACCAGTAGTAACTAATCACTCTGACGTGTAAGACAAATGTACTGTTTTCAGTCTGATTTTTATTTTCTCTGGAATAATAGATGGCTTTGTTACAGACTGGTCCTGGTGCATTTTTTCCCTTTCTGCCTAAGCTGTGGTGTAGATACTTTCTCTTAAGCTGCCGTTGCAGTCCTCTTCTGACCTGTGTGTATGCATGATGAACAAAGGCGATCTGTTCATGCTGGTGAAGATAAAGTTTCCTGACTGCACAGAGCTTTGGTGTGAATCTAAAGTTCATTATTACATGTGTATATGTGTAGCAACACCATTAAGTTAACATTCTCATATTACACCTAACTTAAGTGAGCCTTGCCAAAGTTGAAGACCAGGTCAGTTTGATCTGAAACCAGTACCTTCAAATCCATACAGTTAGAGGAATGTCAGTCCTATAAGTGATACAGTATTGATGTGAGGGGTGACATTGGCAAGACTCTGTGTTCAAGGCTGGGATCTCCTCATAATAGGAGTTCTGGATTTTTTGATTCAAACTTCATTTTTTGCAGAGGTGCGGAAAAACAAACAACCCAACCTCAGCTAGACTTGATAAGCAGGTGAGTTGTGAGGGAGAGAGCATATGTGTTCTCCCCTGAACAGAGCTTTCTCCACTTTGTTGAAGTGAACAGATGCAGTTCAGGTCTGGAAATTAATACTAGGCGTTTACCCAAGAGAATGTTTTGTTTGACTGCTTTGAAGGAGAAGCAGTGTGTAGAATGTATCTTTCTGCCTGCAGCTAAAGAGTTTTTCTTTAGTGTATTCTGTAGTAGGGGCATTCTGTGTGACTTCTGTCCGTTACAAAACTAACAAAGCCATGTTGATACTAACTCTTAAGTCTCTTAGAAAACTAAAGCTATTACTACTGAAAACTTAGGTGGGGGTAAGGAAGCTTACCATTTTGTATGATTAAAAAGATTCCATTAGCAAAATATTTTTTGAAATAAAATCTCAGGTGTTACTCTTCTTACTTAAGCTACAGCATGAAAAATACTCTCTAGAAACCTCCCTGTCTAAGCTGCAGTTTGGTTGGACTTTATTTATGGAACTTAAAACCTGTGCTTAGCAGGGTATTGTATTACCATACAAAAGAAGTACAGCTTCATGAAGTCAGGGAAGTTGGTTTCCAAGACACAAGTAAAAACATTATGGATTGTTTAGACTGATTAATGTAATATGTAGATTTGAGCAGGATCTTACTGAAGTAACCTGGCGTTGCTACAGTGTGGCTTAGTTTTCAAGAGTCTTGCATTTGCTGGAAACTTGCTGAAATAAAACCTAACAAACCAAAGTCCAAACATTTCAATGCAGCAGTATGTACTGCTGTTAGGAGTTATTTATGAACACTGTCTTATTGTACTTAGGCTGTAGTTCAGAAGTTATAAAAGACCAGATAAGCTGATTCAGATGGGGACGCTCTAATAAATTCAGAGGTGTAGTACTTGGAGGTGAGTGTAACTAGCTGTAAAGATCGAGGGTGGTGACTTCATCTGGTTTGCAGTGATCTTGCCTATCGTTCCAAGAAGAGGACATCCAGTGTCCACAGGAACTGTATTGGCTAGTCTCTTGAAGTGGTTAAGTAATTGAGGGCTGCCTTTATTACCTGCTTTTGTTCAATGTTCACGCATTGTGAACAGGCATTCTTGCTTACTACCACATTAGAAAGTATCCCTTAGCCCTCTTTATCCTGCCACTTTTATCGCTCTAGGTGTTTAACTTGTATCTCTGCCTACAGCTCTTGAAGAACCTAGTGACTCAGTTTCTACTTCAGATTCCAAGCCAGAGGAAAAAAAAGCTTTGCAAAAAGATAGGAGGTCATGGAAGGTGGTTGGAGCTCAAATGGAGTTCTCTGAAAATGTTGGATGCTGTCAGAAAAAAACAGTCTAAAGAAGGTAAGAGGAATGGGAGTCCTGCTTGAGGATAAATGGATGTCAGGAATCTCCACAAGCTGAAAGCAGTTAAGTGGTATGAATGATGGAGCATGGGAATAAGAGTTGGAGCCAGGCACCTCTCTTACTTTTCTGCTTTTTGTAGAAGGAAAAGGAGAAGTAGAAAGAAAAAAGCAGGCAGGAAAAACTGAAGGTGCTGGTAGTGGGCTGCTGAGTGAGGTGCGGGGTTAACCATTTCTTGGTGGAGTTGCTAGCATGTCTTCTCAGGAATGGAGTTGCCTAATTCAAGACTTTTCTAAGATTACTTCCTAGGTTGTTTTTCCTTTTGTGAAACACCATTTTTGCCTCACTAAAGAGAACACAACTAACTTTGAACAGGCTTTCAGACATAATGCTAACCTACTTAAAACTTGATTAAATGGCTGAAATTAGCATATTCTACAGTTAATTGGCTTTGCTAATCTTGGTTTGCATCAAATCTTAGGATTTTTTTTTTTTCCCCTGACAAGTCAGGAAATATATCTTGCAGTGAGGATAACTTTTACTGCAGTTGTGCCAAGGAGTTGCAGATGAAGACCGAGATCCTTGGCACTAGGTGCTGAACAAGCTCAACAAAGACAGCCCCAAAACTAACTCTTTTAACTATGCTGGGCATTGCTGCTCATGCTACTCCTTGGGAGATTCTGCTCAACACCAGGATTTTTCCTCTATTTAGGACAAACCTGTGCATCTCAGTGATGTAGCCATCTACTGATTTTAGGCTTTTTCTATCAAATAATAATGTATATTCTTCCCTCTTACTTTTTTGGAGCTGTCATTGGCCATTGTATTGAGCAGAACGAGATGGAGAAACAGTTTTGAGAGTTGTGGAGGATCTTAAATGTTTCTTGTCTTGAGATGGCTTGAAAAGTGAGAATCTATGAAACTGTCACCATTATGACAAAGGTATTAATCAGTCCAAGATAACTTTCTCCAAGCCAAAGTATTTTAAGTTTTACTGTAATCTGATTAAAATGATAAATTGCTCTACTTCTAAACTGAAAACTTATTTCACGCTGATCTCTTTTGATTCTTAATTTTTTTCCCAAGACTTAAGTTTACCAAACTTGGCCAAAGCCTTCTATTAACTGGTATGTTCTACAGCCCTAAAATAATGTCTGTGCCTGTAGGGAGGAGCTGTGTACTCATTCATACTCCACGGGACAGTGTGGAGCTTTGGTTTTTATTTATTCAATACCAGGATGTTGAAAGATAGACTGCAAAAAATAATTGTTTCCATCTATTTTCACTGCTTTGCATGCTCAGGCAATCGTGACCTGATGCATCTGCAGAGTGAATGTGCAGAGAGGGCTTCTGTCCCTCCCCTTCTGCTTGCTGGCTGCACTGATCCTCGTTGGTAATGAGTTACTACTACAGGAAACTCCATACTGGAGATCCCCCTGTACAAGAAAGGAAATACACACATTCTTTGCTTGCTAATCCAGCTCTTCTAGATGGTGATAGGTACTACAGCAGTAATAAACTAGTTCCTCTTTGTTTGAGAACATTGTTTTTTCTCTAGAGAAGTTTTTCTTATTTCCTGACAAGTCACTTTTTTCCCACATATCTAGTATCTAGTCTCGCTGATCTCTTGCAAGGGGTTTTAATACTTCATTGTAAGTCAGCCAGAAGCAATGCAATTTGAAAGCATGACAAGGGAGGATGATGAGTAGCAGTAATTGCAACAGTGTTCCCCAGCAAGTGGTCATATCCTGCCTCCAAACTAGTGAAGAGAGTATTGGAAGTTTAACAGTGAATCCTTGCTCCCTCTGGTACCTGACTCCTGATTCCTGGCTATTGGAAGTGACTTAGGAGACCTCCAAGTCGAGAGGACTGGAGAGAGCAAGGACCACTTTCTCATCTGTTGCTAAGTAGTTGGTATCCTGTGGCAGATCCAAACTCATGTAACACGTTTTTTTTGAGCTGTTGAAACTGTTAAATTGCAGACCCTTGAAGTTAACTTGAGTTAACCATCACTCCATTCTGAAAGGTCAACAAATTTGGGACTTGCAGTGGAGGAGAACAAGTGGTTTCTCTTTTTCAGAACAGGAAGCATAAACTGCCTAATCAGGCTTTTCTTAGTGGAAAGAGAAGAGGAAAGCACTTGATACCTAGAGATTTAAGTGCTGTCAGTGTTATTTGATCATACAGGTGTTATAATGATTGTTTTACTGGATTTTTCTCATCAGATAATTTCATTGAGCTTATCGCGCTCATTCAAATAGAATACTTATCTTTGAACCCAGAGAAAACGTTAGCAGGGCAAAAGTCAATACTCAAAAGGACACAGCATTTTTAATACCAGGTAACTTGACATTGTCAAACATTGTAGGAATATTCTATTTGGCATTTGTGGATAAAAGACATTTTGAAAAAACGTATTAAAAAATAGTGGCTAGCCGAGGCTTCACAAAAATTTCCTAGTGCATTGCTGCAGCTGGAGTTCTTAAATATCTTTTAGAGTACTTTATATACCAGTGCATTTACATGAAGGTAGTTCTGTGATAAGTTAATTCCAAATGATCGATCAACTAAGGAAACAAGAACGCCTTCAGCATGACTGCTGTTCTATCAATGCCTAATATGAAAAGTGTAAATGCATGTAAATGGATCAACAGAAAGGGCAAAAAATACATACTGAAAAACAATGCAAGAAAACAGCTGGAAATTCTTGTTACAATCATACATGAAAACTTGTTCTCTTACATTTTAGTAAGTCACATAATTTGAAACTTGATGAACAGTCTAATAAAGTGGCCCTGAAAATTACTGGAGGTTGGGGTCAATGGCCTGGCTTACAGAGATTTGGTAAAAACTGAGGCTGCAGGTGTTTTATGTTACAAATACTCCAATGGGTTCAGAAATTTGTTTGATGTGATGAAAGATGGCTTTAAGATGCTAAAGCAGGCTCAGTGAGGTTGTCCTACGTTATGCTAGCATACACCCCAGAGACTATAGTGTGACCAGGGACCCATCAAAATGCGGTTTTGATGCTCAAAACTGGCCTTCGGCAGCCCAGAACAGTTCATGGGGAAGAAGCGGTTGCTGTTGAACCACATTTGCCAGTTTAATGATAGCCCAGGCACATTGCCTGTCTGCTAGGGGAGCAGCAAAACCAAGTCAAACCATGGAACCAAGGCTCAGGACCAGGAGTTTTCCAATTACGTGTTTGTATCCTACTGATGTCCTACCTCCACAATGAATGTTTGTGCACACTTCCCTAGTGACAATTGCTGTGGATTTGACCTGGATGGGCATTGTGAATGAAAACAGCAAGCAACAGGAAAAGCAGGGCAGGATAAGGGAGTTTGCGCAGTTCCTGCTTTGGTTGTTCTTGGCCCTTTCACTTGCACTTTCAAAAAGTCAGTAGCTATAGCCTACTATCTTTGCATCAGAAAGTGGATTTTCTATTTGGTGAGATTTTTTTGGTCAAGAAACTAAAATCTTAAGTAGATTAAGAAAGTAAATGTAATTCCTTTACAGGTCTAGTCTTCCCAAAGTCTGTCAGCATCTCTCGTTAAATGGGCTGTGTTAAATGGTGAAGAGCAAGTGTGCTGCCTGTAGTTACACCCTGCAATTGGAGTCCTATGGTGACTCTTTCAAATTGAAAGAGGCAGCAGAGTATCCAATGTACCTCTGATTGCCCATTGTTTTGTGACATGGGAGTAGGCAAAACAATCCTCAGACATAAAGCTTACCCATACTGGTTAGAGAAGTTGGTTTGAGGCTTAAAATGACACAAAATTGTACTTTGGTGGGAGTGTTCAAGAAATCTTGATCATCATTTCGGTATGTGAATAGTGCAGTGCTTGGCACTGTGGGACACTGATTCTTTTTCAGGGAGCTACGGATTTCAGTTTGGGAAATGGAGTGATTTCTGAAGCGGATTGTGATGGCAAGCTAAGCAGGAAGGCAGTATTGTGTTAGTAGTATGGACCCATCCTTAGCATTGCTTTTTGAATGGCTGTGATGAAACACAGTGTTGACTGCCCCCACCCTAAAACAATTGTTCCATTCGTTTCCGGCTCTTTCCGGGAAGCGGTGCCTGTTGGCGGTGGTGTAGCGCATATGTACGAGGGATGGGGTTACTACTATTTTGCTTTGCTTTCTGCTTTCTTAGCTCTGGCAATGCTAGTCCCTGCTGATGGGCAAACAACAGATCAGTTTCTGTTTAGTCATCACTCTCGGATAGCTTCCAGCTAGTCTCTGTGGAGGCTGATGCAATCATGAATCTCTCCTTGCATGACAAATGCAGAGCATTTCATGTTGGTATATGCTCTGCTTCTTTTATATTAAAAAAATAAGTTTCTTGTCCCACTGAGAGAACAAAGCTATTGTAAGTTTGTGATCAGTTGTACCAGCTGTAATGTTTTCTTATGACAAGTCTTGTATGTTTTGGGTTGTTTCATATTCTGGAATTCTATTAATACTTGATATGCATATCAAAAAATTCAGGCTCATAAACAAGAACTCACAGCTGTGGCTATGGATATACAAAATGTGGCATAGTGCAAATACTTGCAGAAAGCTCATTGTCCACTGTACTGCCTTCATGTCTTGTCATATCTCCATGCCTTCACACTCTAAATACAAATAAATGCTGGTGGGGAAAGATATTTCCTTCCTTTTAATTTCAGTCTATGTGTACTTAATTTCTCTGCCCCTATTCTTGCCTAACCTTGTGGTAGAAGGCAGCCAAGCATGGAACGTTATGATACTTGCATGCTCTACTTGTGCAGGTTAGTGGGGTTTTTTAATGTTTTCTTAGAGGAACAGGTAAAAAGGCTATCGCATCTTCCTTTCCTAGTTTCTACACTGAGGTAGAGACAATTTGTGAGTCGCAAAGATCCTAACTGGTACCAGAGGCTATGTTTTTACTGGCAAATAAATCACACCAAGCTGCATAAGTAGCTCTGGCCTTGAGAGCAAATGGCATGGTACAGCTTTCATCCAGGTGGCTAAGTCCTCTTCTGCCCTTTAAATCATATTTACATGCTGCCTGCTTGGAGTGGCTGTGCTGTTCCCTGTGCTGTGTCTAGGTATTAGTCTGTGAGAAACCTAAATGGTATGGGCCATGGTTACAGGAAAGAGCACGCTAATGATTAAACAGCAAGGCTGACTGTAGGTCAGTACCCTGGGCGTTCTTGGTTGACTTGAGTGGATGTAGCCAGAGCCTCACCTCTCTCCTGCTCTCCTCGTTGTAGAGTAGGACAGGAGGATTCTTTTTTTACCTTTTCCTCCTGTATGTGGAAAACAAGAGCATGTGGCAGCTAAACCCTGGCGTATCTCCTTTGTTATCTATAACACAATTCATACTAAGGGCTGGTACCTCTTAGAACGTGAAGAACTCAAAAGAAGCCTGATCTGCAGCTTCCTCCTGGGTGTCCTGCTGCACCCAGAGTCTGGGACAGCACCCCGTTTACTGTCTGCTCGTGGTCTGTGACAAACTGGAGTAGCTTGGAGAAATTGTGGGTTGCATCTGTCAAAGGAAGGTTTGAAATATATCCATTTCCTGTGAGCAGGAAAAAAGGTCAAAGGGAAAGGTATCTTTGGCACTGCTTATCTTTGTTTCTGTGCTGGGGGTGGGGGGTTGTTTGTACAAATTAAGCCTGTAATGGAAGGACTTGACAGAATCTACACTTCTCTTGTGCGGGCCAGGTTTTTATGCGGTTGAGCATGTGGGCAGCTGATGCTTCTGAATACAGGAATGGATCTTGGAACTGTGCTGAAATAGCTGTGTGAACAATAACAATAGCAGCTGCTGTAGCTCTTAGCATAGCAATAATTGCTATGCTTGCAGCTGTGACAGCAACAGAAACCACAGGAAAGCCAGGAACACTTTTTGCCTGCGCGCTCGCTGCTGGCTGAGGTGCTGTGACTGCCTTTATGTGGCAGAAGATTCTTTATTAGAGCAGATGGCTACTTAAAATTCAATGAAGAGCGAGCCACCAAACTGAAGATACCCTCCTTCTTAGATTCCCATCTGTGTAATGTGTGAAAGGTTGGACTTTAGCATAGAGCTACAGACTGCCCCATTGTTTTCTTAATGGGCTTATGGAGAAGGGGGAGGGACCTGCTAGCACTATGCCAGCCTATGGAATTTGGTGTTGTGCATCTTTCGGGTTTGTAAACTGAAATAACATAACACACCATTGCAGGCTGGGGGCTGACTGGCTGGAGAGCAGCTTTGCAGAAAAGGATCAGTGTTGTGCACAACAAGTTGGCTATGAGCCAGCAAAGGCGGCCAACAGCATCCTGGGCTGCATTGGGAAGAGCACCACCAGCAGGCTGAGGGAGGTGATCCTTCTCCTCAGCCCTGGTGAGAGACTTCTGGCAGTGCTGGACTCCCAAGTACAACAGAGATAATGGACATCCTGGAGCGAGGCATGTGAAGGGCTATCAAAGACGATTAGGAGACTGGACCATCTGTCATATGAAGAGAGGCTGACAGAGCTGGGACTGTTCAGTCTCGAGAAGGCTCAGGGGATCTTGTCAACACTTAAAAATACATTATGAGGGGGAGTAAAGAAGGTGGAGCTGGACTCTCCCAGTGTCCAGTGAAAGGACAAGATGAAATGGACACACTGAAATGCAAGAAATTCCATATAAGTGCAAGAAAAATCTTTTTCATTCTAAGAGTGGCCAAACACTGGAACAGCTTGCCCCGGAAAGTTGTGGTGTCTCTATTGTTGGAGATACTCGAAACCTAACTGGGCAAGGCCCTGAATGATCTGATCTGTTCTGCTCTGCAATCTGATTTGCAATCGGCCCTGGGCAGGAGGGTTGGACTAGATGATCTCTGAAGGTTCCTGACAACCTCAACCTCTCTCTGATCCTGTGATATTGCAACCTGATAGCAAAGAGTCGTTTTGCCCTCCATCTTGAATAATTATATGCTCATTGTTATGCAATGATCGTTTGCAAAAGAACAAGGGGGAAGGGCCCAAGAGGGATGGCTAGTAGACCTGGCAACTAGCTAGAAAGTGGTCATGTATCTCACAGGGTAAATTCTTCTGTGGGACCAAGAGCTCTTTGAAACACTCTGGCCTTCTTGCCAGATTGAGGCCAGTGAGGCAAGTACTGACTGGGACACTGAGGGCAGAGTGGTAGGACACGAGACCTAGGAACGCTCCTGTGGGACCTGTTGATCATTCACCAAAGAAACTTAGAGCAGAAACTCCTTTCCTGTGTCTGGTGGAAGAAGAGAGCTGCATTGAATACATCTCCCTCAAAGGAAAGTAAAGTCTCAATGCTAAGACCAAGAAGTCTCAAGCTTGACTTTAAGGCACCTCTGAGAGAAGACTTCTCTGGAAAACAAAAAGAACAAGCCTGGTGGTTGTGTGAGAACTATTGCTTAGTAAGGATTAATTTCAACCTCAGGGGTGCAATTCAGTGGGACTGATACCAAGCTGTGATGGATGATTTTCAAGGATTGGAGTGGTCCTAAGGCCAGATAAGAAACAAATGTGTTGAATCTTAATGCTTTAAATAGATGACTAGTTGAAGATTAGTCCCTTGCCCTGCATGAATGACACTCTTCCGAAAAAATCCGATTACTTTGCACACATACTTTGGTACCATATAGTCCAGTGATGTTTTCCAACAAAATTTTACTAGCTTTGGAAATGCAAGCATTAACTGATGTTCAGCACTAACACAAATGGGATTTATCTTTTAATTCTCTACTTATTTGACAGCTCCTTCAGGTAATGCTGTGCTGTTCCCTGTTCTGGTTGCAGAACAGGAGTGAAAGCTTTTCATTTTGGGCTTGTTTCACAGCCTTTGAAGGCTATCTTTTCCTCTGCTGCGGTGCTTCTTGGGAAATTCTTGAAAATCAGAGATTTAAAATATCTTTATTAAATAAAGATAAATATGTTATGTTCTTAACCATTCTATTGGCTAAAATGCACTTGCCATTGGCATACAACGTTTCTCTGTAAAGCTGTTTTTCAGAATTACTGCTATGTTGCTTTTGCTGTATACCTGTGTATTTATAAAATGATAGCCCCATCTGCACATACATTTTAAAGTACATGCATGTACATATTTGAAGACCGAAGGAGCTTCTTTTCTTCGTTCTAATCTCTGCCTTTTCAACTGCATGCTGAGTAGGTCTGGGAACAATTCTAAATCCAAAGATCAAGAATGTTTTAAAGCCAGGGTTTTAGTCAGGTTGTTGTTTTTTCCATGTCTTTTGCTCAAGGCTCACCCAGAACTCCATGATGCTTCTGTAAGCATTCACGCTCCACTGAGCTTCAGGGATGTTCAAGTATTTGCTGGTCAATGATATTTTAAAACTGTACCTGTCTTATACCTCTTGTCTTCTCCAAGCCTAGTCTCCAAAGCCCTCGCTACTGCTTTTCTTAGAGAATAATGGAAAATAGTCACGTCTTTTTGTCAGGTTTTGAGTTACAACTCCCTGGTACAAATACTGATTACCTTAGCACAGGTCTGGCAACAACAACCAGTCCTAACAGATTAAATATTTACCTAGATTAAAATGGTAAAGAAAATTAGTCTAGAGATAATTCAGTTTCCTGGATATTTTCACAGCTCCATCTCTTTCAAAACTTTATTCTGGGTTTCTCTGTGTTAGCCTGTCCCCTGCTGAGTGATCCCTTGCTCTTATCCTTCTTCTGAAGAGCGCTTTTGCCATTTTTCACAGTTGTAGTTCCATGTTTGGCAAAAGAACTCCGATTATGTGTACAGATATGTAAACCCATTGTGTTAAACCCCTTCTCCCCTCGCAAGGGGTGTACAGTAGGTGTTCCTCACTGTTCACATCTTATGTGGAGTCTGCATCTTAGCATTCTCCAGTTCCCACTCAGTGTTTCTATTCTTGTTGACTGACCGTGCAGATGAATATAGGAATGCTGGAAGCTTAAGGGAAAACACACAGACACACTGGTTTTGGTCCCTTTTTCAGTCCTTTGGCTGAGAATCATGCTTCTGAGCTGACTGCAGGGTGCCTCTGCAGTTGTGTCCTCAAGTCTGCCAAGAGGTCATACGCTCTGTCACAAAGCAAAAGTGACCCTGCACAATCTGACCCAACTACTAAATTTGTCCTGCTTTGAGTAGTGACGTGGACCAGATGATGTACAAAGGTTCCTTCCAGCCAATGTTATTTTATGATCCTATGAAGAATAAGGACTCTATCCAGTCCCACTGACAATCAAGGAATAGGTAAGAAACAATACATGGATGCAGACAGACAGACTAGACAAGGAAACAATGCAACAGCATAGTGGTCAGCTCCAGGAATGGTGGTTTTAGTTCATCAACCATCAACTTGATATCAATTTTGGGGATAGATTTTCTAGCAAAAGGGAGGACAGGATTTAAAGAAGAATAATGGGACAGCTTGGTGCACTTCTAAGGGAGTTTTTGCCCTGCAGGAAGGTCAGCTCGAGGAAAAAGCCTTCCACATCACTTCTTGCATGAGAATTTTACAAATAATGGTCAGATTCTAGCACTGAGTTGACCTGGTCTGGAAGCTGAATCTTTGGCAGTGAGTGAGAGTGGGAGGTAATCTTCCTCAAAATGAGGAAGGGCATTTTATGTTGGACCCTGGAGAAGGGTGGGAGTCAGTAGGTGGACAGGAGGAGCTAGGTAAGAGGGTTAAAGCAATATGGGCCAGATGAACGACCTTTGCAAAAGCAGGAGTCCGAAGAGCTCAAAATCGTGTCAGTCAGTGTCAGCAAAGAGAATGTTACAAGAAAAAAATGTTTAGCTGTGTGGATAGACAGGAAAAGCTATGCTTTGGCGCTGTTGTACAAGAAAAAGTCTGCAAGGGAGCTAGCTATAATGTGAAACAGAGAATCCAGAGAGAGATCTAAGACTACAGCATCAACCAAGCTGTAGGCCTTGGAGACAGATGGGTATTGATATTGAAGAGAGAAATGGGTGCCAAGAGAGTCTGGAGGAGGATAAAACCATCTTGTCTGTTAGCTGCCTGCAGATGATAAAAATATTTTAATTTGGATCAGGATTAATGGCTGTAGTAGAAATAAAGCAGTGGGTCATGAGATAAATATTTATTGACACAATTACCTATAAAGAGAGGGAGGCTTTGACTGAATATGCTAACAACCAGGTCCAAGAGCTAAGAGAACTAGAAGATGGCAGTCATACTGGAGAAGAGAGCAGACTTCGAGGAGTCTGAATGAAGCTGAGATGGGAATCTTCATTCTGAGCTTGTGAGCTTCTCCTGGGAAAGGAACTTTGAAAGAAACCTTGACAAAGCAGTTTCAATGGAGTGCCAGAATGAGAGTATGCAATGGAGCTAAGGGAAGGAAGTCCCCAGTGCTCGCTGCAGACTTCAGGGAGCTGAGAGACGAGAAGGAAATAGAGAGGAATGGGATTACATACGGGTGTGTGACTAATGTATGATTATACTGCAAGGAGAAAGAATTAAAGGAATATGGTAAGAAAGGGAAAGGATGAAAATGAGCACATGGGAGAACAAATGAGAGGAAACCAGTGCAGGTGTGGAAGATAGCAAATGACAATTTCACCTCTCAAAGCAATTCATTTATGGTGATGCATTTTTAATGTGTAGCCTTCTTCCTTGCATTCACCTTAACACTCAGTTATGCTCTTACTAAGTTCAAAGAAAGGGACCACTGTAGCTATGATGTCCATTTTTGCTACACCCATGCAGCTTTCCAGACCCACAAGGACTTGTGTTCTGACTAGAGTTTTATTTTCTCATCTTTATTGCACATTTATACACAGTCACAGCAGACTCTCACAACTTTGAAGCAAATCAGTGTTTGTACTGAAACTTAGCAAATCTGGTTTTCCATGGTAAAAAGTACAGTATGGGTGCTCATCTAGCTAAATGAGTTTTTGAAAAGTCAGAAGCAAATTATTCCATTTTATGAGAGACTAAGACCAAATTACCTTTGCTCCTTCAGAGTAGCAAATTGCTTCCCCGTGAGCATCTCATCCATCTGTTTCAAATGCATGGTATTTGGGGGACATACTATTTGCTCAAAATATTTTATGATAAGATGTTGGAATATAACAAATGTCATAAAAACCATTTTTATTTATGGATCTCTGTGGGATCAAATGTGACAGATGTTAAGTGAAAGCTGCTTTTTTTTTTTTATATTTAAGTAGTACCATGCATTATACGCTTTTCCAGGCAAAGAAGACCAACCACAAGCTGTTGACATCTGCAGAATTCTTTCAGACTTTATAAACCTGTACACGTACGAATGCTGAAAATTTGCTAACACTGATGAGACTGTAATTCAGATTTGCCTTTATCCCGTGATGAATATGAATGCATTATGTGTTGAAAGCCATCATCCTGAGGGTGGCCTGTTTTCCACTAACAGTAAAAATCTGGCCCATGGGTATCAGGGCAGCTTAATGGTGCTTATAGAATCATAGAATGTTTTGGGTTGGAAGGGACCCCTAGAGGTCATCTAGTCCAACCCCCTGCATGAGCAGGGACACCGCTAACTAGATCAGGTTGCTCAGAGCCCCATCCAACCTGGCCTTGAATGCTTCCAGGGATGGGGCCTCCACCACCTCTCTGGGCAACCTGTTCCAGTGTTTCACCATCATCATGGTAAAGAATTTCTTCCTTATATCTAGTCTAAACCTACCCTGGTTTAGTTTAAAACCATTACCCCTTGTCCTGTCACAACCAGCCCTGCTAAAAAGACTGTCCCCATCTTTCCTATAGGCACCCTTTAAGTACTGAAAGGCCGCAATCAGGTCTCCCCGCAGCCTTCTCTTCTCCAGGCTGAACAAGCCCAACTCCCTCAGCCTGTCCTCATAGGAGAGGTGCTCCAGCCCCCGGATCATTTTTGTGGCCCTCCTCTGGACCTGCTCCAACACTTCCATGTCCTTCTTGTGCTGAGGGCTCCAGAGCTGGACGCAGTACTCTAGGTGAGGTCTCATTAGAGCAGAGGGGCAGAATCACCTCCCTCGACCTGCTGGCCACACTTCTCCCGATGCAGCCCAGAGTACGGTTGGCCGCCTGGGCTGCCAGTGTTTCCTTGATACTTACATCGTGCAACAGCGGGAAGAGAAAGAAAGCAACCTGAGAGAATACGATGCGTGCTTTGTATCAGGTTTTCAACGGTCCTCAAATTGTAATTACAGTCCTAGGTGGCTCAGAAGAAGCTTTAAGGGTGAGGAAAAAAAAAATCCCCCCTTTCCTCCCTACTGCCACGCTTGCAGCACCTGGCTGGGTCGCCCCCGCTCCCGTCGCCGTGGAGGCCGGCTGGGTTTCCGCGCCGGCACCTCGGCTGTTCCCTGGTCCCCCTGCCGGACAAACGTCCCACGGCGGCCTCGTCCTTCACCGTCCCCTCAGGCCTC
>NW_009260774.1:1567438-1568570 GCF_000687185.1 Egretta garzetta
CGGGCACAAAGTCTTGTCAGTCGGATAACGCGGTAATGTAAAGATTTTTACGTGTCGCCGATCCTTGCCAAGCGTTCTTGAATGAAGCAGCAGAGCTCGCCAAGGATTCAGGCGTCTGTCCTGGTTTGAGGTCGCAGGAGGGAAGGGATTGGCAACCATCTCTGCCTCCCTGCTCCCCCACCAACAGATGCGAGTTGTGTCCATACGGTTTTACTGGAGAAATATTTTTATTCCATGACTCTGTCTTCTAAAAGCGTTACTTTGCAATGCCGGGCTCCTGAGCACGTGGATCCTTTATCTAGGTTTTAAAATCTTGGCATAGTGTCTGACTGTATGTAGCCAGGGTTAGAGTGTGCTAGTCTTCACGTTCACTTTTCCAGCATATGGCAGGCAGCAAATGATTATTTCACGTCATCCTGATCTCAGCATAAGAGAACATATGTTATTAGCCATGTCTGTGCTTCTCGGAGGGTGCTGAGGAGTGCATTTAGCTAGCAGGAGAATTCAGTAGCGTCCTCACTTGTGCCAGTTTACCATATCCATTTCAACCAGAACTGGTGGAGCTGGCAATTTGTTCGGCTGGAGCTGCTAAACCAAACTTAAAGAACTTAAAACCAAAGTTGTTTACTGCTGTTAGATGCTGTAAACATAAAAATAGCCATACTGACCTCCCAACTGTTTCTAGGTATGCACATCCAGTTTTCCTCTATAAAGAGAAAATTTACTCTTCTGACTTTGTCCATTTTAAGCTCAGTCCAGCAGTTTTATTGGATTTTGGTAAATATTTCCATTTTGTAGGGTTGTGGGTTTTTTTTTTTCCACCTAGGCTTTTATCAGGATCTTTTTCAGGAAGTTTTTCCTGAAAGCAGCAGTTATTACTGTAGTTTATATGAGAGGCTAAAACTCTTGTGGATTAGTTGTTTGTAAGTTTGCTAGGTATTTGTTGTTCCTTGAAAAAAAAAAAAAGTGTTGGCTTGAGCCTAATCTCTTAAGACGTTGCAAAACTCTGTTTCAGTTGTTCCACATCCACAATACTAATGCAACCTGTTAACGCATCTCCCAATTCAGTAAAATTCTTTGCCATGTCTCTTTTGATTCCGAGAAAAAAATGACAGTTGTGTTTTCTCAAACT
>NW_009260774.1:1568638-1587270 GCF_000687185.1 Egretta garzetta
TGTTGCACTTCTGCTTGCTTGGATACTGTACTCCTTTGATCTCTCAGTGATTTGATTTAGCAAGCTGAAATAATACAAAAAACTGTGTGTGCTTGTTTTTGGCTGGGTTAGCTTTCTGTTGGTCTAGGGAGCACACTGAGTCACAGATTGTTCCTTTGGATGGCAGTGGGATTTCAGAAGGGCTCACACACTAATGAAACTTCACTCCAGGTGGAATAAACACAGTGTAAACTGGTACAGACCCAATGTGTTCTCATTTAAGGCATTCTATACTTTGGTGTGTTTCCAAGCTATGGGTGTCCTAAATTAATTAAACTTTTCCTTCTGGCTGTGCAGTGTTGTGATGAGGTGTTTCAGGTGGTAGATTTCTCAGAGAGTGGTAGGCATTAGTTTGTGGGGTGCTTTAGTCTTATTTGTCAGATCTTATCATATGAAAGTAATGGATTTCAATTTATATGTTCTTTTCTGCAAAATATTACACAAAGTAATTCCCATGGAATGCGCATGGCAATATATTAAGGAGCTGGGATAGCCTGCATTGTCTCAGCTTTCATGAAATCTTGTTTCAGCAAACCATATAAGGTTGTGGTTTCTATTATATTTTTACCCGGTCTGTCTTCCCTTTCTCCATCATGTTTTTTTGTTTTTTGTTCCCCAGGCATCATTAATATCAGTGGATTCACAGCTCTGCTATTTCATATTGTCTCTGGTTTCTGCTCCATACATTAGTGGGATATGAATTGCAAATTCGGTTACCTCATGTAACTGTATGTACTACTTTACTTGGGGTTTTTGTCCTGCTTATTTTTTCTTACTGTTTCATATCTCAGAAGGTTCTTTTTAGTGTTTTTCTCTATGCAGTTGACTCTGTTCCGGACAACTTAAGTTAATGCTGTTGAGTTCTGGAGTCGTGACTCATTCTTTATTAGTAACCATCTGCCCTAGAACATTGTGAGCTTCAGTTTTTTTGCCCTTTCTTAGAGTTGCCATTTTTTTCTTCAGGTAACTTGGCAGTAGGGTCTTTCCTTCTCAGTGATTTTTACTTTATGCGTGAAAGCAGGTATATTTTCTCTCTTTCTGTTGCTTAGAAAATAGCAGTTTGTTTTCTTTATTTCAGAGAAACGACTCTGGTCTCACCCTTATAACAAAAAAACATGTTAGAAAATGAGGTAAAAAGTTGTGATTGGGGAGAAGTACAAACTTCAGTTTCAGTCTGTTGGTGTATAGGCTACTATTACAGCTGGTCTAAAGACAGTAACAATTTGTGTTTTATGTTCTTGGAGTTCAAAGTATCTTCATCACGTGGGCTGTCAGATCTTTCTCAAATTACCAATTGGCACATGAGCTGTCAGAGAAGTTATTTTTCACTTGCCTGTGCCCTTGCTCTTGAAGTTAAAGCTTCAGAGCTTTAACTGGCCAAACATCTGAGCTTAGACCTGAAGCTCAGATATTTGGCCAGTTCAGCAACTAGAAGTGTTGGAGTAGCACTGTGGCTACTATGAAATAGTGTGGTAAATGCTGTAGTGTTGTTGGTGGAGTGTTGTTTGCTGTTGAGGTTTTTGTTTTGGTTTTTTTATAGCCAGAACCAGCAAAGAGATTTAGAGTACGGTCTGTTAAAATTACCTTTGCATCCTTCAGGCAGCTTGCTTGCACAGATAGAGCGGATTATTTTAGATATAGATATATATTCTGTGGTGTAGGTAGTGTCTTGCTGCACCTTCTACTAGTTAAATTTGGGGGTGCAGAGACGCCTATACTATACATTGTTATGCCATTTTATTAAGCACTTGATTTAAAATCTTCATTATATTTTTTTCAGCCCTTGTAGTTTACTATCTACAGAATCATAATCCTTTCTGAATATATTGTACTTCATAGGTTTTCTTTGAACAGAAGCCTTTACCTGCCTTTGCCTCTGCCTCTATTCTGTTTTCTATTCATGAAGGATTTCTCTCGCAGAAGTGTTCACGGCAGAAATACTGTGTTACCACCTCAAGCTCTTGCTCTGGGTACCCTGAACAGACTTGTATTTTCACTGATATCCCGCTACTGTTGCATAAGTAGCAGAAACACTTTGTGGTTCAAGAAATCTTCAGTGCACTTAAGGCAGAACTTGAAAAACTTACTGTTGTCAAGCAAGAAACCTTATATCATATATGGTTCCCAGCGTTGTGAGCTTCCTCATATTTGTCACATGAACAATATTTGTGGGATTTTTTTCCCCTCTCTTAGGAACTTGGTGTTTGTAAGACTTTTAAGACTAGCAGGGCGTGAAATTTACTGTCTTGAGAAAAAGGTTGAGCCATAGGCTCAGTAAACGAAGGACATATAAGGGTATGGCTTTATATTTTTGTTAAAATCCAAATGCCAGAAGCTGTAGGATATTTTCTATGGAGAAGATCGTATTGGTCCAGTAATGTTAGATTGATGCCTTGCAGAGTGCTCAGGTGTGCTGGTATCTGGTCACTGAAAGCAGACTACTGATGTGGTAGGTACTTTGATGTGCCCAGTGACAGTTTAACAGTGGATGTGTGAATAAGCTCTAGGGAAACCTCAGCCATTCCAGAGAGGGAGGTGGAAACTAAAGGAGCACAGTGCAGATTTTTAAATTGAGTTATATTTCTTCTAACTTAAAGCACAGCTCTAAACTCAAATACTTTCTTTTGTGGATATAAGGTCTCTCAGGATCACCATTACCTAAATTCAATTTGTTTTATTGGCCCGGAGTTGTTTCCTTGCTGTGTTGCGTCTTTTGTTCTGTTTACCTGCTGTCAGAATTTGAAAATAAGATGCTGCACAGCTGCTATATCTGTTGTTAAGTGTTCGCAGACAGACCTATTTTTCCTTAATTTGTAATTTGTGGAGCATTCAGACTTTCTTACTCAGTCACTTTCTTATGAGCACGCCCGCTTGCTGCTTTAACTGTTGAATCCACAGTGAGGTTCTTTACCTGATTCTCTAATATGAGGCAAAAATGAAGTAACTGCTGTTGAAAAGTTGTTAGAATCAGGATTTGCACAGTGCCATAATTACTTAATGACCCCAGAGCAGTGGCTGATTCACTGTCTTAAGTGCTGCAAGCTGTGTCTGTCATGAGAAGCTGGATGGCATCTTGGCAGAACTATGCTGGCCCTGAGCTGTGCTCTCTGGCAGAAAAGGAAAGTGAGTTGGATAAGAACACAGGGAGGGAGTATGAAGAGTCTGAAAGATGAGACTAGCTAACTAGCTGGGAGACTTGCAGTGCTTCTCCGTTCTCTCAAATGTCCTGCATTGGTGTATGGCAGAGGGAAGACCAAGAATATAAGGTATGGATGATCAGTGCACATGACATCAGCTAGTCCTTAGGTGCCCAGCACAGGCAGGGTGGCAAATACATGGGTGAGGAGGGCAGGACCACCCTGTTCTGTGGTAGCCCCAGATCCTAGCTCTCCTTTTTTGGTGCCTACTCCTCATTGTCTTTGGGGGCAGTGTTGTCATCTTTCATGAGCTGGTAGCACAGGGCTGTAAATTGCCATCAAATGGCAAGCATTTGATTCCAAAACTTTACTTGTGTGCTGGCATATATTGTAATTGTTGCTGTGGTGTGCTGAAGGCCGCCTGCTCGTGTATGTCCCTGGCAATAAAAAGCTACAAACGTTGCCTGTTGACTGCTCATTGTAAGCCGCATAATAACCTGGAGATATGAATTGTCCATGCTGTGTCCTTGCAGTATTAAGAATGATACCATTTATTTCTCAGAAAATGTTACTGGAACAACAGTGAGACTTCAGAAAGTTATTTTCTGCTGGACATGGAATATAAATACTGGAACGGTTTTCCAGAACCTTAACTAGTATGTGCCATGACATGTAAACTGAGCCTATGCCCTGCCCTGTCCCTCTTTTTTTTTTTTTTTTTTTTTTTTTATAGTAGGTGGGTAGACAACTATTTTTACGTGCAGCTTTCCTGAATTTTGTGCTATGGTTCCCGGTTTTTACAGACCCTCTGTCAATGTAGAAGATGGAATAGCTGCAGTCTCTGTGCGGCACAGTGCTTTTAATGATGACCAGAATGAATTGTGAATTTGCCTTTGACTTCTGTAGCATCTATGGCAAAAAAAACCCCAGGTCAAGGTGGCCTAGCAGTGTTTGGAAACTCTTGCATCAGATTTTAGCTTTTGTAGCATTCTCAATCAAAGAGGTAATGGGTCTAGTTTTCTATAGAACTGGAAAAATAAATGTGGTCTAATCATGCTTGCAGACTGCAAGAGTGGACTTGCTTGATGAGCAGGATAGACCTATGAACATGAGCTTCTCAAATATGTATTATTTCAAACTTGAAATTTCGAGATTATTAAAGTGATACTTAAATCATACAAACTTCTTTTTTTCCTACTTTCTTCATCATTTCTTTATAGAAAAAAGCTGCCAACTGTGCAGTTGCTTTCACAGAGGTAAGTTTCCTTAGGTAGTCATACTTACGATTTGAAGCATTTGAGAAACTTAAGGATACCATAGACAGATAAATCTGGAAACTGTTTTGCATAGAACTAGCTTTAAGCTAGTAAGATGTCTGAAAATCTTTGAGAAATTGTGATACAGGTACAGTTACAAGATGGAATGAAAAGTTGTTTGAAATAAAGTAGTTTTTCAAAATTGTTTAGCTCCTGTCACATTATATCTTCATTTGCTTTGGTTGTGTTGATGGGTGCTTTTGACAAACACACTTCTTTTTTTCATTAGTGTTTATGTTGTGAGAGAGCAGGGTCTGCCTTTCATGTATGTAATAACATCTAAGCCTGAGGAACATGCATCTCTGTGGACTGTTCAATAGCTGTTCACAAATAGGTATAGAAGAAAACAAAACTACTGTTTAAATCTGTAGTTAGGCCTTTCCTGGAGAACTTTTTTGGCCTCAAGCATCTAAGCAACATATGCTGCTTTTCTTCCCTGGGGTTCTGTTTCCATGGCCAGTCAGTTGACTGTGCAGAGCATAGGTTTCTTGGTGGGTGGGTGGAAGGACTGTAATATTGGGGTGAGGAATACCTTTGGGTTTTGATTAAAATTCTGGGGACATGTTGACTTAGTCACCTGTGGTGTGCCCTTGTTAACATGAACTTGTCTGGTTTTTATGATGGGCTTATTAATATTGTGTAGACTTAGAGAAAGGGTGATGACTGATCATATGAAAGGAAAATGAAAAATTGAGCTTGCCTCCACCTCCTTCTCACCTTTTAAAAGGAGACCATGATGAAATATGTAAAATAATGAATAGTACAAAACCAAGGTGAGCCAGTAGCTTGTGTTTCTTTCTCATAATACAAGAAGCATAATCAACTAACTGAACAGATGATGTTCTTGAACTCTTGAGTTCTTTCACCCAGGGGATAACGAAGCATTTCTAGATCACATGCCTCTCTCACTGAAGCTAATAAGTATCAAGACTTAAAGGAGATTGGGTTGCTTTCCTATGCAGGGGGTGTTGACAGATAATACAGATGCAGGTTTTGGTCACATTTGGGTGGTTATAGTTACTTTAACTGCTAATAAGGGGGCAAGGGGCTCATTATCCTGCCCTGCTCATATCTAGTTCCTTCTGCTTTCTCCATACCTACCAGGGTCTCACTCCATAGATTTTGCATGCACACCTTGCACAAGTCCTTAGTGTATTAATGATCTTCTGATCATCCTTCAACATTTACTGTCTGTTCTCCCACATCTTATTTCACGATGCTTGACATGTTCTGCAGTAACCCACAGTTCAGGCAAGCGGCAGGGTATGCTGCTGTTGCCTGGTTTTGAAATGTCTGTTTTCCTGGCTGCTTAAGAGGTTCATGTGTGCTGATGGACCGGACCTTTGCCTGCTTGTTGGGCTGCGGAGGCACTGAGCAAATACCTCTCTGGGTGGGCCACATGGTGTGCGGGGTTGAGCTACATGGTGCTATAGCAGTTGTCTACCAATGGATGTTTTTTTTTATTCAGATTTAACTATTGGTATACTATCTTTCAACTTTATAATTTCCTTATTACTTACTACTTGTATGTGCAATTTAATGTTATTTTCCATCTTTGAATTGAATAATAGCTTGCCAGTGCTGTAATATCAGAAAACAAAAAATCTGTCACAAACAACATTTTACTGTAAGGTGCTAGAAGGATACCTAGTAGTATTTTGGAACATTCAGCATGCTAAGAACATTGTGTGAAACACAGCTGCCTGGTGTAGCTAATTTCAGGTGCTACCACTATAAAATCATATTCTCAAAGTCAGCTTATTCAAATGCTGTTGTGTAGTAGCTTACAAAGTACTGCTTAATAGAGCAGCTCAATATTTCAGATAATTCAAAGACGGTAACTTCCAAAATATTTTGCGGTGGGATAACGTGTTAAAGCACTTCCTAGGTAATTTTTTGTAAGATGAATGCCATATCCTTCTTCAAATTACTTGCGTTATTGCACCTTCTAGATTCCAATCTATGTGTGACTCAACTTTTTTCTTCAATGATATAAATGATCTGAAAAAGTGCAATTTTTTATATTAAATATTTGATAACAGTTGGAAAAAATAAATACAAGATTGCACCTGTTATTGGATAACAATAAATCCCAGTAGCTTGGCCTTCTGGCTTTTCAGAGTTGGAGAAGTTTTTCTCTCAGGTAACAGTAGGAGGGAAAGAAGCTGCACTGTGAGAAGTCTAAAATTTTTTCAATGAAAGGGTTGTCAAGCACTGGAACGGACTACCCAGGGAAGTGGTCGAGTCCCCATCCCTGGAGGTATTTAAAAGACAGGTAGATGGGGTGCTGAGGGACATGGTTTAGTGGTGGGATGGCAGGGTTAAGTTAACGGTTGGACTTGATGATCTTAAAGGTCTTTTCCAACCTAAACGATTCTATGATTCTAAGTCCTCTGTTTTACAGATACCCTCCAAACTTCTGAGCGTGTTCTCGCTTCTTTGGTTTTATTGCCTGTTTTGGTAGAGCATGGGGCAGGGAGCTGGATGTGTTACACAGAGCAACGTAGAATTTTTTCAGTTGCATGACAACATTGGGAACACACTTTTCCTGTGAAAAGAAATGTTTGTCCTTCTAATGGATGGAAAATAGTAAAAACTTTTCCTGTGAAAAGAAACGTTTGTCCTTCTAATGGATGGAAAATAGTAAAAAAAAAAAAAAAAATTATTAGATTGCATACCTTCTAGACTGAGATACTTTGTGTTACTTGCTAACATTATTGGTGGAAATGCACTTCTGCCAGTGTAACTCTGATACAAATAGGGTTTTTTTTCTGGAACAGCTGTCCCAGTGATTGATCACTTTGGTTCATACTTTTGACTGGTTGTGGTGATAGATCAGGTCCAAATAGCTAGAAGGTATAATCTAAATAAATTCCAAAGTTGCTGTGTTTGAACAGGTACTGAATTTAAAAACAGGTATTTGGTAGAAATAGAGGGAGGATCTTTTCTGATAGAAAGGAGAAAAAGCTATAATAAGGAAGATGAAAGAAGGATTCTGATATTTGAAAGGCAACTTGATGTTAATAATCCTTCACGAGGGAGATTTTACTAAGTGACCTCTAGGGGTCTTTTCCAAGTGATATTTCTGTGATTAGACAGGACACTTTAGAAATTTCTTGCTTGTGTAAAGTGAAGAGAAATTTAAGAAGTAAATCTACAACAGAAAGGACGAGTTAACTTGAATTTTACTGCTATTTTTAAGCTCTGTATTCTTGTCTGGCTAGTTAAGCTTACATACCTAAACTTTTAGTTTACTGGCCTGACTGCAAATGTGATGATTTTAAAAATCTGACAAACGAGGAAATTGAGAAAAAGAGATACTGATACTTTAGTACCAAAGAAATACAGTATCTGTCTCTGATTAGTTAAGAGTTATTAGGTTTTGCCTTTAAAAATATTTATTTCTTAAGGTAGCGTTTGCAGCTTGGTTTGAAAATTAATGTGGTTCTAAAAATTACTGTTACTATTTGATGTATTTCACTTCCACAAAATCCAAATTTGGTATATTAGGGACTTTTCACTCTTCTTTTAGAGAGTTGTTTAAAACAGAACCCCTTTACATTGTTTATAGAGCTTTTAAGGGTATGTAGAGCATGTAGCTTTGAAGAGCCTGCTGAATTTTGACAGACAAGAATTCTCTGATTTTCTTTTTAAGAGCATGATCAGAATACTGTGAAGAGTTTTGTAAATGCTTAAATGCAAAAGTTATGTGGGCGGTGTGTACTCCTACAAGCCTCTCTTATCTGACTGTCACATATTCTACCTTTGAAACGGAACCTTTGCCATTCTCCCTGCATGTAGGATCGGGCAATTATTTGATCTAAGGCTGCAGGTTTTTATTTCTGTGGAGTTCATCTTTTGTACACTAGACCATTTTTAATTTAAATGAAGGTTATAATTTCAACATGCTTAAGTGGCAAGTGGGGGAAAGGCAGACTATGTAAGAAAGCCTTTTGATGTTTTAAAAGCTGTGTAATATTTCCATATGAACGAACCTCTGCCTGCTGACTTAAAAAATACTAGATATTGAATGCATTTTTTGTGATTTACCGGTGAAGTAATAATAGTTGGTATATTGCTTAGAGAGTAAATTTAACAAGTTCCATTTTCCATTGTTTCTTGATTTAAGTAAGCGAAAGACTCAGATCTCGGGCGTGGGGAGGAAGGAAAGGTAACAAAACCCCTAGCAGGGTAGAGGTATTAATTTCAACTTACATAGGTGAGTCAAAATGGTAATGAGTACCACAGGAGAGAGAAACTATTTTAAAACCTTGTTTTTTATTTCCTTACCCGCTTTGTTATAGGTTGTATATGAGCAAGAAGGAGTTTTCATTCATTCATCTTGCGGAAAAAATGATGACCAGGACAGCTTAATATCAGGAGTGCTACGTGTCATGGAAAAGGTATTTACTTAATACAGTTACAGAAAATTCATGTATTTGTTGGCAAAGCATGTAAGGTGTTTGGCAAATGTATTTTCAAGTACAGGATTTTGTAAATGAACAAACATTACATCATGTTTGACACGTGTATATATATATATATAAAAAAGATGGAGACTAAGTTTACTATAATCATACCATGAGTAAATAGGGATATGTACTTTGTTATGTAGTATTAAAGTGTTTTATGATTGTTCGTATCGTAGGAAAATGAAGTAATAGTAGACTGGAGACCACTGGATGATACTTTGGATACTTCTAACATCCTCTGTGCTGGAAAGGTATGTTTGTTAGTTATCAGTGTTCTTCATTCTGTTTCTCTAGAGATTTTATTTTTTGTTAACTTGCGCGTAGATGATCTCATAACTGAAAGCAAAAATCTATTTCTGTGACTATTGTCAGTATTAATAGCTACACGTAGGAATCATATTTGTGTTCTGCAGCCCAGTTCAGGTTATTGGGATACATGTGTAGGTGACTGTGTTTAGTTTTTACTTGGTTCATATATGAAATAGAAGAAGATTATCTGTACAAATAGTAAAGACCAAACGAGTGTATCACGGTCACTGGTCCCCCTTTATCAATTATGTTATAGTCTGATGATTCACTTTTCATAATTAGACTCAACAGAGAGGTATTGTTCTAATGCAAAATAAAAATAGAAGTCTATGGAGGTTCCAAGATCCAGTGTTATGTGGTATTTAAGCAGTATGAAGACAATGTGGCTAAAGAAGAAAGAATTTAAGTTTTATATTTAAATAAAAAGTTTGTTATGTTGGTAGAGTCTGGAAGAGAGGCTAGGATATTTTAGTACCGTGTTGAATTTATTAAGTAAAACCTCTTTTCTTAGTCATAAGTCCAAATTTCCTGTGTTGAATTGTATCATGTTTCTTAGGATTTTAATAATTGTCCTGATTTCGGCTGGGACAGAGTTAATTTTCTTCCTAGCAGCTGGCATAGTGCTGTGTTTTGGATTTAGGATGAGAAGAATGTTGGTAACACACTGATGGTTTAGCTGTTGCTAAGCAGGGCTTAGACTAGTTAAGAACTTTTCAGCTCCCCCTGCTCTGCCAGGTGCACAAGACAGCTGACCCCAACTGGCTAAAATTCAATTATTAAACTGTTCTTATCTCAGCCCACAAGTTTTCTTACTTCTGCTCTTCCAATTCTCTCCCCTACACCACCAGTAGGGGCAGGGGGGGAGCGTGAGCAAGTGATTGTGCGGTGGTGCTTGGTTGTTGGCTGCAGCTAAACCACAATAATAATACAGATTCTTTTAATCTGTGAAAATGAAGATGCTTATTCTTGTTGACTCTGAGAAAATAGCTCAATTTTCATGGCTTGTTTCTTGATAGTCACTTTTTTTTTTTCTTCAGGATTCCAGTTCTGTTGTGGAGTGGACTCAAACTCCTAAAGAAAAATGTTCCCGAGGAGCAGACCGTCCAAGTAGTTATGAAGCAGAATGGGACATGATCACCACAGTCTCTTTTAAAAAGAAACCTCATTCAAATGGAGGTACTTAAAAAATAAGTGTGGGGTTTTCTGTTGTTTTTTTTTTTTCTTTATGGTAACATGTAACTGAACAGTTGCCTTTTACATACAGTAAAATGGTTCTTAGTAGGAACTGAAAAACTGGGAGTCGTTTGTGGTAAGACGTGAATCTCTGGCTGTGGAAAAATTCACAATGGAATAGCTGCTGTCTGCCTCCAATCTAATTTTTTCTTTAAATGCTAGAGACTTGTATTGAAAATAAATGTTAAATTTAACTTCTTGCAGTGATAGTCATTAGATGATGTAGCAGTTCTATCTGCATTGGGCTCTTGCATTCTTTCAAACAAATGGAATTTGAACTAGATGTCACGTTAGAAAGGAAAATAAAAAAATAAGTGGTTTACTACTCAAATGCCTTTCCGTACTGCAACAGCAGGGGGAGATGGAATGTACAGTTATGTGGTACATGGGCCTTTTTTACATGTTCTTTTTTACTTTGGCAAAATAATTTTATAGCTACATCATTTTTGTTATAGTAGCTCAGGTACGTTGTAAAAAAAAAAAGTGGGGGAGAAAGGACAGTGATTCTTAAGTAATCTTTTTTCTCCGATTCTCTCATATTTTTCTTTATAATACTTGTTTTTCCTATATTATTTCTCAGCCTATAACTGGCGACCATTGTGCTTGTTTCACCATATCTGTGATGGTTTTAAATGTTGTCTGTGACAGCAGGGTTGGATTTAAGATTATGAATGTTTTTGGGTAAGCATAGCCTTTGCTCCTAGAATGCTGTGTTTGAGAGGAGCTTTTAGTGCTAGCATGATATAAAGCTAAAACCGGCATCTCTGTCAGGCATAGGATAGTTTATTACATCACTGGTTTGTATTGATTTTTCATCTTCAGGCATCAGAGTACATCTTCATCCAAAGTGGGTGTCATTGAGCACTATTGACTTGGATTATGCTTTTTGCCACTTCTTGCTTATTTCCAGTTGCTGTAATTTGATGGGGGCAGGCCAGGGGGTGTGCCACGTTCCCTCCAGGCATGCTGGCAATTTTGTGTGCTCTGGTGAAGTAAAATTTAGTCCCTTCTCTTCGAATGTATGCAGTCTTCCATAGAGTGTATACATGCTTGCACAGTATGGGAGAGAGGGATGGGTGGGGAGATTTTGAATTCCTTCTCCTTTACTTTGGTAGCAGTCTCAAAACACATGGCTAATACTGTGTGCAATAAATAGCATACAGTATTGTAATGTATATCACATTTAGTGTAGTAAGTAGTACGACCTGGTGGAGATGCTGGTGAGATTCAGCTTGTTGCTGGAATTTGATACAGCAGTTGTACATTTAACTGCTGGATTGCTTTTATCAACTGTAGGCACAGCTTTAGGGGAGCAGTCTGACGGACTTGTTATTTTACAAGTCTGTAGCAGACAAGAATGCACAAAAAGAAATCCAGAAATGCAGTTGCAGTAGTTGCAGTACGCATTTTACTATTGGAACCAATGCTGGGTTTTGGGTTTGGTTTTTAGTAACAGTGACAGATACGATGCATTTGTAATTGCTAACACTGGAATTCAAACTAAAATCATGTGGTAATTTTGTTTTTAAGATACTACAACTCATGCAAATGGAGAAAGCAAGTGGTCGTTCCTGTTCAGTTTGACAGATCTGAAATCAATCAAACAAAACAAAGAAGGCATGGGATGGTCTTATTTGGTGTTCTGTCTGAAGGATGATGTGAAGCTTCCAGCTCTTCACTTTCATCATGGAGATAGCAAGCTATTAATTAAATGCCTTGAAAAGCATGTTGTGCTCAATGAGTAAGTATCAGACAACTTAGTTCTGATTAAAATACGGATTATTGGTTTACTTTTTAAATCCTGTAATGAGTTTCAGATTAAGGCTTCCTGCTGTATTTTCTCTTCCATTTGTTATTATAGGATCAGTTTTCAAGGTGTGACGGAAACTGTAATTTCACATATCCATGCAGGCTGAAGTTTTAAAATTGTTGGATGAATTTACAAACTAGTTTAGAATCTGTTCAGGTGTTATTAGCTCCGTAACAACTCAGTAGCTCCCTCTAGTGGGTACAGAAGCGTCTCATGACCACTCAGTGTAAAGTTAAATCCTTCCATGAATCACTTCTGTTAAATGGCATAATTTGTGTTAAAATTTGAGATCTTCCACTTTATGTGAAATATCTGAGTATTGACATCAATGTGTGAGGTAACTTACAATACTGTTAACTAAATCAATTTGTATATAAGTCTTCTTCCAGAATTATGTTCCTCTGTAATTTCTTGCTGTGGGGAGTGTTTCACACTTGATCCCTACTCTTCAAATCAACTTTGTGAGTGTAAACATAGTTATACCTTATCAAGGTGTTAAATATTTGGGTTTTGTTGTGTTAACTCCAACTTTTTGACTTGGATAAGTGTCTTTTTGATTGGCGTACCATAAATGCAGAATAAAATTAAATGTTATGCTCTCACTGTGTAGGCATAAGTATAATTTAAGGTGGCAACAGGGTAAATAAGAGTAGGTAGAGCACGAAGAAACAATGAAGTGTAACAGGTACACCTGTAACAGGTTTAACATCAGTGTAACAGGTATTCTGTTTTCAAAAGGGTTTTATCGTCACTTACAACACAATATTCTGATGACAGATTTGAAGGTGGATAGGGAAATGGCTCTGGGAATCCTTATAGAGGGCTGCTCTTATATTGGTAGCATCAGTGAGGTCAGAGTTGCCTTCGACGAGTAGGGGAGGCTGTCACCGACTAGTACTGTTAGGCTGGAGAGCAAGCCAACAGGACACAAGGACTGTCTATTAATTGAACTGATTTGTGAAAGGCTTTGACAGTGTCAAGATGTGGCATTGGAGTCAATAATAATTGGAAGCTTGTCAACTGCTTGGAGAAGGTAGCATGGTCAGTGTGACCACCTGGTGAAACTGTACTGGCTGTAGCACTGTATGCGAGCTTTTTGAGGGGAAAATTCAGGAAGAGCAAAGGAGAGGCTATAGCAGGGACAAGGTAAAGGTGTAAGTAAGAGTATTCTCTGTACAGCTGTAGATTAGGAAATCCTGGATGACAACTTCATCTTAAATTCTGAATATTTTTTTTTTCTCTAGATTCCCTTTGAGTTCTTCCTTAAACCTCCTTTCATTTTGTTTCCTAATTTCACTACTTCTGCAGGTGCAGGGGAATATTGTTGTCCTGCCATCCCCCTGCTTCCTTCCCCTTCCTCCTCAAGGAAATTGTTCCTTTTTGAGCATACTGCTCTGTGTTTACTTATTTGTGGATATCTTCTGACTAGTTGCTGGCAGGCTAGGGCAGGTTGTTGAGGCAACCTATGTAGCAAACACTGGAAGAACGCCTGTGTTGCGTGGTGAGTTGCTGAACACTTCATACCCTGTTTATGAGGTCTGTTGCCTCTGTACTGCAGCAATGTATTTCAAATTTTCTAACTAATGCCTGTAGCATATTTAATGAACAAGACCAAGTTTTAAGTAGGCCTAGTGACTGCATTTGACAGTGCAGCAAACTGGTTTGCATTGACTTAATCAAAACATTGTTGTTGTGATTAACTATGAACCAGAAACTTCAAAGTTTTAAATCAAGATTTTTCCCTTATGCCTTCTTTCCAGTTAGTCCATTTGAGGCTTTAAGAAAAGCAGTTCAAAACTAATGAGTTCATGCTGCTGGATTCTTTAATTGCCGCTATTTAAAGAGCTTATTATTTGAACGTATATGTGTGTGTGTATACACATACATATATGCACACACATAAAAAACGATAAGCAATAGAAAAATTGATAATTAAAATGCAGTACTGCAACTACAGATGTGTAGTTAGATTTGCATTAATTTTGGTGGAGTTCCATGTATTTCATGTTGAGACACCTGGACTAAGCTTATGTTATATTTAATATGTTTTGCTCAAAGGCATGAAATATTTATAACAAGATACTGCTCTGCTATGTAGCAAGTTATTTTGTCTTTTCATATTCAGGAAGTTTTTTGTATTTTTTGACTTAATGGTTGAAAGTTTTTTTAAAAACCCTAGGAATCTAAACTAACATACCAGAATACCTTAAACTATTTTGTGAAGTTAGATACCTAAGCTCCTTTAAGTCAGACACCTAGGTTCTGTCCAGCCTTTGTTGACAATTTGTTACTGCACATAATGTTACACAATTTGTGTTACTAACAGGCATTATTTCCAGTTTTACTGAGTCGTGTGCTGCAAAAAATTATATTCCACATTGCTGTGCAAAATTAACGCTTATGGGTGAGTCACTGGATGGAAATGAAACAGGTAATGATTTTGGTTCCTGTTTCAAACACTGTCTCGTTCAGATAGTCTGCAGTGAGTGAGGGGGCACTTGCCATTCTTCCTTTATTTGACCCAGTGGATTCTTAGTTCTTGTCCCTTTGTAGCCTCTTGCCAGGTGATGTGGACAGTCTTCTGGGACAGTGCAAAACAGTAGCTGTCAGGTGGGGAAGACACTGTGTGAAGAGAGGCAGTCATGTCCTTGTGTCTGATTTTAAAAGAAGGCAGCGTTGTAGGGTTTGTGCAGTCTGGCCCAGCAGCTGTGCACTGGGGTGTCCAGGAGTGCTTATCAGATGGAGGTCCCTGCTAAGGTAAGACAGGGAAACTTGAGGTGGTGTTCAAGCATTCAGGATGTGCTGAGCTGCTTAGAAATGCCACCTCAAACAGTTCTAAGCATTGATGAATGCAAAAGCAAAAAGCTGAGGCAGCTATGGAAACTGAATTAGAATGAAGTTAAGCACTGAGCTGAGCAGGAACTTCCAGTTTTAGTTTTCTTAGTTAGATTCCTCTCTTCCTGTTAAGTTCTGCTTTTGGCACCAAATTATTTTCTGTTGTCTAGTCATGAATTATGATGACTTTGCTTTCCTTTAAAAAACCAAAACAAACCAAATATGCCACATAAGTCTCGGAAATGGCAGGCTTCAGTCTCTGTACATTTCAGTTGTTTCCTAATGGTTATTTATGCTTTAGTACATGATGTATCTAAGCTCACAACCTCTTTTAGGAAAAGATGTTTACTCAGCTTTCTGGATGCCATAAGCAAATACTTGGCAGCATGGTTACTTGTTATCCCAGCCTCTAGTTTATAATATATGGGATATTATGTTAAGGCAGAAAGTTCAGCTTTTCTCTAAAATATCTTTCCGTCATAGGCATTTTCCTCCTCGATTCCTATTCCCTCAAGTTTTTGCCCAGAGTTCTCTAACAGCATTCCTTACAAAAGGTCATGTCATTGCTGAAATCGGTGTGTGTGAAGTGACTAAACTTGAACAAAATATTTGTAATTTGTTGCTTTAAAGATTCTGTGCTTGCTAGTTTGGTGGCACCAGTCTAATATTGAGAAAACAGCCCATGTATGGGTGATGCTTTCTAACTCGCAGTTTTATGAGTAACTCTTACAAAGTGTCTAGCTCACAGATTTGTTTTGAACATTACCCAGGTAGCTGTTGATACCCAACTGGCTGTCCAGAGAGAATCTTTAATTAAAATGGAGATAGGATACAACGTTTTCATTCTTTTAGTTAAGGAAAACATAATACATGACTCAGCCTTTGCCCCTGTGCTGCTTTTTAGCAAAAGCCAGTTAAGATTCATTAACCATTGCTGCCTCAAAACTATGACTGGGGCGTCTGGCTGTCTCAAAATGAGATCTCTTGTTGCATTTCATATCCGTCAGTGTTAAGAGTGTCCTGTCCTGTTGGAATGGGAGAGAGATAAGGCTTATTAAAGTTCTTATCTTAGACTTTAATAACATGGTAGATGATGCAGGTACTAATAAAAATAAAAGTAATTTTTCTTTCAAAGACTAGCAATAGTAGATTTAAACTTTGGGAGAGAGCAGTAGAGAGATTTTATAAATGTGAGTCTGTGTGATGGATTAGAGTCAGATGGCAAAGTGCTTGGCTTTCTTCTGCCTGGCTACCTACTCTGAGGCTTGAATGTCAGCCTGGCTTCTGAGCTGTTCTCTCTTCTGTCACATGCTGAGCTGTAAACTGGTGATTCAGGAGCTGGTTAATGAATTGATGGGGTATCTGTGCCGGAGGAGGGGAGAAGATGGGATGGTGGGGGGGTAGGGGTGAGAGCAAAAGAACAGATTAAATACTAGGAGCAGTGTGGTTGCACTGTTTTTGTTGTTATCATTTTCATCTGCCTGTGTAACCCTGTCACAGAAGCAAATGTTATATTGAAGAACAAGAGTGTACAAATACAGTGAGTGAGGCCAAATTGAGTCTGTGTTCATTTAGCTTTTGGAGTCTACACAGAAACACATTTGCAGGGCTGTACTGAGATGTTCTGTTTCACAGTCAATGGCCGTGGTGTTTTTTAAGCTCCTATCAGTATGAATCTTAGAATTATTCTGACAGTAGCTGTTGTAATACTGTTGGTTAGGGATTTGTTGATGTGCTTTCATACACTGAAAAGCAGTTTGTATTCCTTTATGTAACATTTTACAGGGTGCCTTAATGTAAGATTTACTAACTGGTAGAAAGCATTCCTTAACTGTATATGTTCAGTATGTATGTGTTGAGGGTGACTGTGTCTCACTAAATTTCCTCTTGTATTGCCTCTTTTTTCTGTCCATTATGAAATACAGAAAACTGTAGTTGAAGAAAACTTTATTTACATGTGGGTGACAAAAGTTGTCTTCCAGAGTACTTTCTCAAAAATTTCTCAAAAGAATCATGATTTTTCAAAGAATGAAAGAGTACAATTTGGAATGAATATGATAATGACTAATTTGTGAAAAATGAAAGTCCTGGTTTTTAGTGTGTTAGCTTGTGAACTTGTGGCAAGAACTAAGAGTAATCTTGCATCAGTCCTGCTTTCTTTGCTCAAAACCTGCAATGTTACTTCAAAAGACAGTAAACGTTCTAAAAACATTTTCAGGAAGAACTGGTGGTACTTACAGAACCCCTTTATTAATTTTATTGCAGGTCTCCACAGGATAAACGTATTCTTCTTGTGAATTCTCAGAACAAATCTCTGTCTCAGTCTTTTGAAAATCTCTTTGATGAACCATCATATGGCTTATTACAAGTATGTATTATCTTTGATTTTTTTTTTTTATTCTGAAGACATTTATTAAAAAACCCACCTTACTGTGTCACACAAATATTCTCTGAATCATTGCCATTGCAGAAGCGTTGATTGTATCCTAAACCAAATACTTACTATAGAAAGTACACTTACTTATAAGTTGTTCTGTATGTTCTAATAATTTCTTAACTTCCCTGTGGTGCTATTTCAAACCTGTACATTTGGGTACAGATAGTTTTAGAAAGGTGAAGAAGGAAAAAAATGTTAGGAGTTACCAAAATGTGTTATTTAGAATTTTCTAAATCTTCCTTGACTAAATACTCTTTTCCTTGATGTTTTTTGTTTTGAAGGGATGCTGGAAATACAGCAGCAAAGAGCATGATATTGCCTAAAATGGCAATGGTTGGTTGGTTTTTTGTTTAATGTTAAAACTGGTTATCATTTGGTGGGGTTTGTGGACTTGTGAAAGTCAACAGCAAAATTTCTGTTGACTTGAATGAGGCCAGAGTTTTGACCCACTGATTTGTTTACTTAAAGAAAATCTCCATGAGTGAATTTCATTAGTTTCTGGACTTAGTTGTCAAATCAAGTCTTGTGTGAGATTCCTAGCAGAGTACATGATAATTCTCCTATATGAAGGTAGAGAATCTAGGCATAAGGAAGATGTTTTGTGGCATTAATCACTGGAAAGTAAACAATAGATCTGAACCACTTTTATACGTAGGTCAGGCTTACTGAGCACACTGCTATCCAGTCTTTCAAATCAATCAGTAGTATTATGTTAATACTTAAGGTATCTTTTTTATACATGTGATGAATGTACTGTATGAAACTACTGATACATGAAACTTCAGTAACTGAGACCTACAATACTCTTCCTGTTGCTTTGCTTTCTTTGAGTACAAGAATTCCAAATAATCTGAGGCTTTTTGTATTTTACTTTGTTTTCCTTGTTATAACACAGAAATTGAAGAAAGATCCATACACAGTAACAATGGGAAGATTTTCCAAAGTCACAAACTATATTTTTGACAGTTTCCGTTTAAGTGACCCTTCAAGTCAAAGGCGACCACCATCAGAAATGGCAGACTTTCTCAACGATGCTATTCCAGG
>NW_009260774.1:1587281-1593359 GCF_000687185.1 Egretta garzetta
AGGAAGAACCAGGATTTGAAGTCATTACACGAGTGAGTGTCTAAATTAATATGACACAGATGCTTTGATTCTCTTTATGCACACCTTTAAGGGAACGGTAGGACTTGAAGCTTGGTGAGTTACACTGTTTATGCTTGGAAATTGTGGCTTACGCTCTCCTACCATTCATTCACAAGAGTGAGATCATTATCAGCTACTTTTAGAATGTTTTTATGCCTGCAAATATGAGTTTTGCTTTGAAAGAAAGTTTGTCACTACTGAAATGAGGATTATTGTTATCTTAGAGTCAGTACCTTGAAAAGTGATCTGCTTTGTGTTTAGTGTTCCCTCTGTGGTCAAATAGAGCTATGTCAAGTAAAATTGGGGTGTACAGGTTAATAGGCAACTTTCTTGGCTAATCACTGCAACATTTCAGTTTGTTTTAAGAGGGCTAAGAAGATTAAAACAAAGTATTTAATTGGATGATTAATGTCTAGAGCATGTAAATGTACAGGTTTATTTGAGATTTGAACCAAAGCTAGAATGAACTTGTAATTTATGTGGGCTCCCGTTGGTGTCTTTTACAGATTGGTGGAAAAGGTTTATTTTTAAATACTTGTAATTAGTGTTTAAGCAGCTCACATGTTTTTAGAGTGTTAAACTGTTTTTAATGTTATTTTTTTCTTGAGTTCAAAATATTGTTAATAACTTAGCAGTAGCTGTATGAACTATGTAAACTCTAAGAACTTGCTGCCTAACGCTTAATCAGTTAATTTATCAATGAGAAAAAGTGTAGTGAATGCTACGTGTTAAAAATAATACCGACCTGTATGTCTTAATCTGGCAAATGCCTTAGACGTCTAACAAGTTGAAACACAAATTGACTTGGTGATTGCCATCATCAAAATATTTTTAGAAAGCAAGGAATTACTGTCTGATAAATTCTGTTGTGCTTAAACATGCAATTTGGGAAGAGCAAGACTAACTGCAAACTGAAACTTTGGTGTTAGGAGTTCTGAAAGCACATATAGTCTTGTGTTTGGGTGGGGTTTTTTGTTTTTGTTTTTTTTTTTTTAAGGGGCGGTGTACTTAAATTTATCTTTCAGTCACACTGTGCAACCTCTGTGGGCATAACACCTCTGAACCTAAGTAGTTTTTTGGGTTCTCTCAAGATGCACTAGTGTGTATTGGGAATGTGCTTTTGAAGTGAAAGCTCCCTGTTGTCCTTGTTTGCTGTTTTGCACATACCTAATGCATTTCTAGTGGCATAGAGGCTTTTAGTCCATGGAAAGCTATTTCAGAGGTGTTTGTGGGGGTAGAAGATTATTTAAAACACACACATACATCCTCCTCCAAAATCTGAAATATTAACATGTATACACAGGTCCTCAGCACAGTATGTCTTGCTCTAGAGATCTGCCTGTGTTGGTCCACACTGCTTGCTAATATGAACACAGCCTTAGGTCCTTAGAGTTGCTAACTGAGGCATGCAAAAGTGAAAATGTAGTTGAACTGAATACAAGAAACTGGGAAGCTTAATACTATTTGTGCAGTTGTTTTAAACTACTGAAGCACTTCAGTGGAGTTCATATAACGTATTTGCATGTGTTTCAGATCGATCTAGGAAAACAGCCTGAAGTTAGTAGAAGAGAGCCTGTGTCAGCTGAAGAATGGGCTAAGAACATGGATTCTGAAGGAAGAATTTTAAATGTCGACTACATAAAGCGATTGATATTCAAAGGGGTAACTCGTTTTTCTAAAGTCAGCAAGACCTATGGCTTGCTTCTGGACCCTTTTTCTTTCCTTCCCTTCCCAAACCATGGTTATGCTGTTTTCATTACACTTGCAGTGCTTTGTGCAGGGCTTTGAGCCTGAGCCAGTTGGTATTGTTGGAGAGACTTCATAAAGCATGATTTCATGCTAATCAAATACCTCAGTAGTCTTGCAACCATACAACGTGTTCTATGAGGAGAGAGGTCTTGTGGTGGCTGGCTAAAGTGAATGAGTTGAAGACACAAAGGTTTAAGTCATGAAGAAGAGAAATCGAAGTGCCTTTCAGGAAAACACCAGTGCTTCATTATTTAGGATATTGGGTTTATTCTTTTCTTTTTGAGGGTGTTTTCTTTTCCTTCTCCAATATAAGCTTCTCTTCTTTGCCCAGCAGTTTGCCTGGATAGCTATTCTACCTAATGTTACTATAGTATTTCTCTTTTTTTTTTTTTGGGGGGGGGGGAGGTGTGTGTGTGGGGATAACCCAGCTGCCTTAACGCATTCTTTTCTCACCTGTTGATGCATGTTTGCAAGCATGCAGTCTTGCATTCTTGGATTTTGAGCAGAAGCAGAGAATGATAGCATTGATAGTACAGTTTTTTAAAGATGTATACTAATTAAGTAATATACTGTGAAGGGTTTAGAGTGAAACTGAGGCCCTTTCCAGTTTCTGTGACTGTTCTTTAATATACCTGTGCCTGAGATATCCAATTAAGAACCCTTCTGCAATCATGAGAATTACTACAAACCTTTTCTTCCAGTAGCCCATTTCCCTGTCACCTCTGTTGTCCATTGCAAGAGGAGTGAGTGCTCAATTTTAGTTATGACTCAAGATCCCAATAACTTCCAGTACATTAAGTGCAGATCCTCTTTAAAGGAGAAAAAAAAAAAAGTTAAAATGCCTCTCTTAAACTGTTTTTGCCTGTTACTGGAAAAGTTCCAGCTGCTACTTTTTGCAGTGATTGATGCTATTTGCTGCACCATCTTCCTTGCCTTAATCTAATGGTAAATGAAGAAATACAGTGAGTAGTCAAGCTGGCCTTGGACTGGTAAACTGGGGAGTCTGATAGCAAAAGTGCCTCAATTCTCACAACTGTGTTGTAGGAGTTGAAAGAAACTCTTTTGATAAGAGTAGGATATGATTCAGCTAGTACAGTTTTTGTAATCTACAAATGATGAGCGTTACTTGGAAAGATTTCTGACAAATCATGTCCTTGAGTGGACACTGGCATTTTTGATTGTTTGGATGATTCATCAGCATGTTGGTCATGTCTTGTTAGATGAAAATATTTGTTTAAAAAATAAATAAATGGAAGTCTAGTCCTCAAGATCAGTTTATGGGGAGACCAGAAGTTTGGCAGCTAAGCAGCATGTTTAAATATATAAATTTTAAAGGTACTTTTTTTGCTTCTGTGATGCCCATAAGGTTTTTATTTCCAGCAGTGAAGCAAAAATATAGGAAAAAGTATCTCTTTTTTTATCTTCTAAGGATGAATCCAGCACTTCTGTAGTTTTCTGCTTAATCATATTCTTTCCCTCTGGTTTCCTCCAAGTGTGCTACCTAGTTAGCAGATAAGATTTGGCTACAATGTAAAAAGAAGCTTACTTATAAAAATTCTCTTTTTAAGTTGTTACTTTAAGAAGTGTATCACTATAGGAACATTTCTTCACAAAATCAAAATAGTCTTTTTGTTAATGTTTCATATCCATTTTTTCCCTAGGGTCTCTGCCATACTTTAAGAAAAGAGGCATGGAAATTTCTTTTGGGGTATTTTCCTTGGAATAGCACTAAAGAAGAGAGAGCAAATCTGCAAAAAAGGAAAACGTGAGTACAGTGGTGATTTTGTTAGAAAATAAATTTAAAAGCTGCTTTTTTTCTTATAGCATATAGTGATGCAGCAGGCTTTTTGGAAACTTGAAAGGCAGTTGCTAAAGATTGTTGAATGCAAAGAAGTATGTGAGACTTTAATATAACAATCATTTTTAAGAAAGTAGAAGTATTATATAAACCGGGTGTTGTTATCCCATTTATGCCAAAGAACAAATGGAATGAATGATTGCTTAAATTAAAAAAGAAAAAAGAAATGTAATAATTGAGCATGTTTTGGTTTCAAAATTATCTTTCCTCTTCAGGGATGAATATTTCAGGATGAAACTGCAGTGGAAATCTGTAAGTGAGGAACAGGAAAAACGAAATTCAAGATTAAGAGATTACCGGAGTCTTATAGGTAAAATTCAGATTTAGAAACATACCTAACTGTACCAATTCACACACTTTTTACAATTCAGTATGAAGCTGAAAGAAGTAACCCTTTGAGTAACCTGTATGAAGAGACACTGAAAACTAACGTTGCTGTTTTCAGAGCTGTCCAAACTTTGTTATATACTTAATGCTAAAACTTTCTTAACCAGAGTAATTTAGAGCTTTACAGAATGGCTGGAATTTTTAAACTTCCTTTACTTAATAACAGAAGGCTCTTTATTTCATGTTGTTTCATAATGTAATTTTACTGGGAATGTCATTAAAATAATGACATGCAATAAGAATGTGACAATGTGTCTGCTTATATTTTAAAATTTCTTACAGGGATTTGTATATTTGCATTCTGACTTGTGGGGTTTTATACCAGTTTTTTAAAACTTCATCAAGTTCTGCTGGCTATTAACAGTTTGTATCCTCAGTTCTCTTTAGTAGTGAGATTTGGGCACCACTATTTAGGATTACTAAGTAGTTATTTCAGGAGACAGAATAAAAATTCTATCCTGTTCAGAAACATGGACTAAACTTGTTTCAGCCAGTTATTCAACAGGCAAGCTGAAGGGGTTGAGAAAGTCTAATCTTAATAAATAGTAACTAAACTACCTTTTTGGAGTGTGTGTGTGTGTTAACAGGAAAAAAAAATTCTCTGAGTTCAAAACTGGCTGAAGTTCTGTTTCTATTGAAGCAGTTCGGTTCCTTTTTAAGTGTTTGAAATGTAAATGGCAATATTAGGCTTATGTTGTAGATCCAAAACTAAAGAATACTACTTTCATTAAACTGCACTCAAAATTTTGCTTATTTCAATACATCAGTCTTGAATTTCACATTATTAGAATTTCACATACTCTTAATGTATGTGAAATTCATATTCTTAATGTATGCTGTGTGCTTGGTATGTTTGAGGCATGAAAACTGCCTGATGAAACCGGCAGTTTCAGCTCTTTGAGTTATAGGAACTTTTAAAACAGAATTTATAAACATGCTGTCATGAACTATCATCGTGTTTTTGAGCTGATCATGTGGTAACTTTCCTGCTATGACTTATGCTGGATCGCATAAGTATTTATAAATGACATTGCACAGCTAACTCACATAAAATTGTTCTTAATCCCTGTAAGCATAGAACATTTTCACTGAATTATAATGAGGAATTTTTCCATAAGAAGTATTAACAAAAAAAAGCAAAAAGCTTTATAAACTGTTTATAAGCAAATCCTTTTATTCCAGACAGAAAGGATTTTCTTTCTTTTAAAATATTCTTTATTTTGAAATGACATTCAGTTATGCAGTTGTCTTAAACACTTCAAAGCTTTGCGGCTGTGTTTGAGGAAAAAATGAGCAGCTTAAAAACATTCTGAAGTCATTTGATGCTGGCTTTGTAGAACTTGTTTTGAAAATGTTTTTAAATCTGGACTGTTTTCTTAGAAAAAGATGTAAACAGGACAGATCGAACCAATAAATTCTACGAAGGTGAAGATAATCCAGGATTGATTTTACTTCATGATATTTTGATGACCTATTGCATGTATGACTTTGACTTGGGTAAGTTGTGTTCCTCTGAATGTAAAAAGCCTTTTTATTTTCTGATACGCAGCTTTGCTCATGTTAAGGCCTGTTAATACAATTGAACTTGTATTGATTACAATGCTTTTTGTAAATGTCAAGATTTATATTTTAATAATGCAGATAACTTTGTTCAGTTTCTCATCCTGCTTCTTCCTCTCTTCTACCTGATGCTTATCACAGGCATCTGAATTCATCAGCTGAGGTGGGGAAATTAAGTGGCAGTTTGTCTTCACCACAGCCCTACTGTTGGGTTTTTTTTAAAGTGAAGCAAGTTTGCTTTTTGGAGTTTTAAATGGGTTTGGGTCTTTGGCACTTGAGTGTTATATCAATTTTTAAGACTGATATATCAATAAAAATGATAAACCAGCTGCCACTGCTGTAATTAAAGCTCAGCATGTTGAACCAGCTGTTTGTAAACACGGATGTTCTTATGAATATTTTAAAAGCTGGTTCTTGAGGAGTACACTTAACAATCTGTCAAAAATTACACTTTAGTGTACACA
>NW_009260774.1:1593377-1614338 GCF_000687185.1 Egretta garzetta
CACAGTGTATACGAGATTGTCTAAGTCTTGGCTTCTGTCAATTATCTTGGGAGGGAGGGAAAGACACTTCTAGCTGGTTCCCGTCTCCACCCCTGGCATGACATTTGGCCATTGTGTACTTAGGGGTTTTTTTGGTATTCTGTCCCAGAAAAGTGTTGGTATTCTAAAAGCCCGCTTTCTGCCAGATTTTGAAGGTGAAAAGTAGGAACAAATCTTTCGTCACTAGTAAACATGCTGCAAGTGGTAGTACTGTCAGCTTTTGTCCTTTGTCAAGCTGGTAGAGAAACTTAATCTTTGGTTTGAAAAAGAAGGGGAAAACAAACTGATTGAGACTGTTTAAGCATGTAGCGCTGTTCCACATCTTTCTGCATTTCAACCTGCATTAACATGCAGTGACATGTAAGTGAAATCAAAGCACATTCACCACCAACTCTATTAAAAACATTGTTTAGATGGCTTAAGTGTATGCAGTGGATAAGTCTTTTGTTTTATAAACAAGCAAGAATAATGGAAATACAGTACATTTGACATTGCATCTGTCCAAGGCTTCTAAGCTACTCACGCATTGGTACAATGCTGCTCTTAATCCTTTGACAGTAGAGAGGTCTGAATAATGCCACAGACTGCCAGATAGGGGAGGGGACAGAACAGCTGCTAATACGTTTTTCTGAATGAATTCCTCAGGTCTGCATTAATGAAACTGGTTTTAATCTTTAAGAGGCTTTTAAACTGTCTCAAACAGAATTTTTTCTGCATTTATTTTTAATTGGCTGTAATATTAACTGTATAGGGAATAAAACATTTTTTTCTTTTGACCTTTAACTATTTACCTGTTTTCTGTTCCTTGGTCTATTTTTCTCACACCTGGTCTGTATTTTCATTGACTCCAATCCCCTTTTCAGTTATTCAGTTATAATTACATCATTAAGAATTAGCTTGAGTCTGAGAAATGTCTTGTCATGTTGAACCAACCACTGATGATGGATTTACATGTAAATCATGTTCTCCCTTACTTAAGGAGGTCAGCAGCAATAGGGCGGTAGATAAGCTGACTTGAGCATCAGTGGTAAGGTAGTTAGAAGAGTTGGGAAGAAGGGGAAAAATGAGGTCTAAAAATCCTTGTCCTCTACTCTTCTTAATTGGGCTGTTAATTACAAACAAGGAAGCTGGAAGAAGCATTAAAAAGCTATAAAATTTTGAAAACATTTGGTATACAACTAAGATTTTTCTATCTATTTGTAAAAATTATATGCTCTGAAAATGGGCATTTTATTCTCCGGTTAAATATAAGCTTTTCTTATAAAGCATGCGAGTGCTTTTTAGGGCATGTGAACTTGATTCACTGTTTCTGGGCACAGAAACCTAAAGGCACTCTCTTGAATTGGGTCTGGATATGTGTTTTTCATGCTTCTCACAAGCAATGCTTGGCTAATAATCCCCTCCCTCAGTTCGATAGGTAGTAGTCTTTTTTTGTTGTTGGCTGCTTGGTTACATAGATGGTCTTAGGCTTTGGTGTATTTAAAATACCATCCAAGCAGAACTGTTCCTACTTCCGTAAATACAGGAATCCTTAAAGCATAGTCAGTGCCAGAAAAAAGAAATGTTAAGTGTGGAAATTCTCTTCATAAAAACTATTGCACCATATGTTTTCCTGTGATTGAAATTCAACATCTCTTCTTCGAATCATTTTGAAAAGAAAAATCTTCAGTTGGAGGGGAAAAAAGTAGGAAGATATAAAAAGATTCTAAATGTATGAAAGAAAGCAACCAATTACAGATGGAGAGAAGAGTAAATATGAGTGTATTTGTGATGGTCCAAGGTATATATTCAGTCTTCTTAAAAAATACCAGTACCTGCTTCTGAGTTTTAAATAGGAACTTTTTTTACTAAAAATCTCTTCTGGTGTCATGTCAGTTTGAACAGCTACAAAAACAATGTGTTTGTTTTATGTTCTCTTTAGATTGGCAGAAACTGCTGCTAAGTCTTGTTAGGTCTGCTTGATGTTGGTAGTTATTAATATAAAAATGTCTTTACTGGTGGTTGAGTCGGAAAATTATAGTATCTGTACAAACTTGGAATGCAAGCATTCATTTTACTCAGTCATTCAACACTCTTGAAAAAATTACTGTTTAACTGCTTAGTTTAAATTCCTATTTTCTTTTTTTTTTTTCCTTTTTCTCCATCAAGGTTATGTCCAGGGGATGAGCGACTTGCTTTCACCTGTCTTGTATGTTATGGAGAATGAAGTAGATGCCTTTTGGTGCTTTGTATCATATATGGATCAAATGGTAAAAAAGGCTTTTTTAGCCCACATAAACAGATAAGCTATGGATAACATTTGGGGTTGATTTTGGTTTATAAATTTCCTTGGTTTTCTAATTCTTACGTTTTAAGTCAATGCTTTCTTCTGATTGACACAGGTTATGGTGTGTTTGTGATACTCTTACTGTGCAATACAGACAAATTTGGCTCCTTGGAAATTCTGAAGTAACTCTGAGCCATCACGAAGTGCTTAGGGACATGGTTTAGTGGTGAGATGGCAGTGTTGGGTTAACGATTGGACTTGGTGATCTTGAAGGTCTTTTCCAACCTAAACGATTCTGTGACTCTCTGATCACAGCCAAATTTGTATTAGTCAGGAGTCCTCTATCAGGATTTTGTTCAGGATAATGCTTCCCTGTCATACTTACCTTTTGGCATTTGTTAAATGCAATTTAGACTTTCCATGAACTGAAGCTTTTATGAATTGTGCATGTGGTGAAACAATTTGTGAGTGGTATGAGAATAAAAAAAAGTTGTCTTTTTGGTTTGAATGCAGTGGTGCTGCTTGGAGGTACAGAGTGTAGGCTGAAATAAAGTATCATTTATTACATACACAAGTGTTATAGAAGAAACACAGTTTACTGCTTTAGTTAAACCTTTCAATAAAAGGCAGACATTTCATTAGATAGAAGTACAATTAAATATCCATATGTTAAATATAAAGGATGAGAACCACTGTTGCAATAAAAAACTTTTTTTTTAATTAAAAATAGCTCTAAATCTCAAAATTATCATTGAGTTAAAAAAAAGGACAGTACTAATATTTTATTCATTCCAGCATCAGAATTTTGAAGAACAGATGCAGGGTATGAAGACACAACTAATTCAACTGAGTACTTTGCTTCGTTTACTAGACAGTGGATTTTGCAGTTATTTAGGTAGGTGTATTATTCATGCACAATAAATAAAACAATGTATTGCATTCTGTGTGCATTGATATCCTTACCAGTCTTTAAACGTCATTCCAATAGTAATACTACATCAATACAGGACTTGTAAATTAATAACACCTAAAAGATTTCAATAATTGCTCCATGCCTATTGAAAAACAGAGTGATCTTGTTACTGATTTTAAAAATATGCCATCCTCTGGCAAATATCTTTGATTCTGAAAAGGGGCTACCATCTTAAAAATCAGTGGCATGATTGTGTACCTGTGAAGTATGAAGTTTTTTTTCCCCCTGTTGTCTTAACCAAATTTGGTGTTTATGAAATGTAATACTCTTATTCCTAGAATCTCAAGACTCAGGCTACCTTTATTTTTGCTTCCGATGGCTTCTTATCAGATTTAAAAGGGAATTTAGCTTTCAAGATATTCTTCGACTCTGGGAGGTAAGAAGATGTTTCATCACACAAACTCCAGCAGTCTTTGGACTTTAGAACAAAAAGCATGGATCATTCTGTGGAGTGATTAATACTCTAATAGATGTGGGGGGTTTTTTTGAAACTGATTCAGTGCAACATACTAGCATATGTTATGTCTTCTTTAACTTCCCAAGTTGTTGTTTTGGCTAAGAAAAAATACTTTTAAGAGTTCGTTGGGATAAATTGGCTTTTTCAGAAAGGTTTGGACAGGATCCTTCAGATGAGACTCTTAAGTCTTAAGTAGTAAGTGGAGAGTATCAGTTAGCTTCTAATGGAAAACAGCTTACGCTAGAAAAATAGCATTTGTGTGTGTCTCTGATTAGTTCCTTGATATTGGTAGTACTTTATAGATTAAGTGGAATGAAGCACTGGCAGGGTAGTTTTTGAGTGAGCCAAAACCATAAAGAGGATGATGTCAGAAGATCCAGTTAATCTTGATGAAAAGGCCTCATGATGCCAAGTAACATAATGTAGAACATCAAAATGTGGAAGTTCTGATAATTCCAGGTTAATGAGATCTTTTTTGATTTAGGGGATCTTGGGATCCGATGGAGTAATTAAGATGAACTAACATTTTTGTTGAACATTCTTTAATTCTTTGTTCCCAGAAAATTAAGAAGCGTGTCAACAGTACAGGTTTATTATCTACGATGCATTTAACAAGAGCACAGTATCCACTGACAACTCCCAAACAAGAGAATAAATGTTCAGATGAATGGAAGGAGTATTTTCTAGGACATAACCTCACATAGAGTTGTGCTGGGGAACAGAAGGGTAATGAAAAGAACAGGACTGAGCTGCATAAAATTTGTACTATAATGAAAAATAATGTTGCTTCTGGTATAATGAAAAATAATGTTGATGCTTTTATTCACTTTTTCCACTAATGAAAAAGGGGTTGCATAAAGAGGAGGAGCAGTATTTAAAACTGTCTAAAGTAAATCTTTTTTAGCTTTTTATCATCAGTTGGTGGGATTTACTATCTAGAGTATTGAAGGTGGTATTTTAACTGAAGAGGACTAAAAAGTTTATGAATAACATTCATAAATAAGGGGACCAAAATGTACAAAACCAAAGAATTCTCTTACTCCAAGGGATAAAAAGATAATGATTTTGGGGGGAAAAAAATCACCCATCATCTCATTTTTCCCCCTCAGTGTTATGCTGTCTTCACAGTATTTTTTAAAAAACTAATTTTTCTTTTTAAATTTATGGCAACAGTATTTTTATTTATAGTTTATAGTCCCAAGCTAGCATGTTTTTATCACCTCTACCTTAATGCGTGTATGTGTGTGCATACAGAAAAGAAACGCACTATATTTCTAACTCTTTAAGTATTTTTTTTCTGTCTTAGGAGGATGATGGAAACCTATTGATATATAATAGTCTTGTAGGTTCCTTCTAGCACATCATAATGCATGTTTACTACAAGTATTCAATTGCCTTGCTAGGAGATATGGAGCAGGAAAGAGGATATCTTGTTTTGCTTTATAAAACAAACTAATTAAGGCATTATGTTGATGTTTTTATGTGAAAGCTAGTGTCACGTTTGTCACAGTTCAAGACCAGCTTGCAACAGGATTTTTTTTCCTGTTCATAGCTATGGAGCTTCATTGGTATCAGCGGAGTGTATATGTGGGATGTACAAAGGCAAGCTATAGGCACAGGAGACCATTTTCGCTTTTGTAATCAGTAGAGAGAAATGAACTTTTAGGGTATTTCAGTCTGAGCAAAATTCGTGTGCTGTCTAAAAGCACATGAGTTGAAGGTGATGTTCCCCTGTGACGTATTCATTTACAACGGGTAGAATGGGGAGAAGGGGAGGTACCAACTGAGATTCCAGTCCTAAGTTCCTGGACTTCTGGGGCTTTTTCTGTCTAATCTATGAGTTTCAGGGTGTTCTTTTGAGTTGCCTGAGCTACTAAGGTAGCATCGGACACTTTTTCCCTGTTCCCCCATGGCTTCATGACTTTCAGTGTTTTATCTCAAAAAAAACAAATGGAGAAGATTCTTCACTAGACCGGTTTTTACATGTTCACCTTAGAGATGGGAGATAGCAGTCCCCATCAGTGGGAGTAGAAGCTAAAACCAGGCCCTCCCACTTACTGAACAAGAGCCATAATAATCAGGTTGTGTTAGGAAATGTGGGTGGTTATGTCATTGCTGCATGGTGCGGCAGGCTGTGCTAGGCAGCGCACGCACCCGAGAGGTGGCATTCCACCTTGTGTGGGTACGTTGAGACACATTGCGTGATTGCAGTTCTTTGCGATGCTGTATGCAACAGCTTTTTACGGAAATACGAATGCGGTTAAACTGCTCTGTGGGTGGGATTATTTGCAGTACATTTTGGCAGTGTCTCTCAAACTCAGCCCAGATAGACAGCATGCTGAGCCACTCCTTGGACGTCCCAAAATTGAGAGCAGCTCAGTCCCTCTTTCATGCTGGAGGGACAGACAGTATTACCTGGTAATTCCAGCCAGCTCTTAATCTTTCCTTTGCGTGGTGAGTTGCTTCATTCTCAAGACGGTGCATGAAGACTGGGTAGAAAAAGAAGAATACAAACAGACAAATTCTGTAACAGAATTACACAGCTAGCTCAGTTACCTCCAGTGTTATGCTAGTACAGGTCACACTGTATAAACCCAGGATGACCTAGTGATAAATTACTTTAAATATATGCTAATATTTGTTACGAATATTCATGGATGCTGAGGTAGTGCTAGAACAAATGAGTCCTTGCATAGCTTTATCAGAAAGAAATAGGAGGAAAAGCGTTATCGCACTTTAGTGGTACATTTTTATATTGTTAATTTAAATGCTGGTTTTCTATCATGTAGACAGACTGTATCTGGTAGGCTATAGGCATTTTTATATGATTGTTATTGTTTATCAGCCTATTTACATTCCAGCCCTTTTCCTGGAGTGTGTTTTAACAGACTATTGGATACCTGAATAAGATAGGAAATTTAATTCTGGACTGAGTGAATTGGATCTTAATTGAAATATTCAAGATTAATTGCACTTTATTTTGGGTGAACTTGGTTTGGATATCTCGGGTTTATGTAGTTTTCCTTATGGGCTACATGTGATGATAGTGATAAAAGTTCAAGTATAAGCAAGCTCTTGTTGAGCTTTAAGGCTGTTCTATCAATAATGAAGCAAGGAAACTTCTACTAGTGAAGTAAGACTGAATCTTCATGAGCCTGCTATTTTTCACTTGCCTTTTTTGAGAGTAAATCCATTGACTTAAATCCCTTTATCTGTTTGTCAGAGTAATTTATGCAAAGAATTCTTTCCTTCCTTCCTTTTTTTTTTTGTTGTCAAAACTGTTCTCCAGCTTTCTGCCCACCATGCACATTCTCTTCAAATACTTTTTTTTTTTTAAGATTTGACTCCTCTGAACATGCTAAAATAGGGTGTTAGTACTGAGGTTGCACACTTCAGTCCCAGGGAACTGGAGAATGATTATCCATGGTCTCTGTGGGACCAAAAGCCAATGTGTCTGCAGTCAGAAAGTAACAGCCACCCACGCTCAACACCTACGTGTCCATGTATTCAGGCTGTTGTAGTGGCTGGATTGGGAACAACTTTAGCACCTTATTTATAACTGTTAGAACCTTTTGGAGGGATTGCTGAGCATGACACACTTGTACCAATTCATGCTTAATGCAGACATGCTAAGCCACACAAACAATTTGTTAGTTTTAATTCTGCGTAGTTAGTAATTTTGAATAGGTGAGGGCAGAACACACACATTCACAAGACTGCAAGCTCAGGCAGCTTAGTAACATTATAGTGGTCAACCTGGTAGACACAGAAGTCTTAAAGAACCGGATAAGCATTTGGTGGCTTAGACTTGCAGTTGTCACTAATATGCCAAAAGAAAATTTTCAAATAATTAGTTGCCTTCAAAAATAGCTTATTGTTAGTTAAGCCACTCTGCTTAAGGGCTTAGTTATTTTCCAAGAACTGCTTTTCTTTTCAGAGGAAAAGCATAAGCATTTCAAAAGTATTTTTTCATATTTTAACAGGTCATGTGGACAGAATTGCCTTGCCAGAACTTTCATCTTCTCCTTTGTTGTGCTATCTTAGAATCTGAAAAACAGCAAATAATGGACAAGCACTATGGCTTTAATGAAATATTAAAGGTACTGCATTCTTATGCGTTATTTAAGTATTAATTGACTTTTTGGAGTTAATGCAATATGTTCTTATTTCGTGTTTGGGGGAGGAAAAGGTGTGTACTATCTTCTGAAGGCTTAAATGGGAACTGAATGTCTATCCTCCATGCTTTCAAAAGGGTTTGTTTGTTGTCTGTGTTTAGTGATAAGATCACTAACAGATGGAAAATGGCTGTGCCCCCCCCCCTTAGACTACTACTTAACTTTATGTTTAATCTTAATTAATGCATTTTCTTCTATAATCTTATTTTCTGTCTCTCTGAAAATGTGAGCTGGGGGGTACCTAAAGGAGCTAGAAAGTTTGTCATATTTAGAATTACCATGGATTCCTCTTGCAGATCTTGGATACTGGTGAAAGCCAGCTGTTGCATACTACGTCTTTCCGTACCTGTTTGTGAAAGCAAATAGAGTATGTTTAGCATTTCATAGCTTAACGGGCAAGCTTGTAAGGTAATACTTATTAGCAGTGCAGCACAGTATTAGCGTATTTTACAATAAAGCATATTTACCATTTATCACACTTACTGTTCTTTGTGAATATATTTGTAGCACATCAATGAACTGTCTATGAAAATTGACGTGGAATATATACTCTGCAAAGCAGAAGCAATTTCTATGCAGATGATGAATTGCAAGGTAAAGATACTTTGAATATATCTACTGTGAGCATTTATAGACATAAAAGTATGTAGTTGGCTGGAAGCGTACACGTATGACTTGCAAAATAACTAAATGCCTGGGTATGATAAAGGATGTGCTGTACCTATACAGCACCTGTATTCTAAAAGTCTGTAAGGAAGAGTGATTAATTTTATAGAGTAATACCGTTCGCTGGGGGAAAGCTGGATTGTGCCTTTTGGCTGTGGTTTCTTCACTCTTACTAGATAGCCTCAGTGCAAGTAATTTCATGTTCAGTGTGCTTGAGAGAAAATGAGGTGAAAGGTGCATTGCACTGAAAACATACCGGACTTGTCAGGCAGAAACTAATGGTTCACTCAATAAAACTAATTTCAATAACACAAATTGTAATTATAATAGTTGTTTAGACTTTTATTTTTTTGATTAATATTATATTGTTAATCAGGAATTGATTCCTGAGCCTGTCCCCTTTGCTGTCTTTTTGAAAAGCAGATACAGAAGATGGTAACTTTAATGGAACTAATGCTGAGAGAGATGCTTTCAGTACAGCTAAATTCAGACGAATGATTACTTACTGGGGTGGATGAGGGGGGACCTTGTTGTTAACCTTTTTAATTTAATTTCAGTGATTTTAATATTTCCTGCCTGCCCCCTCCCCCTTTCTAGGAATTGCCTCAAGCAGTTAGTGAGATCCTGGGGATAGAAAGCAGTTCTGTAACACCAGATTCAGATACCGGGGAGGACGAAAGCGGAGCTGTGTTGAGTTGTCCAACGTCATTGTATCAGAGTATCCCAACACCTGTAATTGCTGCCAATGGAACAAGAGACAGCACTCAACAGACGTCCGAGACGCAGAGCCTGACACCTGCGTAATTACAGTTGGTTAAACTGAAGAAAGACTTTTACTGAGCACGTTTTTTTTCAAGCACTTGAGAGATGGATATTTAAATTTGGTGTTGATTAAGCTTTAAGGTTGGAAAGAAAATCTGTACTGTAATGCTCTTGCATTAAAGCTTTACAACATGACTCAACTTAACTATTTTTGTAGTTTCTTCTACCAAAATAGCCTTTTGTTTTCAATAACATTCCTTAATATTTTTGTAGCCAAGTGCATTTTCTTTTTGCTGGTGAACTGGAAGTGGATGGCGATTAAGAATGAATTTGAAAATTCTGCATTCACTGAGCTTTCGCAAGTATTGATCTAAGAGAGTGTGAGCTCTTTGATTTGAGCAGATTCACAATAGGCCAGCTGAAGCTGCTGTACAAAATTTTCAAGCTAAAGAGATGCTGATGAGTTAAAGAAGGATCGTTTTGTAAATGAATGGGGTTTCCCTATCTCAAATGTTTACAAAAATACTTCAAAGTATTTGTTGCTGGTTGAATGTAGATTTGAAATGGACATTTATACTTACACAGTTTAATGTCCAAATACTGAATTTTGTGTAATTGGGAGTGGATGAACAGTATATTTTTACATTAACATATCTTCACTTTATATATGCATATATATATTTACGCACATACACACACTATATACACCAATGTTTGTGAATACTAAAAAGGATAGTCATATTTTCAATATCTGAATAAACTTGACTGTTCGTTCATATGAACCAGTTTGACGAAATTAATGCACAGCTCCAACTTGGGCTCTTTTTCAAAACTTTTCTAACCGAAGGTAACTTTCATGTGAATACATTCAGTCCTACACTTGTGGTAATTTTGCAGTTGATTTCTTGCAAACTTTACTAATGTTTATCTTTGCTAATATAATAACTGATCAATTAACTACTTACACTGTTTTTATGGCAAGAGTATTTGGAGAATTAATAAGCAGGTTATAAAAAACCCCCAACAAACCAAACTAGTAATCACAATTAACATGAATGCATTCTTTTGTATATGCAAAAGGCAGTGTGAGTTTATTCCATGCCATGCTGATGTCTTTTGACGTTATGTGAAACTTAACATAACTGATTCAGTGTATTCATTATTTGGTAACTGTTGTACATATATAAAATAAAATTGAAAGCTGATCTAGTGTTTTTAATTAAATCTTATTTAGAGAAAAAAAACTAGTTGTCTGGTTGTTGATATAAGAACACGAGGCAGAGGGGCTAGCTACCAAGGGTTAGTTCATTGATTTTGTATATTTTGTGGGTAATGAAGAGCAGTGGGAATATCTGTTTTTTACAGAGTGGAACATTCCTTTCATCTCTAGGCGGTTGATGTGTGGGATGTGGCGGAGCTTTCTTTTCTTCTGGAGCAGTTTACTTTTACAAATGTTATTTGTGCCATCTAAAGCAAATACAAGTAATACAAAAAGGCTTTAATAGATAAATCAAGTTGTTACGATAATTTGAGAGCTGATTGAACTTCTCTCACCAGCTGTGAACAACCACTGGAGAGCTGAATCAGTACAGATTTTGTTTTTAATATCGTCAATGTGCTATCTCTCATCAGTTAATAAGGAGAGTCTTACACGGTGAAAGTCAAGGATTCGCAGCTCGGCGTATCTATAGCCTTTCATTTCCTGTCCAGGAAATTATGGTGAAGCGTCATGCCTTTGTTTGCTGTTGTGCATTGTGCTGCCTGGCAGTTCATTTAACGTGGCATAGAATACAGAAAGGCATTAGAACTTGCTTTGCTTCGAATACACTAAGCAAGTTAGCTTCAGTATTTTTAGAGCACCTAGTTCACTTTGAAGTGTACTTGGAAAATGTTTTTGACAAAAAAAGTATGTTAAAATGCCTCTGTGGAAGGAGGGAGGGAAACGTCTAAAACAGATAAATGCAATGGGCAAATCTGTCATTAACTACGTATGGTTCTTAGTCATTTGGGCTACATAGCCACAAAAAAAATTATATGCAACATATTAAGAACTTAAACAAAATCATAACTGCCTGAACATGAATTTTCAAATGCTTAGGAAAAGCATATTTAAGTGGAATTCTGTCACTTCTTAGAATTACAGTTATGGCTGCAAAAAACTACTTACCAGCCCTTAAAGTTTGCCTTTTTGGGTATAACTGTTGATTTTTTCCCTTTGTATTAAGCACTCGGATGTCAAGGATGAGAAGACTGCTCCCAAATGAACAGTGAGCAGCTGCTGTGGAAGGCTTGGAGTAGGCAGGCTTGCTCTGCTTCCCAGCAAGATCATCAAATGTTCCTTGCAGCATTCATCATCTGTAGTTTCCTTCCTGCTGCCAGGCAGCCTTGCAAAGAGTTGCAACCTAGAGGAACCTCATCTTCCACTAAACTGTTCCTGATGGTTAGGGATGGATTTAGTCTAAGCTGAGACTACAAACACTGTGAGAGGCCTTAATTGGGATCATGATGGCTGAAAAAGTGCCAGGGGTTGGAGGGTCTGGATGTGTAAATTTCTTCTGTGATTGATTTAGACTGCTTAGAATTAACAAATATGAGTTAACTCTGAACACATTCTTGGTCACAGTTGTCAGGCTATAAAAGAGGCAATACTTGTTTAGTCCCTGAAAACCTGTTTTGTTTTTTTAATGCTTGTCTTGAAGATAATTATCTCTTGGGGGTGAGTGTTTAAAACCCCCTACTTTTCAGTTGTAGCAGTATTCCGGTGTTACCTGTTCCGAGGTAAAAATGACATTTAGATAGGTCTCTGCTTAAGAGAGATTTTTCTTATTTTGCTTGTTTGGGCAATTTTATTTGTTTCAAAAGTACATTCATGAGGTCCTCTGTTTGAGGGCAAGAGGATAGCTTACAAAAAGGAGGATCAGCTGAAGCTTCGTGGAAGTTTGGAGCAATGTGAATGTTTATGGAATGGTTTTGGTACTGGGAAGTTAAACTATAAAAGGATGATGCTAAGTTGCCCATAGTAATGACTTAACCCTTCAGTTATGTTGAATTCCCTGGAAACATTCAAGACCAGGTTGGATGGGGCTCTGAGCAACCTGATCGAGTTAGCAGTGTCCCTGCTCGCTGCAGGGGGGCTGGGCTAGATGGCCTCTAGGGGTCCCTTCCAACCCAAAACATTCTATGAATCTATGAATACATCTAGCGAACACCTGCCTGTCACCTGACTGCGTTTGCACCCAGTGAATGTTGTAGCCAGTGGCCTTCAAACCCATGTCAGAAGTGGAGGTTTTGTATTTGTTGCTGGGGGTTATCTTCTTACAGAATATGAAGCCTACGTATATGTTACAACAGGTCCCGACTGCTTTAAGAACCAGATGTGGAAATACTGTGACGTTGGTTGTATTAGCAATGTTTTTGTTTTGATCCGTAGTTTAATTAAAATGAAGGTGTTAATGTTCAACAAGCCCAGTTTTGTCGCCAACAAGTTTTTTCTTAAAACCTTTTCATTTTTGTAGTGGACAAATTTAAGACGCTGATGGCGCCTCTTCAATTATTCTCTCTATTTTTTCCTCACATATTACTCTGCAAAATTCTTTGGCCCCAGTCAGCCAAAGCAGTGAGGAATCAGATTCCTCACTACTTTCAAATATATTCTTGAGCACTGAATCAAAGCACCGTTGCTGAAACTCTTCAGAAAGCTGTAAAAAGTATTCTTCTAGCTTCCACTGTTTGAGGTAATGTTTTAGTTCAAAATAAACGAGGCACTTTTTCCTCACTTTTCTAAATTGTTTTCTGTTACCAGACTCTTGCCTACCTTGAAAAAAGTTTTTATTGTAAATGTTTCAGTATTCAGAATTTGGACTGTGAACAAGTTACAGTACTGCTAGCACGATTCATGCATCCGAGTGTGATGCAAATGAATCCTTACCAAGTTTGGGATTGACTTTCTAGAGAAAAAATCTATGTTCTCCTCAGACTGTTCCATGTTAGACAACAGAAACAACAATGCTGAAGAGGTTAGGGAAATTTTAAAAGTGCATCTGAGAATTGATTCACATTACAAATGTGATTGGAAAAACGTAATTAAGTGGGCTGTGTGCAGGAGCAATAATTTGTTTAGGAAATGCATTAACTAAGACTCACTTTTAGTCAATATTCTTGTACAAGTGCAACTTAAACCTGAAGCTTGGTCCGTGGCCTGTAGAAAAGTGGCAGGTGACACTATTTGCTCTGTGGCTGGCTGAATAGCTTAATATATTTTTCAAATCTCTTGACTGTTTCTGAACACTTCCAGTCAGCGGCTGGTGCCATCTCTGCCTGTGGGAAAGAATCGTGGCAGAGAGGTCAGTGCTTGTTCTTAGGGGAGAAATTCTAGGAGCTGCTCTGTGGTAGCTGGAATTAAAGCAGGAAATCCTAACCCTTGCTTCTCAACGTGCATTTACATACCTGTGTTTCGCCCCATAGGTGACATGGCTGTATACCAGCATTGATAAGGTGATAAGAGACACAGATACATAACAGAGTACTTAACAGACAGATCTCCTATATCTGTGTTATTGTATTTGATATAAAGATGCTTTCAGATGCTTTTTTTATGGTGTTAAATTGTTCTTCATGTTCAATGGGACTTTGTAATGTCTGCTACTCAATGAATTGCTGTTATTGCAGTGCAGGCCTTGTATAAATTAAGCTTGAATTTAATTTTTCATTTTAGTGGGGATTTTAATCTTAAACATTTTTTAAAGAACGTATGCTATTTTTTCACGTTGAATCACTATATCTTTGGCACAAATTGAATTTTCTGATGGATTGCAAACAAAAAAATACATTGTAGGATGTTACTTTTTGCCTCATCCAAAATTAATTTCACAATTGAATCAAATATATATTTCAAACTGTCCATGTAATTCAAATAAATGAAGTCTTCTAGATGGGTTATGTTTTGAAGGAATTGGATTATGGTATATATTTTGATCATACAGGCTAAGTGTACCGTACCTGAACATTAGTTCTTGGACTGTTTCTACATTACGTGTCTTGTTATTAACCAACTAACAGCAGAGCCCCGTCGTTTAGAGTTAGGTTTTTTTTGCCCTGGCTAGCCATTCAGCAAATGGTGGCCACTTATTTCCTCTCTGTGGGTGGTGTGGTTGGCCCCAGCCAGCAGCCAAGCACCCACCCAGCCTCTTGCCCGCTCCCCTCTCCCATGGAATGGGGAGAAAATAGAAGGAAGGCAAGAAGGTTCATACACCAAGACAAGGGTGATTTAATGGAGAAAGCAAATGCCGTTCCCACAAGCAAAGCACAAAGAGGATTTCATTTCACTACTGCTCGTCGGCAGGCAGGTGTCCAGGCACTTCCTGGAAAGGAAGGACTCCATACAGGTTCCTCGGAAAGAAACGCCATGACTATGAACCTCCCCTGCATCCTCCTCCTCTCCCTGAGCTTTTATTGCTGGACACAGTGGCAGGGGATATGGAACATCTCTCTGGTCAGTTTGGGTCAGCTGTCCCGGCTGTGTCTGCTCCCAACCTCCTGCCCACGCCCGGGGGAAGAAGCAAGAAAGCTTCAATGCTGTGCAGGCAGGGTTCAGCAACAGCCGAAACCCTGGTGTGTTACCAATGCTGGTTTAGGCACAAACCCAAAGCACAGCACCTTACGGGCTGCTACGAGGAAAGTTAACTCCATCCCCACCTGACCCAGTTTGGTGTGATGACAGCCATTCTTGATGGTGTCTGAGATCTTGCTAGGAATAAATTAATCCTTTGTATTGAAGATGACACTTTTTAAGTGCCCGTTTAGACCTGACACAAAAAATACCTGTATTACATACAAGCAACTTCTCTTCAGGTGTTCTGTTGCTTGTCATAATTCAATGAGATGCAACACCAGAAATTTTTCCAAAACCCTCTTGATGTCCTTTGGGTTACCCCGGTGCATGCCACCTTTGGGCATTGGTCTCAGAGATCTTCCACACACTCTTCTGGTTTTACTGTTAAAGTAACTGATGGAGGAAACCCAGAAAGTCTTTAAAGTACAGATATTTGGGTTCAGGAACTTAATAATTCCTCAAGCAGCAAAACGGTGCAATTACTGCTACCGAAAGTGGCCCTACTGGTTCCTTGGTTTCTGCCCTGTGCCACTACACCTTTTATGCTGGTGTGATTAATTTGTGCAGTGTATGGTGAACCACGTAAAGGAGCTGATAAATTTCAGACTTAACCAGTACTATTCACCAGAGCAATCATACCACACGTTTTTTCTCCATGAGGTATACAGATACAGCAAGTTTGTTAAAATTATAGATTTGCAATACTGGAAGGCACTTTTAAAAGCTCATGAATAATAAACCAGCTAGGCTATCTCCTGTGGAAAGGCATGTCTGTCTTCTGCCTGGCGCTTATCTAATGTGTTTGGAGGATGCCTTTGTAGATCCTGCAGTCTACTACGCAAGCACTTTTCAGGTGTTCATAGACTTCCAGGGCAGACTGAATGGTCATGTGCAGCTGGTATTTTCTGAAACTTCTGACTCCCCTCACATGAGCTCTGCCTTCTCTTGTTACTGTGCAGCTGGTCATCTGCAAGCAGCCCTCCCCCTGCCAAATTCTGTTTAAGTTTTGTAACTGTTACAGCATCTCCAAGGTAGGTACAGTCTGGGAATTTATGGGTGGTCTCTACACGGTCATTTAGGCTATTATTAAATAGTATAGGAGGGAGGGTAGATGCTTGTGGTGCTCCTCCCTGCACCCTTCCATTTAAGTGAATCTCTCTGTCCAACTCTATTAGTTTCATCTGGGCTTGGTTTCCTTATCTGCCTTGCGAGACTGTTATGAGAGACTGTGCCAAATGCTTCACTACCATCAAGATGAATGACATGTATTGTTTTGCCTTGGTCCACCGGACTGTCATAAGAGGAAATGAGATTTGCTTGACTCGATTTGTTCTCAGCAAATCCATCTTGACTGATTAATCACCTGTTATCTTCTAGGTCTTTACAAATAATTTCAGTACTTCTGTTTTCTCAAATGAAATTAGACTGGTCCATAATTCTTCAGCCTTTCCTCCTCCCCAGTATCTTCTTGAAAATCGACATAATTTTGGCCTTTTCCCAGTCTTTTGTCACTTGTCTGTCCCTCGAGTTCTTAAAATAGTTACTGATGGCAGCTTTAATGAGCCTACTCTGCAAGTGTGGCTTCTGTGCCAAGTCATTTGCTGTGATCAGACTTATCCCAAGAATTCTCCAACATTGTTTTATCTTGTTAAAAGTGTCACAGGTGATTCTTTTAGCAAAGAATGATTTAAACAAACAAACAAAAAGCATTAAATACTTAGATAATTTGAAGTTTTTTCTGTTTTGTCCTTTCCTTCTGCTCAGTAGTGGTCTAATACTTCAATTCTTCTGGCTGCTGGAAAAAATTGCTTCTGATGCCCCATACTAATTGCTTTGAATTTTGTTCCACAGCCTTTGTCTATGCATTAATGTGTTATGCTGCCTGTATTTAGCAACTTGGTCCTAGTTTTCATCTGTAAGCGACTTCTTTGAATTGAAGGTAATAGCAAACCAATGACTTATGATCCTACTAGAGACTGCACTTCCTCTACAGTGAGAGAGTTTCCTGATGAAACTATTTTTTCCTGAAGCAAGGAAAGAATTGTCTTTCTGCACTAGGTTTCCTCCCCTTGGGTGTCGTAATAACTGAATTTGCTGAAGTCCTCTTTTCTGAAATTTTCAGTTTCTGTTTTCTTCTCTGACTCTTTTTTTTGGCTGAAGATTGTTACTTCATTTTATGTTTATTCTTCACGCAGTCCACCTTTTGCATAAAATGTTCAACCAGTTCCTCTCTGTTGGCTCAAATAAAATCTACCAGAGCCTTTCCTTTCATTGTTTTCTTCCAATTCCTGGATCAAAATTTAACATTTGTATTCCCAGATCTTCCTAGCCCGTCCATCATTTGGTAGGTGTCCTTTCACAACACCTGTTGGTTGTTTAAAACCCCCTTAGTGCTATTACAGCTTGGGATGATTTTGCTGGCTGCTTGAAAACCTGTGCTTCCCGTATCTTCATGACTCAAAAATTAGGCCTATGGTCTCATCACAGATTTTCCAGCAGATCTACCTGACTCAGAGAAATGGACTTCCGACTTGGTGGGTGTATCTTTGATAATCTGGGAGCAGATTGTACATCTTCCTTTCCTTGTTGTAAGAAGCTCCTTTGGCTAGTCCACTTGTAAAACAAGGTGAAACTTTGTGAAATAATTGACCAAATAAATGATTATTTGGGTAGGTATCGAGTCTTCTGTTTTCTGCTTGTGTCAACATCTCTTGCATTAATAATAAGGGTATCTGTTCTCCTCCTTCCCTTTTTGACCTTGCATTGAATAACATTCTGTTCGGTTTTGGATCCTTGTGGAGTCCACCTTTCTTCACACTTTTTTTGATACTTTCTCATAGCTTCATTTCTTTCCCCATTCTGCCATGCTGTGCCTTCAAAGTTCTCCTTCCCACCGGAGCACACCTGCAGCCAAAGACCTGGTGGTGATCTGGGAGAGCCAGAGGTAAATTCAGATTATTTCTTGGTGTATACTAGCTACTCTGCACTGTGGATTTTATCCTCCTGTTAAAATCAAATGGAAGGTCTTAAGGTTGCTAGTAAGTGTCATCAAACTCGGGTAAATGTTGCCAATAGTTTTAAGGGAAACTATGCTGGAATGGACAGTCAGTATCTCTAAAGGGGGAAAATGAATCAAACATTGAAAACACGTGACAGACTTGCTTTGGGCTTAGAGTTACCTTTCCACTTGAGCATTCTGCACTTTTGAAGCTTAAAAAGTGCATAGTTTAGGAGTTCAGACAACCGTGACTCACAGGAGGAGGGGAAAACATAACCTAAAGAAGATCTTGGAGTTTCTGGTTTCTGATTATAGGCAAAAAGATGCCTTTTAGAAATAAAAGTAAGCTTGTCTCTGTGTGCTAGGCAGCTACCTTTATTTCTATCAACTCCATCTCCCAAAGTGAAATAAGATTGCTGTGTGGCACCCTGACATATGTTCTAAACCAGGTATTTTTGAATAGCTGCTTCAATGAACTTCCAGGTTTTTGGCCAGGGGTTTTAAATGTTCGCTTGTGTTAACGAACCCGGCACCGCGAACTATAGTTGAACTCCAAACAAAATCTGTGGTTTAGCAGTAATCCCAGAGCCATATACCAGCTCTGTTGTACTGTAGCTGGAACAAAGAAGAAATAAACATTTTCAGTCCATAAACGCGTGTCCTTTAATCTGGCACCGATAGGGGGAAGTCCACCTACAAAACACAAGATGCAAAAGAAGAACTCCCTCTCCAGGGAGAAGGGGACTCTGTGGGATTCAGGGGCAGGCAGCATGGTTACGATACTTGAATCGTTTGAGTCTTCCCTGCCTGTTACACAGTACCTGCCGACATAACCTACCTCTGGTTTGCATTCATGAGTCATCCTGAAGAGGCTACGAGGGACAGAAAACCTTTGCCGTGCTCTGGTTACCTCAGAGCGCTGTGATAGATAGCAAGGCTACTGGGTAGTAGGGTCACTGATTTGTGTGATGTCCCAGCTACAGAGCTAGCATCTAACAGTAGATAAAATCGTGCTCTGTCATGCCGATAGGAGAAAAGCCTGCTCAGCAGAGCTTGGTTTCGTCGCTGGAGCATTTGGAGAGTGCTAAGCGATCTCACTCGTAAACTGTTCAGCTGCAGGAACTGTGTCTAGGTCTCAGGCGTAGCAGGTAGGAATGTAAAAGTCCAAAGGCTCCAACTTGCTTTCCCATTATTAAAAATAATGAATAAACAAAACAGAGAATCTCTCTTGATAACTTAGGACATGAGACTGAACTATCAATGTAGACAAGCTTTCCCCCAACTGGCAAAATGAAGTAAAACTTTGTGGGTTAGCGTAACGAAAATGATTGATTGGCACTACAGGAGCAGAGAGAGGAACCAAATATTATTACCATCTTACTGTCAAGCAGAAGAAAGGATCCTTATTACATTTTACACATGGGAAACTTTGGAAAAGCAAGGCTAAAAGGGTTTGCTTCAGGCCTCCCATGAGTTCTGAGGCAGCTGTGAACCCACTCCAGTCCTGAACATCAAGCATTACCATCCGTTTTAAGAAGGGTGTCACCTGACTAACAACGGCCAGACTGGAAGCTTGTGCTGTTTTTTGTTGTGATAAATGGTGAGATTCCACGATACTCCACAGGAGCTATGAAATGGTCTCAAATCTTCCGTTGTGCTTCTGTGTTGGTCTCTTTTTAAGAGCAAAACCCGAATTCCCTGACGGTGCAGATACGTAAATGCTCGTTACATGATGCGGAGCCCAGCAAGGCACTGAGGTTGTGAAGGGAGGCAGCCTGCAGCTGAGTTAGGTGTGACATGAAGCTCAGGACTGTGAGTGACACCTCCTGCTGCTTGCCTTGCGCAGCTCCCTGCTCAGTGTCTCGGCTTCAGCGGATCTGGTTTTAACTTTTCCCTATCAATCTGGGTGATCTGCGTGTATACCAAGTTACGGCCACGGGATGCCAGCCGCCACTTTTAGTGAGGCTGCCCCTGTTTGGGGAGGCTGCAGGGCAAGCTTCGGTGCTTTCCTAGGGGAAGCGGTGACCATTTCCCCCGCCTGGTGCATTGGAACAGAGAAAACTGTGTATGTCTTTGAAGGAAACTTACCGAAATAGTGCTCCCGATCCAGATGTGCTGTTCAGTCCTACACTCCGTAAGGTAACTAAGTAGGTATTCCAAGTAGGTCATGGAAAAGTTTTAGAAAATGGGAGAAGCAGGGAGGAAAATAATAGGCTGAGCAAGTTACAGTGGCAGGCGACAAAATGAGTGTTTAACCACAGAATGTTAGCGTAAGGGAAAATAAAAATCCTAAAACAATTTCACAAGTAGATTTGAGAGACTGAGACAGTACCTTAATGCTGCAGTCAAATTATTGTTTCAGCAGTTTCCTGCTGCTCGCTTAAAATTTCTGAGCGAACGTTAGTCTGAAATTAAGTAGTAAACAAATTTTTTTTAAAAAAGTGACTTTGTGCCAGAGACACGAGTGAAGCTGTCAGAGACGAGTTGTCAGTTCAGTGTTCAACGAGTGTCACTTGTTTCAGAGACAAGTGAAATAGTCATATACATGTAACTATAAAAGACCTCCAGGATCATGTACAGGTTTGTTTTACCTTCACGGGTGATTAATTGCTTTATCGATGTTGTGGTTACAAGAGAGACTTACGATCGGAGTCTGGGCCTTACAGAGCTCAGGCAGAAACCACAGCCATTGCTCTCTCCAGTTAAGTGTTCTCTGTCGGTGGAAGCGCTCTTTGCATGTCACCAATCACCCTTCAATGTATGTTAAGTCTCTCATTACAAGATAGAATCCCTATCCCTAATACATCCCGTCTCTGAACCAGCCCGTGTTTTTCAAAGCAGTACTCTGTAAAAGGGGGAAGAAATGAGTTTTTACATCAGTGCATTTCTCACATCAAACTCTCAGTGCAACTCTTCTGTGTAGACATTCAGCCCCTACTTTTCTTTGGCGTGCTCTCCCGGTGTCCCCGCCGGGCCCTGTCCCGACATCGCTGGGCCTGTTCCTCCCCAGAGCC
>NW_009260774.1:1615720-1649215 GCF_000687185.1 Egretta garzetta
GGGGTGGGGGCGAGGCGGGAGCGCCCTGCAGGGCATCCGCGATTCCCGCCTTGGAAACGGTGCCGGGGGAGCGCCCTGCAGGGCATCCGCGATTCCCGCCTTGGAAACCCTGCCAGGAAGGGAGAAACCGCTCTGCCTAAGGTGGTGATCGGGGCGCAACGGGTGGTTGGGTGTTTTCAAGCACGGGATAAACTTCTCTTTGCTTACAGGTAAATGTATTTGAATAGGTGTGCTTTGATAAGAACAAAGAGTGTTTATAGGTACTAATAACGTAACCTGCTCCGAACATGTGGAATATTTCGGATTGTGAAGACTTTTGCCTCCTGTAAAATTTTGCGACACATGAGGAGTCGGATCACTTGAGTAGAGCCAGCAGAACGCGCCAGTTTGTACCAGTTGTGAACTGGCCTATTGTCTTTATAGTAAAACGTGGAGTATCCCTATTTGTACATGCTTTGCTTCTGTTGGAAATACTGAATTAAATGGCATAAATTTGTTTTACTGTCTTTATTTTTGAGTTACTTTCTTCACTGACTTCTGCTGTAGATGACTTTTTTTTCCCCGAGTACTTGTGCTTGCTCCAGAGATAATTAATTTTCATTAGGAAAGTTGATCTGCTAGTCATTATTTAATTACGAAGTATACTAATGAGGATGGGTGATGAGATTTGCATTCTTGCAATATCACAGCCTCTTCTGCTGGGCTCATAGCAATTAGGTAATCTAGTTTTCAAATGCTCGAGAGAGGCTTTCAGTCATCACTTCAGGTAATGCTTGCTCGAGAGTATCAGGGAGCATGTAACGGTCTTGGAAGGTCCCAAGCGCTCTCATTTCTCGGAGGAATTGATGGAATTGAGGTTCTCAGACACTCAGTTGAGTACATGATCCCTGGTGCATAGCTTCCAGAAAGCAGCACTCAGTGAAAAATCATGGATGCAGTAAAAATAGCATCTTTGTCACTTTGTGCGGAACTTGCATACTTGATATATATGAAAAGGGCTCAGCCAAATCCCTAATATTACTGAAGTTAAGACCTTCTCCTAAGCTATCCCTGAGAAAACCTCCTACCAAGCAGAATCTTGTAAGCTCAATTACTAAAAATTAAACATGTTTGAAACCCTTCATTCCACTAACATAATTGCTTTTCCAGATTGTTTCTGTGTAGTCTAATAAATGATGAGAACAGACCACAGAGACTTTTTAGCATGTCCAGTAAGTAGTTTAAGTGTGGCTAGTTTAACCTGTGCTGTTTAAGGAGTGGCTTCTGGTAAGCTGATGCATTTTAACTAGCCCTCTTTTTAACTCAGTGTGTTCTTGTACCTTTTAAAAAAAAAAAGTCTCAGTAGATCCAGTGGGAGCTGACTTGGGAGCTGCAGGCTCTCTATTCAGTGGATATTTTAGAGTGGACTAGGATCGGGTAAAAAAGCAAACCAATTTGACATGAACCAGATGGACGCATTGAGGTGGCTGTGATGCAAATACCTCGTCACTGTCAGCGATGTCCATTTTTAAGAAAATAATTTTACATAATCCAGTTTGGAAAGGAATCAGGCTGAAGCTCACCAATGCTCTGCTGGGCCATGGAACACTTGATGAAAACTTGTAAAATCTAGAGGCACAGGGAGACTCTTTGCTAAAGTCCGTTGGCACAGGTCCAAAGGCATTATGCAATTATCCTCTGAGGAAAAAATAAGAATAAAACTTGGCTGTCATCAAGAGTTGTGAGACCTGTTTAAAAACTTCTTCTATTCTTGGGTTATTTTTCTTTCATGCTGCTTTACAATTTACCAAAGAAAAAAATTAATCCATGTGCAACAGTTGTATATGTTTCTTAATTTCTTTCTTTATATTTTTTTTAGTGACTATATTACAGATGATACTGGTTTATAAAAAGCAGTTAGCAGCTCACTGGAGATTTCATTTCTCCAGGAGTCACAACCTGGTGACTGGAACATGCAGGCTATTTTTTGAAAATCATGGCCAATCTTACAAAAGTCATCTGTAAAAACTGTACTGTTGGCATCTCAACAAGATTTAAGCTGATAAAATCACTTTTTTTTTTTTTTTTTTTTTTTGAAAATACTGGCTGAAATTTGGCTTAAAGCAGTCTTTGGCCCCCAGATTGTGAGAAGAATGTAGGAGTGGCCAAGGATGGTGTGATTGTATTTTTTTGAGTTCCTCAGCCAGCTGATCTAAGGGAGGTATAGTCTAAACTTGTTATTTCTGTCCTTGTTTGTATAATCAACAGAAGTTTTGCTTTCTTGGGAAAAATGATATTACATGACAACACTAAGTGTGGTACAACAGAGAACATAAACTTCATGGTTTAAATTCATGGTTAATACAAAAATATGGACCGGTGTAAATCGTCATAAGTTGACTGGTACAGGTTAGAATAGCATCACGGCAAGCTTTGCAGTAATTCAGACAACCTTCATTTGCTTCGTGATTATGACTGATGATAGCATTGCCCTAATAATATCATAATATTTGTATCCCAAACATTCATACGCTTTTCCTTATTTTTCTTTTTATGGACTGGCCTCATACACAATCATCTCTAACAGCAGCTTTTGACCTGTGATACTGGTTTCAAGTAAATACGTTACCTTTTAAATTAAGTCTGGATGAGTTCCATTCAGCTATTTTCTAACACAAATTTCTCTTTGCCTAAAAAGACTTCATTTTAGGAAATGCCCGTTTGCATCTGAGGTGATGCTGTTCTTTATCCATTTGTAGCTAAACAGATCAAGTTCTGGGAAAAATGAGGAAAAGAAGGGGAATAAGGGAAACGGGAAAGGTGAATCTCTTTCTGAAGGTGGAAAGACAGCCGTGGTGTTTTCCTTGAAGAATGAAGTTGGTGGATTGGTGAAAGCTCTCCGACTCTTCCAGGTAAAGCTTACAAATCATTACACTGACCGGACTGAGGAAGGCTATCGAGGTCAGGATGTTTGTTGGTATAAATCTAATGGACCGTGGCAGAAGGAATAGAGTGCAGTTACACTTTGCAGAACTAAATAAAAGTAACTTAAAATTTTACAGACCATTCAATAAAATATTTTGGGCTCGTGAAGTGTTTTCTGGAATAAAGTTTAACAGTGATGCTGATTTTCCCACCATTCTCTTTAGATTTCTGATGTGTGATTCTCAACACTAAATTAGATTTGAAGTTGTCAGTGCAGGCCACAAGGAAAGGAGGCACTTCCAGAGGGCAGTTCCGAATCTCGGTTACATACAATCAGGTGGTGGTGGCAGCCTTGCTGCAGGACAATGTTTGGTGACGAAGTTAAATGCACCTTTAAGTGCTTGCAGGGTCCGGGCTTTATGCATCCAACTAGAATGTAAATTGTGAAGTATTGGTTCCCATATAGATCCTCATGCCATCAGTGGGTTTTGGTCAGACTGCTGGTACTGCATGTAGTCTTCTTGCTTTATTAGTAAATTGAAGAGGGCTTGGGGGCACATCTGAGGGTAGTTAAAGCAAAGCAGTACCATAAAAGCCGTGGGTTGTTCAGTCTGCGCGGTGCAGTGAAGAGAAAGTTAGGAGGTAGCTTGGGGTCTGCTTCTACGGCCAAACCATTGGAGGGGTGTAAGCATGGGAGCACTGGGTATTACCAATCCTAACTCACAGAAGCTGGCTCTGGGAGCAGATTACCAAGGCTGATGTAGATACCTCAATTTCCTAGCCAAGGAAAAGGGGGTGAGTTAGACCCTTGGGAGGGCAGCTGCCAGGACTCAGGGTGTTTGACAGAAAGCTGGTAGGAATTGCAGGAATCATGGCTCCAATGCAGCTTCTTTCCAAGTTAGATGCTTAGCTTAAGTGTCTAACTGCAGCTCTGGCTTAAATTGTTTCATACCTGAAATCCTGGATTTACACATGAAGTCTTCCTGGAGGTGGGCGTATAACTCACTCTGGTCTCTTAAAACATGGTTGGAAGATGTTGCAGAGTTATCACTCCCATTCATGGGGTCGTCATTTAACGATTTGAGTACCGTGAGGGGGAGTGCAGGGGTTTGGTCTCTTCTCAGCCTAGGGTAGATCAAACCCACTTGTCCGACTTCACAAGAGAATGCCTAAAACCGATAGCTCTGTGCCAGCTGAAAACACGCAGGGGAGTCCTGTGGCCTGTGTTATTCAGGAGTAGATCATCAAAATGATCTTGCTCATCTTGGTAATCTGCCGGTTTAAAATAGTAGATTCAAAACCCTCAGCAGTTGGAGGGTTTTCCTTCTGTAAATCTGTTAATGTGAATGGGTTAGCTAAGGAGATACACCCTATACATAGCTTATGGAGCATGCCAGTTAAAGAATTATGTATGTATATCCAGAGGGGTAAAAGCAGAGATTGCTGGTTGGCTGTACTGGAGGGGACCGTTGCCTGAAGTGGACATTTCTGCAGAATACAGCAGGCAGGTGGAAGTAGAAGTGCAGAGTTCTCCCCATTTGGAAGTCAAAAAAACGTTTTATTGGCTTCACTGAGTAAGTGAAAGGATAGTTGTGAAAAGTAACAGAGAGTTTGTGTCTGGCAAAAAAAGGAAGAATCCAAGGGTCAATAGAAATACTGGTTGAAAGTAATCACTTAGTCCAAACTCCTATTTTGAAGCAAGGCTATCACAACAGCAGATCAGGTCAGCCATAACACATTATGGTTGTCTGTCATTGTACGATGCCCTTGGCAGACCAGTAGTTGTGGTGGGAGAGATACCCCATAGGAAAATTTTGATGCTAGAACTATTTACACACTGATGTGTTCAGTTTTGAGGGGGACATTATAATAGAGAATAAATTGAATTAGATTTTAATTTTATTACTATTACCACTTCAGGTAACTCATAATTGCTGCAAGAAAGATAGATGAGGACAGATACACAGTTATCGTTAGAAAATATTTTCTTCCCCGTGTTCATGAGAGATGCTGAAGTAGTACACATTTAATAGCATCTAAGTAAACACACTCAAATCCAGTTAAATTAACAGTACTATTATGCACATTTTCTAATAAAATCATATTTCATGCTTAACAAAGGTAAATACACAATTACATTACATTTTTTTCATTTTAAAAATGATAAAGTAATATTGTCCTTCAGAAAAGATTGCCTTGTTAGGTAAATCATTAGTTTTCTTCATTAAACACAATAGTATTATTTTTACGTTCAGTATACAGATCTTTTTTTTGTCTTTAGTATTTATTAAGCATCACTAGCCAGTTATGTAGGTTCAAAGTGAGTACTTTCAATGAAAACACCTGGTTATAACTGGGGAAAACTTTCCTGCCATCAACTTTCATGCCATCAATATTCCCTTTCTAGCTGGTAGGTCTGTATTTCACACGCTATTTCATCTTTCCACAGGAGAAACATGTGAGTATGGTTCATATTGAATCACGAAAATCGAAGAGAAGGAACTCAGAGGTGGAAATTTTTGTGGACTGTGATTGCAGTAAGAAAGAATTTAATGAACTGATCCAGTTGCTCAAGTTTCAAACTAATATTGTATCTCTCAATCCACCAGAAAACATCTGGACTGATGAAGAAGGCAAGGCTGCTTTTCTGTCACTTGTTTTAGACACTGACAAACGTTTTGCACAGGTCTGTCCATAGTCTTACACTCCAGTACATTCAACTTGTGTTCTGTCTTCTGCAGATCTCGACTGTGTCCCTTGGTTCCCCAGGAAGATATCCGAATTAGACAAATGCTCACAGAGAGTTTTGATGTATGGATCTGAGCTAGATGCAGATCACCCTGTAAGTGTAACGTAAAATTGTATTGTAGTTAATTTGTTCAGGTTGTTTGCCAGTCAGATAAAAAGCCTCTTGACTGCTGATTTGGAGTACTTTTTTGAGCATGCGGTTTTCAGAAGTTAGGGATTTAGTTCTCTTCAATGGTTCCAGTGAATGAATTCTCCTTTTCTGTAGTAGGACACCCAGAAAGGAGGTCCTCCAGAAAACTTACTCACTCTTGAACAACTATGTTCCCTTTTGTACTGCTTATTTTTTTAATTAACTAGTTGATAGAAGCCTTCAGACTCTGAATAGTTTAGATCAATGTGACCTTCAGTTCTGTCACAGCTCTTAGGTAAGAACTGATATTAAACTAGGTGTCAGAGAAGAAAGAATTATGAAGGAGGACTTTCTTGGGCACTCAAGAGATAATTGCAGAATAAATCAGAGCAACATGTTCCTATTTCTGCATGAATGCAGCAGATGGGAAGGTGTCTTGCATTGTTTCCTGACTTCGGTGACAGGAGACATTTCACACAAGCCATATCTGCAGTAGTGCCAAATGCTCAGTGCAAAAGGAGAAATAGATTTGTTATTGTTTTATTTCTTTTGGCTGATGTTCATAAATACTTAACTTCTGGGTCTCTAGATGGCAGGTGATGGCAAGCATTTTCACTTGTTATAAATCCAAGTTTCTACCTTTGGACCACTTGGCTGAAAGATACCAGTGGTAGCTAGTTGTATTCATTCCTACTCCAAAGTAAAATAGGCTGAATTAAACTGGTATTGTAGGAAACTCCCAGTTGAAAGGAAGTAGGGAATGAATTAAGGTATCTGACCATGAGATTGTCTTGTAATAGAATCAGATTAAACTGTAGCTGTAGGCAATAGTCTCCTTTGGTTTTTGTCACACACATTTTTGTTGGTATTGTCCAAGGTGGTGAAAAATGGCCCCAAAGAGATTGTAAGTGACAGCAGAAAGATCAGTTCGGTGTAGGGGACTCTCTAGTGATGCCTCTGTGCTATACCATGGTACTGCAGCACCTGTGTGGACTCCTCCCTGGTGACTGCCTTGGCTGAGGAGAGGCAGGTACTCCTGGTGGCCCTGGGTTTGGGGCTCTGTGTCAGTGCAGAAATGGCACTTGGTCCGCTGCCTTGTCTGCTCCACAGCTCCTACAGCTGCCGTGCTGTGGTGGGGGCTCAGGCACAGACCCTCATGCCTGCATATGCAAGCAAACAGACAGCATCACGATGTCCCCTGGCAGCCCCACTTCCCTGTCTCTGGTGTCTCCTGCCCGCGTATCACCCATGATAAGCCTCATCACCTTGCTTGGTTTTCAGCTGTTTCTACCGTGTGTGGGCCTTTCCCACACTGTGGGCCCACAGGTGGAGAGCACATTCCTGGATCACAGTTTCTGCCATGTACCTCCTGATGAAAAACGAGGATTTACCTCGTGTTTTCTCAGAATGGAAAAGTGTGTTGATTACCTGCAACCATTAACAGTAATTTGGTTCAAACAGAGGCCGTAGTGGCAGCTTATTCTAGCCTTGAGTCGATGACTGTGACGAGCCATTTGATACTGTTTTATGTTCTGAGCTGGTGCTTTCATTAAATACTTGAGTGCTCTGCTGAAAATCTGCCTTCAGTTTTACCGACAATGAAAAAAGACATTTGCATTATATGAATATATATTTTACACTTGGGGGAACTCTTATAAACATAATTTACACACCATTTGTTAGCCTATGCAGCATGCTAGATATTAGAGATGGGGGAAAAAACTGTAAAATCTGTGACTGGGCTTTCAAAGGCCGCTTCTGGTGCCTGCCCTGTTCCTTAGCGGTGGCGTATAGGTGCCAGAGGACCAGACAGAACTACACTATTACAGAACCAGCATAGCACCACTTCAGCAGCATAGCCCTAACGCACTCCATATTGGCTAATGGTTTCAGTCTCAGTTTCACTACATGCTGCAGGCTTTTAAATCCTCTGTGTTGTCTTCCATCACTCTTCAGCTCTTGGAACAGTCTGCGGCAGAGGAACTCAATGCTTACGTCAAAAAGTATTAGACAAAGCAGACAAGGAGGCACCCCCAGATTACAGCAAATTTTTGCCAGTTAAAAAGCTTTTCTGTGTAGGAGTAGAGGCTTGAAGGTTTTCTGCAGTCCTTTGACATCCTCCCTTCCTCTGCCCCAGCAGCGCAGCTTTGGTTATGGGGCAGTAAAATGCCTTCTGATTTTTCTGGAAGCTCATAGAAATATTTCAAATCGAATGATGTTATCTTTTCATTCCCTTTGGTGATTTTTATTTGTGTATGTGAGCAGTAAGGAAAAAATGCATTTTACTTTTTAGCTGACTAGGGGAAACTTAAATGCACTTTCTGGGCTACTAACTGGGGAACTTGGATAACTCTTTACCCTTTTTCATCATCAAGAGGTTGGCAGTTCTGCCTTGAAAACAGAGAATTCTTTTAGTAGTCCAAACCCTGAAGTGTCTACATCTTTTATAGGTATAGCAGAGATCTTGTTTTAGTTTTGAATAGCTCAAAGGGCTGTAGCTGGCTGGTGTGTATGTGTTATATAGCTCTTTTGCACTTAATATGGCAAAGGTATGAACCCATGGTAGCCCACGAGGTATTGGAGAAATATGCATATTTGCTGCTGGAGCCTGATGGTTCCATCCCCAATGTGTTGCTTAAGATGGAAACTGCTGAGGTAGCATCTTCAAAATGAGTTGTGTATGAACTCTAGGCTCTTGATTCTTCTAGTGAAGAAAGGTGTATTAAGGATAGGTAAATTATTCTGCTTTGTGCCTGCGTGTAGGTCTACATTCAGATTAAGGAGAACCTGAGTGAGACGATATGACAAGGAAAAAGTTTCCCTTTTTCAACACCTTGGATGAATGACTGTACCTATGCACAAATCTGTCTTGAAAAAACTCCTCTGGGACTTTGGTGGGGAAAAAAAGTGAAGAAATCTTACCTTCTCTTGCAGTCCAGTAAATAGTGTTACTCAAAATACAACATAATTAGGTACTAAATAAACACTTTAATGATTTATTTTAAAATTCTTACAGCTAATTTTCCATCCTTATTGTAAATTACTCTCTTATTCCTTGCTCAAGGGATTTAAAGACAACGTCTATCGACAGAGAAGAAAGTACTTTGTGGATGTTGCCATGAGCTATAAATAGTAAGTACTGGCATTATTGGAGAAATATGCATATTTGCTGCTGGAGCCTGATGGTTCCATCCCCAATGTGTTGCTTAAGATGGAAACTGCTGAGGTAGCATCTTCAAAATGAGTTGTGTATGAACTCTAGGCTCTTGATTCTTCTAGTGAAGAAAGGTGTATTAAGGATAGGTAAATTATTCTGCTTTGTGCCTGCGTGTAGGTCTACATTCAGATTAAGGAGAACCTGAGTGAGACGATATGACAAGGAAAAAGTTTCCCTTTTTCAACACCTTGGATGAATGACTGTACCTATGCACAAATCTGTCTTGAAAAAACTCCTCTGGGACTTTGGTGGGGAAAAAAAGTGAAGAAATCTTACCTTCTCTTGCAGTCCAGTAAATAGTGTTACTCAAAATACAACATAATTAGGTACTAAATAAACACTTTAATGATTTATTTTAAAATTCTTACAGCTAATTTTCCATCCTTATTGTAAATTACTCTCTTATTCCTTGCTCAAGGGATTTAAAGACAACGTCTATCGACAGAGAAGAAAGTACTTTGTGGATGTTGCCATGAGCTATAAATAGTAAGTACTGGCATAATTCTTTCCCATGCTGCTGACTAGTTAGAATTCATGCTCTACTTAATTCTGTAGGATGAAGTTTAACAGTAGACAAAGTCATCCTTTAAACTCTGACTAGTTTAGTGTAGGCTATAAATGACAAACCTGATGTTTGAAATCCCGTTACGTTTTCAGTACAGATACAGGCAAGTGAAGCATTTAAATGTAAGCGCTATCTCTTCAGCATTTTATTCATAGCTGCTTAAACTTAAGAAACTCTTTTACAAATGCTTGCATGTCTTAATGACAAACTGGTGCACTGCTGAATTGAACATATGTAGCATCCCTGTGTAGTTGGATGAGCTCACTAAAAAATGAAATTATTATTTTCTATTCATGCACTTACTATACTGGATTCTGCAAAATGCCTTTTATCAGTTTTGCCAACAGAGCTCTAAACTTCTCAGAATTCAGACAGTGGGTTTCTCTGTAGTTAGTGGAGCTGGTGCCCGTGCACAAATACACTGCATGTGTTTTCTCATTTTGATTTTTTTTTTTAACATGTCAAGTCAGTATTTTCAATTTTCTACCATCCATGGCAGTTAGAAAACTTTCTGTGCTACCTACAAATACCTACTGTGTTGCAATTTTCTTGTCACAGAAGCATTCAACTAATTCTAATCATACTCTAGGTTTTATTTGCAACAGGCCTAAGCCCTCATTCTCAAGGGAAAGAACATACTAATTTCATGTTCTTTTCCATTTTACCACACTTCTTCAGGTTTTTCATTTTACTCCTTTGAGATTTCTACCTACGTTGTTGAAAGAATATAAAACACAACAATTTTTTTCTCCCTTCATAGAAGGCATGTCCTGTCAGGAAGCAATTCAAAAATGGATTTTTAAGTTCTGTTTCTTTTTGTTTTTAACATAAGGCTAATACACAGGCTGCAGAAGGCTGGGGGGACAGGAGGATTAACTCTGCTTTGTGACCATATAATCCTGATTATATTTCTCCTTTACTTTTGTCCCATTCCTGTCATTAAGCTATTACCAATCTAACAAATGTGTCAGTGCTAGTGTTGGTTCCCCATTTTTCTGCCCGTGGTGGCATTTGTTTAGCTGGGTGCTCATGACATTCATCCAGCACACTGAGCTGCTGCCTGCTGGGGGCAGGGTGCTGGTTGGTGAAGTTTCCTAGGCTGACCAGGTAAGCCTCAGCTTACACAGGTTTCAAATGTAAACTGAGACAGTTTTGTGGGGTTTTGGTTTTTTTGTTTGTTTGTTTACAGCTGATTGATAATAATTTTTCAGTCTAATGCTTGCTGTAGAGTTGGTTCTTATTGCCTAGCATTTATTGCAGTGTGAAATGTCAAGCAGGTACCTGTGGATGAGGGCAGACTGTGTGTGCTCCTAGAGCTCTTTCAGTAATCTCGGATAGTTCTCCATTTACCCATGATGGCAGCAGTAGTGCCACGCATTTCACAGCTTCTAAGTTGCTGGAAATACCTTCCTCCCTTCTCCCTCTCAGCTGCCTAAGTGCTGGAAAGATCATGCTGCTGGTTCACTCAGCAGTGGTTGGTTTTCTGCTGCAAAGGGTTTTTTTTTTTCCACCCTGAAACCAGTGAGAAAAGTCTTTTTAGAAAAATCAGTAATCTGGCATATTCCCAGAAAAACAGTCAAAGAAAAGGAAAAATATTTTCATTCTTTAGATTTTGAAGGCTCAAAAACCATTTCTGCAGGCACATTACAAAAATCAAACAACCCAAAACAGGGGTTATTTGAGGGCCAGATCTTGTACTTTGGCAAAGCTGCTCAGAAGTACTCTCTCATCCCACTGATCTTTCCAGACCTTTAAAAGATTTCAAACTCTTCCTCTTATCAACAAAGGGAAACCAAGATGCTTCACATATTTTTAGCTAGGGACCACAAAATGGTTGGGAGGACAGTGGTTAGGGCAGTTACCTAGGATGTGACAAAATCTCCTTCATACTCCTCAGGTCTTCTGCAGTGGTTATCTTAACCCCAGGGATGTGCCATATCTAGTGGGCTTTACAGTTGGTCTGTCTCCAGGTATGCTTGTAGAGACAGCCCAGGCAGACATTTACCCTCAGCATCCTGCAGCTCAGCCTAAACCGCGCTGAAGAAAGGCAAATCAGCTTAGGGAGGACTCCATGGAATTAATATAGGTGTCTTGACCTATTGCAGTCTCATCACACTCTCTTCTGTGGTCTAATGACTATTTACTTATTTATACAAAAAGCTGTGTTATAAGGAATGCTTCCCTCAGGGATAAATTCAGACCGATGTCTTGAACCTCTCAGTGTCTTCCAGGTAAGCGACCTTCCTAATAATTTACTGAGGCTTGATGCATTTCTACTTTTCATTTTCCAGTGTAAAAAAAAAACCAACAACGCCACACTTGTTTCCTTAAAAAAATAACAAATTTGGCTGCAAAGAATTGGCTGCAAGGAGCTGTCTCTGTAAGAAAATTGTTGAGTTGAAAATCCTGTATCAGCATTTCCTTTATGAATTGCTGCTGTTCTATAGTGGTAGATGTTCTGCTTTGCTTGAACGTAAAGAGGCCTCTGTAGTGGAGAGAGAGAGAGAAGAACACTTAAGAAGTGAACTTGGAGGAGCAGATACTTGCTGGTGCGAGATATTAAAGGGAAAGACATGTTAATAGAGCACAACAGTGAAAATCAGCTGTATGAAATAAATGGACCAAAAAAAAAAAAATCCTCCCTCCTTCGCTTAGCTTCTATCCTAAAGATAGGGAAAATGTGTTAATCTTGCTAATTAGTCCTCTGAGACTGATCAGGGATTGCATGACCATGCCAAAATGGAAAGACCCTATTTTAATAAAGGGAAATAAAAAGTCAGGATAGGTTAGCTTGTAGAGTCATCTTACTCAGGCACACGATAAGTGGCTATACAGGCTGTCCATTCCTGTGATTTACGGAAAAGTTTGGGCGCAATGTGGATCTCGCTTGTTGAAGTAAGAGGGTGAGAAAAGTAAGATCTGCAGAGCTGAATGAGAAAGGCATATGTCCTCCCTCTAGTCTGGCTGCCTTGATCCTCTCAGTAAAGAAAGCAGTATCATGATCAGCTGGAAATAGGATCAGCTCTCCTAGGCATAAATCCTATTAAGGAATTAATGTTCAGTGAACCTTACTTCAGTACTAATGAATTAATTGAAACAATAACTAAGTTATAAACCTTTTAGTGAGCAGCGAACAAGCTTCAGATCCTTGATTGTGTTTATACCTCTCTAATGACAGGCTAAATAGAAACCTGAGTTCTTCTACTGGTACACAGATTTCTTCAGCTTTGCTGGGCCAGTGCTGACCAGTACTGGCAGTATCCATAGTAGAGGTCAGGTCTAAGGAAGAGGGATGAGGCTGCTGCGCAGCATTCTGGCAACCCCAGGTGGATGGAGTACCAGCCTGCCTGTGTCTGTCATGTACAGTGCAATTTGGAATAGCTGTGTTATGCTTTGTGTGAGCTGGCAGGCAGCTTAAGTCTGATAAAGTGTAAAGGTGAAGACAGAAACTAGACCTGAAGGACTGACTCCCACTGCAGAATGGGCACAAATCCAACGCAGCTTCTGTTGGTGAGAAATGCTGCGCTAAAGGTGTTGCAATTCTTGTCATGTCTGCAGAAGAGTGGCTGAAGGGGAACTAGCGGATGTATTGGATGTTCAGCGAGTCCTTAACAAGTATGAGTACAAAGTGGCCTTTGCCTGACAGATAACTGCCATGGATCAAAATACTTTGATATAGTGAAAGGCAAGGGGGATCAAATAGTAAATTTTCAATAAAGATGAGGGGACAACCACAATGCATGTAGGATGCTCTGCTCTTGTGCATGTAGGGACTGCATAGCAGCATTCATGTGTGATGTGAGGGCACATTCCTTGTTGCCTCATATGGTAGAGGCAGGATTATGGACCCGGCGACAGTCAAGATGGAGAGCCAACCCCCAGCAAAAGCCCAGCGCTGCAATTCTGCTGCTGCAGTGAGATTCCCTGTGCCCGATACGCCTGTTCAGCTGCTGTCTGCGACACTGGGGAAGCCCCAGCACTGGGCTTGGAGTGCCCACGTTGCCAGCCCCGTGGCAGGGAATGGGAGATAGGGACTGATGGGGTGGAAGGGAATCCTGTGAATCCCTTTGCCAGTCTGTACTTTGTTACAGTGTGGGAAAAGAGGATACCTGAGGAGAAGGCAGGCTGCTCAGATTGCATACTTTAGATTGTGAACATTAAATCCAGAGAAAGATTATAAATTTCTAGGGGGAATTCATAATGTGAGATGATGGCCCATGACCATGGCGTGCAAAATTCCTTACAGCTAAATAGAAGGCAGTGCAAACTGGAAGGAGCCCTTCATACTCTTCACACTGTTAGTTTTGAATTAGCTGTAACTACACAAGGAAAATCTCAGAAGTCAGAGACAGATTAACAGGTACCCTGGAAGGCTCCTGCTTTGCAATTGCTGTGCATTTGTGCAAGGGGGAGGAGGCAGAGGAATGGTGCAGAAGGGAAAAAAAAAAAAAAAAAAAAAAAAAGATGTGTTTAGAAGCTTAGATTCACCTATGCTAGGCTCTTGGCTCTGAGGTGAGCTTCCTCACGATGTAGTCCTGCATGAATTTGGAGTTCCAAACATATCTGCACATGTAAGTGTCACGGATGGAGTGAGAGGGAGGCAAAAATAATGTGGTTTATTGGTGTAAAACAGTGAGTTAACGAAGTTCAGTGGTAACTGCGACAATAGTTTGAGATTCGATGGCAAGGTACACTTTGTTATTTACTGCACAGAGGACAGGGTCAGACAAGACTGTCAGGGAGACCCTTCCGTTGAGTCATGAGGTTCAGAAAAGATCCGCTTGCTTTCTAAACTCCCTCAGAGAGGAGTCTAGGTGTGGCTGGATGCAATCCTAGTCCCAGACTTGGTCAACGGTTTATGCCTAAAGGATTATATATGCGCAATTAATCCTTTATGTCACTTAGCTAAGATTTCCAAGTTAGCATGCTGTTAGTCACTTACCGAGAATCTGTCGTGGTAAGGAATCTCTCAACCTCGAGGAGTAACCTTGAGAGGCGTCCCTGCTCAAGGGGAGATCCTGGTGTGCAGCCCGCTGCCGTGCAGGAGAGCTCAAAGGGCTCTTGGGCTGCTCACTATTTATGGGGGTAAGATAATTGGCTCACAGTCATATTCGCATACTGACCACTGTGCTTAGATGGGCCCATTCCTCAATAGCCCTTGGATGTTGTATTGTTATCTGTCTCCCCCCATACCCAGTGGGTGCATCCTTCACGCCCAGACACATCTATCAGATGCATCTTATCACCACAGCCACAGGTAGTTATCACTTGAAAGAGGCAAAGGAGGGGGGGTCAGAGATGGGGGGGGGGGAGCACACCGTCACAATAAACAACAGTCTAAACAATAAATATATATATTTTAGTTGGATCCACACATTTCTAAACATCTATGTAATTGCCTAATCTTCACTTTGAAATATGCTAGGTAATGATGCTGTGTGAATATCGTGTATTTTAAAGAATGCATGGAGCATGCAGTCTGCTGGTGGTCTTATTGAATCTACAAGTTAGACTGAATCAGGATCTTCAGCTAACCACTTGCAAAGGCATCAGTGGCAATAAATGGAGAAATATTACTCTGGTATAGGAACATGGCATATAAGAAATCCATCTTTCTACTATGATATGCACAAAAAATTAAGAAATAATTAATTGCTTAATAAGAAATACAGTTCTTAAGAAATAAATGTAGTATGTACAACATAACATCACGAAGAAATTCTATGAAGAAAAAATCTAGTTGTCATTTTAAAATAATTTTAATAGTGTTAATAGGCTCTGCCTGCCTTTATTTAAATAACACTTTTCACAGAAATTTCGCCATCCAGAGTCTGTCTTGAATCTGCTTATATTCAAATGTATTTTGTGTGGTTTTTTTTATCTTTTTACAGTGGTCAACCCATTCCCAGAGTGGAGTACACAGCTGAAGAAATTAAAACATGGGGGGTGGTATTTAGGGAACTCAGTAAACTCTATCCCACCCATGCTTGTCGTGAATATTTAAAAAACTTCCCTCTGCTGACCAAGTACTGTGGATACAGAGAGGATAATGTGCCTCAGCTGGAAGATGTTTCTATTTTTCTTAAAGGTAAGGTTCATATTTGGTTTGTCAATAGATCCAATTTCACGAAAACACTCTTTTCTCTTAGTATGAAATGCAAAGCACATTGAATGAAAAGACTCCCAGATTTGTCAGTGGACTTCGGTTTAGTCTGAAGTATCATTCAGGTTTTGACATTCTCCATGGCAGAGAGTTTGTTGAGTGAAGACAGTTGTATATATGTACCTGCAGGTATGAAGCTGAACACCTATCACATGATGTTATCTTATCTTGCACATGGAGGAAAGTCCTTCAGTACAGTAAAAAGAAAGAGCAGAGTTAGCTCTGCTCTTCTCATGGCTATGGGGTGGGTGTTCTGATAACCGCAGTGAGCATCCCCCAAATACCCAGTCAGGTAAAAGAGGGAATAAAATGCCAGGATAACTGAATTTAAAGAGGAGAGCAGGTCTGGCACATTCTTGTCCAGCCTGATGAATATGAGACTTTCCTGAGTACCCAAGATCTCGTGAAGCTAGTCATTATATTTGTATGTTGAAAAAACTTAGGGGGATTCCTTAGGTAATCCAGTACTTCTCTTTCATGTTTTTTTAAGGGGTCAGGATATTACGTATTTAAATTTGAAAATACCCTTCTTTTTCATCTGTAATGGAAACGTATCCCTTATGGAAGGAGAAGGGGCAGACATGAACCTGCAGTTTTTAACTCTAGAGGAAAAGCTGCCAAAGAGTTCAGTTAAGATTTTCTCTTTTCCTCAGGGGTCCCTTCAGGTACATATACTTGCTTCTTAATCCTCTTGCTCAGGAGCTTCTGGAGCTCAGGAACTAAAATATTATAAAGACAGCTGTTTGCATTTTTTTTCTCATAACACTTAACGGCGCACAACATTTTTTCCAAAGTGTTTTGTCCCAAATGTGCATGGAAAATTTTTAACTAAGAGAAATACAAATTTTCTAATGAAACACTTACTTTCCCCAGTCCCTGCTTCATCCGTAACTCTTGTTTGTGAAACACCTGCATTTACTAATAACTGACTCATCACTCTGAATTTGATTGTGTCCTTCTGGGTCTCTCATCTGTTGTGTTATGGTCTCTAAGGAATGATGCCAAAGCATACTGGTCCTTTCTCCCTAACTAGAAACTCAAGATCTCACACTTCTTTCAGAAACATGTTTTCAGACTACATACAACAATAGTAGTATCTGTTGAAGAAAAACTTGGAACATTCTCCTGTAAACACTTGGAGAGAGTAAAGAGAATTTGGGAGAGAAACATCCTTTTCAAAGTCACTGAGTCTGAAATAATTCCCCATTGGGACTAATCTAACAAAGGAACACTTTGCTAAATAAATGAGGACCTCAACTTTGAAAGTTGTTATTTTACAGACACAAACAGTATTTTATCTGTAAAAATAAGGACAGATTTGATTTAACCCTATTCTGCTCTGTTAGTTTTGAATGTATTTTACAGAAGTCATCTTCTGTTTTGGAAACTTTTCTCCTGTTTGAGAATAGACATTAAAATCAGATACTTGGTGATTTGAGAACATCACTTGTGGTACCTTACCATCTTTTCTAGACAAAGGTATTAAAACAGGCTTTAAAATACATCAACCTGTTTTCATGAAACATACGCTAGCAGTGCAAAATAGTTCTTGTACATAATAGGTGGAAATGATGTGTGGTGATCTTCAACCAAGATACTCTCTGTGTTGTGCTTCTGGTAGAATAATTAACTATAGATCATTACCTGTCCTCAGAAATGGATATAGGGATATATAATATGGTCTTTTATTACTTCCTTCACTTCCAGAAAGGTCTGGCTTCACAGTGAGACCAGTTGCTGGCTACCTATCTCCCCGAGACTTTTTAGCTGGCTTAGCGTATAGAGTTTTTCACTGTACTCAGTACATACGACATGGCTCAGATCCTCTCTACACTCCAGAACCGTAAGTTACTACATTTGCTTTAGTGCTGAAAAAATATGGTTGCTGGATTCTTAAAAGACCCAGTTGAGTTTGCCAAGATTGAAAAGAGGAACCTTCCCACAAAGGTGAAGATCTAGTTATGCCATTGATGACAAACCCCTTCACATTGGTGAGCCAGAATTTAATTCAAAGGCTTCTTTTGGACTTTTTACTTTTCTTAAATAACTAGGCAATTTATATGTTGGATCAAAAAATTCTATCTGGATTATTTTTCAGTGGAAAATGGGGTTTTCAACTAAACATTCTGAAAAAGTGATCTAAAATTTTATTTTCTGGTGGTTAACTAAGGAAAAAAGTTGGGAAAAAAGCACTGAATCCTTGAAAAAAATCACTTTCACAATTCTAATTTGGTCTTCTTGTGTTCTCATTTATCTTTTTTGGGCCAGACCCCACAGCTGAACTTCACTTCTCTCCTATAACACAATGCAAGCAAGTCATGAGGTACTGTTCTCTCCCCCAGAGAGGATGTTAGATATCAAGCCTGTTACAGGGAACATGATAGAAATAAGAGACACTTTAATTATTACTTTCATGGGACAGCACTGCAGCTTTTCCAAAACAGAATATTGTGAGTTTGGATGAAATATTTTGGCATTTGGTCTCTTGATGAAGAGTGGGGGGAGAAAAGATCGAAGCGATTGTAATTCTTGTCTTGTATTATGTATGGTGTGCTCTGTTCAGTAATAACAGAACAATACACGTCAGTTAAATAATACAGCGGTAGTTTCACCAAAGGCATCCACTGATCTTGTAACCACAGGAACGACATTTTTGCAGTGCATCAGTCATCAGACGGTTAGCATGAAATTGTAACTGTTGTTTATTCAGCTTGTACTATTGTGGTGTATTTTATTTTTGCCAAAATTTACACAAAGGATTCACATATATATATATATATATATATTCAGCTCCAGCCTTGTAAACACTTGGACCCATGCATAACTTTGATTTCATGAATAGACTGCTGAAATAATGGAATAATATTTTTGGATATAAAAGGATTAATGGAACCGCATATTAAGCTGTCCCTAAAAATGCTCTAACATTATTCTGGCAGGAGTCACCAGATGGTGCTGTTATACACATACCTACTTACTCTTTTCCTCAGCATGTGAACTGGGCGAACTATATGCTAAAATTTTTGCTAGTTTTGTGTGCGTGTTTTTATTGGGAAAGAGGCAGTAATCCCTGAAGGAATTCACTCACTTCTGTAACCACTGTAATTAGAACTTTAATCTCTTAAATATGTAGGCAAATTGCTACAATGTAAAATCCTGAAAGAAGGGCATGAATATATGATGCTGGACATCTTCTGGTCTATCTGAAAACGCCTGTAGATATTTAAAAAAAAAATTATATGTACCCGGTTTTGCACCAATGATTTCCTCTCCTGTGGGAAGCCAGTGTCTCAGATTGCAGCACCTGCCAATGCTCAGCAAAAGAATAATGACATTTATTAAGTAATACAAACTAGGAGAACATTTTCATCTATTGATAGAGGATTTAGGTACATAACTACCAACAGAAATGAAGGAAGGAACATGTTCCAGGAAACAATTCAGTGTGTCTATGGTTTGGCCGATGTTCTCTGGTTCCTTCCTTTGTATATTTGAGACCCCTGTAGGTTTCAGGATGCTGCTCACATTCAGAATTATGCAGTGTGTCATAGCTGATCCTCAGTAGTAATGGCAACTACTTTTTTGTAACCTTTCTGGTCATGGTGTCTGGGAAGTCACTATGTAGTAATACTATTTCAAGTAGAATGAAGATTTTTATCCCTTATTTGGGCTGAACTTAAAAATCCAGGTTATGGTCTTAACAGCTCTAAATATGACTAACAGAGCAATTCAGTTGTCAGATTCTAATGGCGTTACTCTATTCCTGCAGACCTACTTGTTCAGAAACCACATAAATTAAATAATCTGTCCTATCAGGAACTCCACAGAAAAAAAATTGAAAATCCCTTTTAAAATTTGTTTAATTTTTTTGTAGAAGATAGAGCATATAGTGTGTGTTATCAGAAATGTGGAGTGAAATCCTGGCTTTTTTGTAATCAGCAGCAGAACTAAACCGACTTGAGTGGGGACAGCTCTTCATCTTCTGCAGTAGCTGCAATGCCCTGAGATCTGCTGGTTGATATATGGGGCCATAATGAGGTTTGCTGCAGGTCCCTGGCTTGCTGAATGTTGCATTTCAATGATATAAACCTGGTAAAAAGACTCCCTTTGACTTCAGTGGGCTTTCCATCAGATTTAACACCCGGGCTATAGAGCTAGATACAAATTAGAGAGTTCATTTGGTTTGATCTGTATCACTACTATATGCATTTTAAAACATTTCTTCCTCAGTTTCATTATGTTTCTACTACATTCACAGAGCTATATAGATTTCCTCTGCTCTGCTAACTAATTTACTCCAAGAAAAATCTTGTGCTGTGAAAAGTGCATTACGAAAATCTTATTTTCTCTGAGCAATGCATGTGAATAAATTAAAGGAACTTAATTATTTTCTGAATAAAACAAAACAAAAGAATCAAGCCTTGGTAGTTAAGCGAAGAATTATATTGTTTAGGCTATCTATAAAGGGCCAGACTGGCAGCAAAATCTAAGAGACTCCAATGACAATCCCAAATGCTGGTTCGTGGTTCTGCTTGGAAGACTTGATTTTTTGGGGTGTTGCTTTTTTTTTTTCCCCTCATATGTTTTTGTTTCAAGCTCCCCTCTTTATAACTGCATGTTCAAAATACTACTTTGCACAGTTTTAATGGAAGAATCTAAAAGCTAAAGGCATGAGAGAAAGATCTTCTGCCTTCTCATCCTCCTCCCCTTACCAGGAAAGACAATAATGGGGCTAGGCTTTGTCCGTTCTCATTTTGTCTGCAAGGATGGAAGTGACACAAAGAGCCCACATCCCAGTGCAGAACTAGAAATAACACTTCTTCACGTATTTGTTTCTGGGAGTTGTTACCTCAGCACAGGAAAATGGAGATATAGACACTAACTCAGCTACTAATAGCGGTGATGCTGCTGTAGAAGCCTGCCTGGAGACAAGGGTGCTTACCTGAAGCCAGGAACTTGAAGCCAATCCCACTATATCTTCTTTGCTCTCCTTATTTGAACTACTGATATGAAGTTACCTTAAATATATCTGTACTGACACAGTGCAGCATAGGTGAAGTGCTCAGCAATCAGTGTTGATTTCTCTAGCAAAGGTGGAAAATGGAGTTAAGAGTTCAGGACTTCCAGAAAATGGGCTTTGTGGCCCATTTCTGTGTTGAAAGATGATGGCTGGAGGAGTCAGGTTCCTCCAGTGAATTGTTTGGTACTTGGAATTCTCCAGGTGTATCTATCAGACTGCAAACTCCATTTCCCTGCTGTCCTTTTTATCGTTAGCAAGCTAAACCTTTCAGGAGATGGCAGAAGAAATTGTTGTGACTGGAAGTGAATAAATAAAGAAGAGTCATTAACCTTTGATGATTATCCACTCAAGTGATTCAAATCATCTCCTGAACAAAGAGATGGATACCATGCAGAGCCAGCCAATTTTTCAAGTCTGAGCTCCAGTGGAGAATGGAGTAATATCTAAGCTATGGGTCTTGTGGTATGGAACTTCAATCATCTTGCACGACTCGGAGCATCACCAAATGGGTGGGGAGATCATAAAAGAAAAGCCTTCTTACTGGCTGCTTTTGAAGAAATCAGGAATTTCCTAGGCTCAGAGAGATGCAATGATGTAGACACAAGGGAGGAAAGATCTGACTTTCAGGAGGAAGGGCAAGCTTTACCAGGCAGTGGGAAACAAATACAAACAATTTTCCTTAAGTACTTATGATGTCTAATACTGTTCCTAGCCAGTTGTACATATCAAACATGTTTCATGGGTGTTGACTAAAAATATTGGCACATGATAAATTTGAGCACTCAGCCTATGTTGCTACAGCTGAGTCTCTACTCAGTGTCCATGGACCGTGTTCGTTTTATCATGCCATGCGCAAGAGTATCTGTTTACCTCCCCTGTTTCTTTGGGAAATACCTATGTCTAGGAAAGAAGAGAAATGAGATTTGGTAATTCCTCTGTACCGTTGAGTGAATTACTCATGTATGAGGTTGGCTCAAACTTGTCACGCACAACTTCAGAGCAGTGCTTGTCTCACCAAAAAGTGTGAATATAACATGAGCAAATGTTGGTAAGCGTCTGTCAGCGAGGCCATCTGGGCTGAGAAGAGAGACTTGTATGTAACGCTCCAATATTGGAGCTGTATTTGATAAGCTTTTGGTGAGGCAAACTAGGAATGCCAAAAATGTTCATCTTCATTTGCATGCATTCAGAAACTACTACTATCTACCTAGACACAGTTGGCACAGACTTCTGGGTGAAGAGAACTGAGTAAGGAGGCTTTAAATTATATAGAGGGTTGTTTTTCTGTTCATGATTTATCTATCTGAAGTGTCAGGTTCTGTGTCTTTTCAAACAAAAATAGTTTATAAAAGACAAATTGGATTATTTTGGATAGAAGGCAGAAAACCTGATGTTTTCTCCCTGCCTTTAAAGCATTTGTTTACAGCTTAGGAAAAAAAAAAAAGAGAAATGTCTTTGAAGAGACAAAAGCAAAGGAAATGTCAGATCTGATTTTTAAAGTGAACTTTACTACCAAGTCCATTATTTTCTGTGAACAAATGCACCAAAACTTTCAGAATTGTTTGAGAGCTTTTGTAGAAGATGCATGTGCACTTTTATTTGTTTGGTTAGCAGTTTTTTGTACACTTACATCTGCACTTTGTCGTGACTAATAATGCACTTACAGGTGTGGACAGTAGTTCTTTCTAAAACAATGTGGGTTCTATGCTTTTTCTGAAATCTGCTTGGTGAAAAGTGGACTGTGTAACAAAAATACTCAGAAATTGCAGTAAGAAGTCAAGACTAAATGAGAAATTAAGCCCACAGAAACCTCTGTAAATATTGCCCTGAATTTCTAGTGCCAAGTGGCAAAATGTTTGGTTGTGGAGCTGTACCCAGGTGCAGAAAGGGGAATGGAGAAGAGGAAGAAGGAATGTGTTGGATTTTGAACTTGATTCATGTGGAGAGAAATGCTGAAAACTGTACTTGGGAGACATCTGGCTTTCCTTTGGGCAGTTCAGTCTTCATGGTACTAAGCCTGCAAGACAGCAATGATCAGGCCCTCCCACTCAATCTGGAAATGATGGGGAAATCACAGAACAGGTGGAGTTAAATGACTTATAACCCATTTAATAGGAGCAAACTTGTATGTTTCTACAGAACCATATGTAGGGAGGAACAACTATTCTGTAAAAAAACATGTTTCATTGTAAGACTTTTAAAATAGACGTCAGTCCCATGTAAAATGGCTTATGTTAAATTAATTATGGAATAATAATGGAATTAAATTCTGTAATGACTCTCTTTTCATTTCCATTCCCTTAGGGATACGTGCCATGAACTCTTGGGACACGTGCCTCTACTTGCTGATCCCAAGTTTGCACAGTTTTCACAAGAGATAGGACTTGCTTCACTGGGAGCATCTGATGAAGATGTTCAGAAATTAGCCACTGTGAGTCAAAATCTTTTTGTGGCATGCTCTCTCATCTGTCCTCCTCTTTGGTTGATGAAGTGACGTGCATTGTCTTATTAGAGCTGACTCCATTTTCAGGTTGCAAATGACTATGATGTGACAATCACAGAACTTTAGGTATTTTTCTATTGTTTTTAGTAAGAGCAAAGCTGAACACAGTCGTCTTCAGGTAGTCAGTTTTACTTGTTATGTGAATAGTCACCAATTTTCAGGGCTAGCTGAGATGGATTTTGTCTACTTTAAGGTGCTGAAAACAGCTTACCTTACAAGCAAGGTAATTTTGAAAGAAAAATTAAAAAACAAAACCCCGACATTTTGGTGTGTGCCCGCAGCTCTACAGTGTTAGCTCCTCCACAGGTGGCCACTTTGGCTCTTAGCACTGCTATTTCTGTACTCATTGTTCTGGTTTGCAGCTGTTCACTGTATTGTAGTGTGTGATGGATTTTGAGATGATGTTGCGTTCTTGCTACTGCTTGCTCCTGTTGGAGAATATGTAGTTACTAAGCCATGGCTATGCAGTAGTAGATCTAGACCTAGGTCAAGTGCCTCAGCCAGTGGCTGTGAGATGGATTTTATGTTGCATCAAATGAGGCACATGCCAGTAGGTAGCGTGAACTGGAAGACGCTGTGTGTTAAAGATGTTAGATGCTACTGACCACCCAACTGGAGTCTTCTTGGCCCTCATGTGAGGGACCCTCATGCTGCACTGAAGGGCCCTGTCAGGTTGCCAGGACTCTCAGCTTCTGTCCACCTGTCAGCCCTGCTGTATTGCCATTTCCAAATAACTTGTATGTAGCCCTTTGCATCATGACATAGGTTGGTGACCCCTGGTCTATACCACTTGCCAGTTGTTTTAACTCACCTTATGCTTCCTTTTGTGGATCCTATTAAAAGTAATGCTGCAAATAATTTAATGAACTATATTGTATTGAAAAACAACTCCATATTTAAACATTTTATCTCATGAAAAACTGTGACAAACAGCAAAATAATTGGTTACTTTAAATTTTATCCAACATACTACTGCTTTTCTGCATGAGGAGTGCAGTGGGGATTTAAAGGGTTGGAAATAATTTGGACACAGTGTTGAAGGCAGATTTAAACCAGGTTCAACTAAACTGTAATAATTTTGATGCACTGGCTTAGTTGTGGCGTGGAGTCCCATCTGCTGAAAAAGGAGTTTTTACCCATTTGTTAGCTTTTCTCCTGTAGCCCTCCAGAAGTGGCCACCAAATTTATTCAGTCAAATGGGCCTCACTCCTTAATTAGACAGGTTTGATGTCTTGCTCATGGCCAGTTCATCTCACGTGCTTCTTTGGTTTTCTAGTGGATGTCTACTGAGAAGAAACTGTTGTTTGTATTGAAGAATCATGAAAGTTGTCTGTCCGTTTGCATATTTGTGAGGAAGGGATTTAGTAGGAAGCAGACCTACCTTGTCACGACCTACAGCCTCAAGAGAAACTAGCTAACTGGCTGTCCCTGTCGGTACTTTGAGGAAAGCAGTATGTCCAAGTCTTTCACCCCAAAATAACCTTGGATGACATGGGCTTGTTGCAGAGGACAATGTTGGGACTGATCTGTTTGGGGAGAGAGATAAATACAAAGTGACCTCTGTGAATATTACATAAATGCTTTTACTCCTCCCCCTCATCATGCAAGCTCCCAGTTATGACTGACTGTGTCATCCGAACAATGAGCTGCTCCTGAATCACAAAGCCAAAAATAAAAGAAGACAGCTGAATCACTTTCCCTTATCACACTGAGATGTTGATATCTGAGTCAAAGTTGATTTCTCCTCCCATGCTGGAAATAGCTCTTTCAGGTGGAAGAGACATTTAGAGAGAGACTTATGGTAACCCAGGTGGCGGTGTTTTTTGCAGAAGCACAATGAGGGGCTGTACTCCCCTGGGGCAGGTGCTTGACAAATACAGAGATGTTACTTGCCCTAAAATTTGCAATGTAAACAGTCAACTTGAGAGCAAGTAGAAAGAACATCTCTCAGCAGTGAGGGTGAGGAGGCCAGGAAATTCATTCAGCTGAGCACCAAATGTCACCTGAGGTGCTATTAACTGACTTCTGCAACATTCGGTCCCATTTCCATCCTAGATAACAACCAGAGACGCAGTGAACTGAGAAATGCCAGCCAAGAGTCTTAACACAGGAAAGCAGTGCAGGTTCCAGTGAGGCAACTTCAAAGTAAATAGAGAAACAAATGAAAGGAGAGAGAACATGCATATTAATGAGCTTGAAGCAATATGCCCAAAGCAAGCTTGCCATTAGCATGACCTGTTTCAAAAGATAGTGACATTAACAGCTGAGCCATTACAGGGACGACAATGGCTTTAGGAAGAGAGGAAAATGCCTCTAAGGAATTCAGACCAGTAAGGGAAGAATTATTACAGGTGATTTCATCATCTTTTGCTCCATTCTGCTTTCAAAAACCACCACATATCAGCCTTGATAGATCTGCTCTTTGTGCCCCATCAGTCCTGAGCTGTGTAGGAAACGTGCTGATGTTTTTGCCCCTGCAGAGCCGACACTGTAGATGTAGAGCAAGCTGGAGCCTGGCCTCTGGGCAGACTAGAAGTGTTTGCTAAATTGCAATTAGTCACATCTGTGCAGCACCACTGAGGGCAGGGATTAAATGGGAGAGCACCGCAGAGGCCCTGGTGCTGGCCAGCCGGAGGGGGAAGGATGGCTGCAGGGTAAGAGGGTTGAAAAGGATGGATGTAAGCTCCCCTCATCCTCTTGTTTGAGTCTGGTAGTCAGATTGGGGCAAGGAGAAAGGAATGGCTTCTGCTCCTTTTTAAACTTAAGCATTCTTACCATGAGAAGTGGAATACTGAAAGAGCCAAGGAACTGTCGTTGCAGTGGCTTTTGAGATGCAGTTTCCTTTACAATGTTCTAAGAGAGTAAGAAAGAGGGAAGGTACAAAAATCAAGTGACTGAAAGATATGTTACTGAAACAAAACAAAATATTTGCATAATCCAGTTTTTTGCTTGGAGTGTGGTATAATGCAGTTACTAGTTGAGGAAATACAATGTGGCCATGCGTGTCTGGGTGCTAATTATTATTGTCATCACTAATATCTTGTGCTACTCTCTGTGACTTTCTAAAAACTCTTTTGAGTTAAGAGTGCCTGGTCTTTCTACTTTCACATAGTACAAAAATAAACAAAGACTCTCTTTTCTGCTTGCCTATCAAACCATGAGCTGTAGGGACGACTTGACATGAGGTATTTCAACTATTTTATATAATGTATCATTTACAACGTATTTAATAGCACATAACATTAGGTTTTGTCAGGAAAATTGTACAAAAAATATACCTTAGTTTACATTTCAGTATTACCTTGTAATTTGTGGACGTGGGAGCCAGAGAGCAGCTGCCTTTGTAAAGCTGCAAGTTGATAAAGCAGGATCCTGTCTCTCTTGCTAATGGCAGAAACGACTCCCAGTTCCTGCCGAGTTGTTTCAGTGCAGCTCAGGTGGCCCCTTCATGATGCAGTACGTATAGGATGTGTTTGTTTATGTAAAATTCAGGGGGGCACGCTAACTGGTGGCAGTTCAGAAAAGAGGAGGTTAGCGGAGTGTCTATGGTTTGTATGTAGTTTATCATCAAATCTTCCCATTCAAGAATTTGGCCATTAGGAACTAATTAATCACACTAACTTTTTTTGTCAGAGGTTTCTTACTGGAAGTTACCTTTAAAACTTCAGTTCTCTAGAACTGTAAAATTACCATCTTTTAATCTTTCTTGATATTTGTTGTGGTATTTAACAGCGTGGGACAGGAGAAATCAAGAAATTTTTCTTGGTTTTGCTAGCCTTTATGCAGAAAACCGCAATAGTGAGTTGCTTCTGAATTTGAAGGAATTGTGTGTGATGAGGTCTTGTAAATGTATTTCATGTTTGTCATGAGTCTAAATGTTTTACCTTGCCTGGATGACTGAGGCCAAGGGTTTATTTCTAAAGCTGACTTGCATTTATCTGTGTATGTATCACAAACAAAATATCTTAGATATATATGCTGGGATAAAAATAATGTTCAGAACCGCCTCTCTGGGAGAGGTCAGTGGTAATTCATGTGAGTTTACTTGCCTGTCTTCTCTCAGGATTCTAGTCCTTCTCCCCTCGCTGAACAACTGTCACATAGTTTAGGACAATTGCACGTTATGTTTGCTGAGGAGATAACCAGAATGGAAGAAACAGGAGCATTGCAGATAAAGACTGAGTTGCATTTGGTAACTTTAGGTAGATGCAGTGTTCATGGTCTCACTAGACAGAGCAGACTGTTGCCGTCTCTCATCTTCACAAACAACAGATTAGATTTCCCAGAGGGGCTATTGATAGTGCTAGGCCATAAGTACAGCTTGTGAACTGGATTACTGTCTTCCTCCATGAATAAACAAATGGAGCTGAGAAGAAAACTATGAAAATATTTGAGATTTTGAACATTCCCACTGTGCATCTGAAAAATCAAGACTGCTTGAATGTTTCTCATTTATAGTTGCAGAATGATAGACATTGAACTAAGCACTGTGGTAAGTCTGTGATCAGCTCCCCTGCTGAAGCTATTCTGCCATATAAAAATAATTATGTATTGGCCAACTGAAACCTGGTATTATAGCCCACTGAGTCTATTGAAGTTTAACATTCAAATCTCTGCTCAGTCTTTTTCCTGTATCCCAATTGCATACCATGATTGTGTGATTAATGCCAAGAGTGAGCATGGTGAGTACCCTAGGTCCAGTGGAGTTTCTTGCAAAGGAGTTGCTTCCAGCTACACCTGTCGTTAATAAATAAAGGAGCTGCAGCGTGAAGAGCTGGGAATGAATGTGATTTAAAAACTGCTTGAGTAAATTTTGACAGACCTACAGGAGACATATGAAATGACTCTGATGTGGGATGTGTGTCACTTAGGGAAGATGGACCAATTCCCAGGATAAAAGCTACGACTATAAAGCTGAAATTGGGTATGATGGATCACAATAGCCAGACGTTGTCCTTCTACATGGTATGAGACTGGAAGTACTGTGATCCGTATTGTTCATCAGTAGATGGCCTGGGCTATGTTTCCATTTCTGACTTTGACCAGGCAAAACCTCCCATATGTGGATATATTTGGAAATTGTCCAAGTGCAAAACCTGAAACTGATACAAGAAGCAGAAGAGAAAGCTGATGAAACCTTGTGGCTTTCTTTGTCATTACAAAGTCATACAGGTCTGTCTGAATCAGGAGAGAAGGATAACTTACTGATGGATTACTTTCCTTTGATTGGCGAGGTGTTGCTGGGCTCACCGACTGCTGCTCTAAAAGCATGCCCTAACTTGTGGGTTTGCTCTTTGTAATGTTCTAAAGGAATTAATAACAGGTAATGGTCTCAGTTTTTTAAGGGTTTCTTTCAACAATACCTTTCGATAAAGTGGCTGAAGCACTGATGTCAAGTCCTTCCTACAGTATGTGTAATCAAATAGGTAAGCAGAAAAGATAGTACATATATCACAGAACAGGGCTAAAGGGGAAAAAACCTTGTAGATTCCAGGGATCAATATTTAATATTTTAGAATACTGCAGTGTTCCCCTGCAGTGCTTTTTCACAGTCATCACGTCAGAGATTCATGGCACAAGAACAAAATCTCAGCAGTGATACCTAACTAGCTTTGTAGCTCAAAACCAAGTGGCTCTGAACTACATAAAAATAAGCTGGCACTCCCGAGAAGTTACTACAGGGAGAATTTGAAGAGTTCTGTTACTGAAATGGGAGCAAATGGTCAATGTTCTCTGCAGGAACTGTGACAGTTTGTTGAGGTCTTTGTTCTGGGTTTGGTGAGAGTCTGGTTCCAGGTTTGGATCTGGAAGAATTGCTGTGCTGGTCAGGCCCCATGGCTGGTGCCTTGTGCCCAAGTGCAGTCCTAAATAGCTGCATAAGAAGGATGTAAGAACAGCATGAGCATATTTGATTATTTTCAAATGTTGTCCAAGCTTCTGATCACTCAGAAACTCAGGGAACTCTTGAGCCAAATGTGGTTTCTATGTATTTAATTATCCTGAATGGATTTCTGTCCAGAGACAGCTGTTTATCTTTGAAGACCTGCAAATTTTTAGTACCTGCAGTAACTATGGCGAAGAGCTCTATGGTTCAACTACTCACTGTCCAGTGAACTATCTCCTTTTGTTGTTTTTAACCCGATTCCTACTAGCTTTTTTTGTATTTGAAGAGAGAATGATCAAATCGTGCCTGTACGCTTTCTCTATGCCATCGTGACTTTACAGAACTGCTTCATTTTCTCCCCGAGTTGTCTCCTTTTCTGGATTGAGAAGCAATCATTTGTTTAGTTATTCATCATGTGGGAGATGCTCTGCAACTGTGAGCATGTTATTCCTTCCCTGAATCCTTTCCACCTTTCCAGCTAGAACTGGAAAAGAGAGAGAATATCTCGGTCACTAGGCTGGGGAGTGGGATAAACGAGCAGTTCGAACCCTAATCCCAGTTCTGGTTAAGAGCAGCACTGTGGAGTTAAGCCAGTTTTGGATGTGGGAGCCTTTTGTATGGCAGGAAGAGTGGAGCTGATGTTGCAGAGCTGACATGGTTTGCTACTTAGGGACCGGAGAAATGGGCTGCATGCAGGAGCAAAGTAGGATTCAGTGGGTCAGTCTTGATCAATCAGCATCGCTATTCAAGGATATGAGTCCCTGCCATCTCTGATCAGCAGAAGGTACAAAGGGGTGATTCTGTTGCTGCAAATTCTGTGAGGGGATGGGAGAAGTGATTTAGATGGTAGAGAAATCACGTGTCAGCCACTGCAGTGAAGGTGCGGAGCCGGACTACTGATGCTGGAATTGTGGTGTGGTGGTGTGTTTTTTGTTTTTTGTTTTTTTTTTTTTTTAAATGTGTAAAGGGTGGTATAAAATACTGGTTCTCAAAACACTTTAAATACAAGCCTCTTGCTTTAACTAGTTTCTGGGCTAAATAAGTAATGGAGCACGTGTTACATCTGGAAATGAAACATTCTGTGCTTTGTACTGTGTCACTCAAAGTTAAGAACGTGAATGAGGGCTCACCTTGTTGCTATGAGGGTGCCCAGTTGGTCAGGTCAGTGACCGGCTTCTTGAGAGGACCTCAGGTTGCCCTAGCAGACAAAATTTTGCACTCACAAGTAACTAGAAGTAGTGGTGTTCTATAACATGTTTGTATGCTTGGGCCCAACCCTGTAATCAGGAAGCTAGATGCAAGAGAGAACTAATTTGACTTAATTGGGAGCAGGGAAGGAATTAGAAATTTCACTGTAGAAATAATACAGCTCCTTTTAGACAGGATGCAGTTTATGAAGATCAAGCCCTAAGCAGTTAGAAACGCTAAAGAAAAAGCCTCTAATAAAATAACAAATTACAGCCAGACACTGGATTTGTTTTTATTTCTTGTAGCATTATGTTTCCAAAGTGGTTAGATCGTAATCTGTGAGGTTACTGAACTGCAAATGCAAATTTACATGCACACAAGTAATACATTTTGACATACAGGTTAACAAGAGAATGGTGCAAATTTCACACAGCACTGGCTTGCTAATTACGTTTGTTTATTTTCAGAAGCAACTTCATTTTCATTAAGAAATTGCAGATTCTGCAATAGTAATCTTTGCTGGTAGTTCAATAGCTCATGCTCTGAATGTACACACTCTGCTACACCAGTAATGAAAGCGAGCCTCAACAAAAGAGCTCAGGAAGAATTTGTGGAATTTAGGAGTGCACGCAAGTGGCAAGCATCTACCGTTTCGGTGTTGGATCCAGTTGAGGTTGGTTGAGGAATAGGTGGAAGGAGTCTATGAATTTTGATAGTGAGTTTTTTGCATGTTTGTTTTCTCTTTTGACCTAGCATAAGAAATGTATAAGCAAAAAGACATGAAGTATCTTTTATAGGACATATGTAACTGGAACAAAAGAAAGGACCCAGCATAAGCATCCAGTGAGCAACAATAGCCCAAGCATTTTGGAAACAACTACAAACAAAGCACATAAGTTACAGGAATAAAGGCTTAAATAAAGAAAATGGGGAAAAAAGAAGTAGAGGAAAGGTTTGTAATATATTGCTGCTGCTGTTCATGACTGCCCCTGTGCTTTCACCAGTATGTTGAAGTAAAGAGATAATCCTAGGCTCTGTGTAGATATCATTCACACTGACACTGCTGCACTTATTTTTCTTTGGTCGTAGCACATGCATGCAAAACTCGCTTGTAAAATTCATTCCTGTGCCGTTCAGAACTGTGGGGGTCTGATGCTGCTAAAGCTTTATTTGTGTACTGTAGTAGATCCCATACTACGTTAAGAAGTATTCTCAGAGGAATATATAGGTGTTGAAGCAAACTAACAAAGTGAATTTTATCATGCTCCTTGCTTTTTCTATTGTGTTTGCTTACATACTTAAATCTGTAAGATTCTGTAATGCAGAGAGGTAATTATTTGAGTCATTTGTACAAGATGCAGAGATCCTCTGGCAGCAGCACACAGGTATATGGGGAAGTGAAGGAGTTCAGCATGTGGCAACTGATTTCAGCCATGTCTAGGTCTCACTTAGGACCGAGGGAATGTCTGTGCTGTGGGTGCACAGGTGGAGGAGTTGGCTTTATCCGTGCTTCCCAGGGAGGCAGAACAGCTGAGAGGTACTGTGTAAAAAAAAAAAAAAAAAGGTTTTGGTGACTGCAGGTGGGCTTCTTTTGGGAGCAGCTCCCTGAATGCAGCTGCTCGGCTGTCTGGCTGGGACCTGCAGTGCTGTTGGGGTGGGCCAGCTCCAGGTTCCCCTTGCTCGGGGATCCGTGCACCCTGCTGCACTGTGCAGTGCAACCATGGCTGTGACCCTGCACGCCTGGCCCTCCCTTCTTTTGGGGGGTGGTGGGCCCATCAGGAGATGAAAGCTGGGAGATTCTGCTTTCAGGCAGAAACCAAACCAAATTGTGTGTAATGAAGAAAGTCCTCAAACCGTACATTTATCTTTTTATTGTCTGGAATATTTCAGTAAATAATTTTGCTTCCAGAAGGGACATTCGTACATGCGGTGACTATGCATAAGCCAAATATCATCTTACAGAAAGAGTCTTAAAATCCATGCCTGTACAGAGCTGAAAAGCCTAACTTAATATTCACAACTATGCACTAATCTGAATTGTTTTAAATACTGGCTCAAGGACTGAGCGTACAGCATGTGTTCAGTCTAATTCTCTCACCCAGCATGTTCCTGGGTATTTTCTTTGTGTGCACAGATAAAAATATGAAAGTAAGACAAAATAGGGCTGATATCCATAAAGAGCTAACTATGCCTTGGGCTTAATTACTTAATGCTGCAGCTTTGGAAGCGGTTCATGTGCCTGTCATCATCTTTCTATCAAATGGCATCAAAGTGCTGGATGGAATATGGTCCCATAAATTTTTAATTGAGATATTTTGGGGTGATCTACCATAATGACTTTGTGAGTATAGCTTAATTATATATTTATAGATCCAACTCTGGCACTACAGAAGGCCAAGGGGAGGTTTGCTGTTGCTTTCAATGAGTTTGGGTCTGCGGGCTCTAATACTACCTTCATTTCCATGTATACAGTCTCCTGAAAGGCAGTAGGGTTGTACGCATGCAAATGAAAGTAGGATCTGTTGCTGTAAAATTAATCATTTGCTTGCCAAAACCTGTTATTTAGGAATATGGGTTTCTGCAGGGAAAGAATTGACTCCAGAGGACACATGATTTTGCAGTTGTGTCTCTTTCTCTGTCCAAACCAAGCTCACATGGAACAGCATGTAACAAATTCTGTTAGCTACTTCTTAAGAGTTGGCAGGCCTTCTGATGTTCTCATATGAAGGTTTTTTTTTTTATTTGTTGACAATTTTTGAACATTAAAGCAAATACTCCAAACTTGAGAGCATTGTTGAAGCCAAAGAAAAGTTTACAGAGAAGGGCCTTGTGTCTGTTAATTTTGGTTGTTTTGGTTTGATTCCAGCTGCAGCTGAAGTTGTTGCAGAGCAAGGTCAACAGAACATCAACATGATGGTGCTGTTTCAGGCACGCTTTGAACAACCCCCCGCTCCCTCAGTCTGTTTGTGGGGTTCAGACTTGGTTTGGGATTTTGCTTTTGCATCAGACAAAGCATTAGTTTTGACAAGATAACCTTGTTTCAGTTAGCATCTGTAAGCTTTGTATTTTCTGTACATTACAGAGAACTTTCTATAGATCATCACTGTGGCATTGACAAAGATGGTCTCTACTAATAGTGCTAGATAAAACAGTTTGAACTGAAAGCTTTGCCA
>NW_009260774.1:1649228-1705593 GCF_000687185.1 Egretta garzetta
GAGTGGGTACTCCCAGGTTATCCTTTTTCCCCATAAAACATGTTACTCTTTTTCTAAAGGTCTTTCTTCCCTCCCTTGAATCAGTAGGCTGTAACTGTTACAGTTACATATTTTGACTCTATAAAAGTGGGTAGAATTATAGTTTAACAAAACATTTTGCATTTTTATAATGTAAACACCTTCATAGGATTAATTTTTCAACTTTGAATAAACATACTTGTTTATGAACAGATCCATATTATACATCTGCAATGAATTTAGGACCTATATGAACTCAGAATTCTATCTCGCATCTCAGAGGGAGCCTGATCACTAGTGACCATTTCAGAGTGATCTTCACATTTGATATGTCACTCCTAGACCACAGCCACTGTAAATTCCTTGGACTTTGGTCCAATGAAGAGCTGTGATCTCACTGCTAACAGGTACTTGCTCAGTGTAACTTTTTTCCACCTTGCTGAATACACGTTCATGTGATTTGCTTTGTGTTTACAGACTTCTGGCAGGTAACTCAATGGTGACTCAGTTGACTACTCTGGTTATGACAGATTAATTTTAGATGCCCTCACTGCTCAAAATCAGGGAGCTACAAGGAGATGCTCAACTATACTTGAAAAAGATTTTGTTTGGGGCTGTGAAAAACATCTTCAATTTGGACATATTTTTAGTAGCAAAATTAATAGATATTTTAAACTCCCTGAGCTACTTTTCTTCTTTGATCTGTCAGCTTGACATGACAACTCACACTTTTGTGCTGATGCCTACTATCTTTTTTTTTTTTTTTTTTTTTTTTTTTGCAAGGCAGGTTAAGCAAATGCATTAAGAGCCACAAAAGCTTTTGGGAGTCCCTTTGCATTTACGTGATTAAAAGAACATTGAGTTTAAATGCAGTGTTGCTGTTGGAAACTGTGATGTTTGAAAACAAGTCTTAGCTATTAAAGCAGTTTTCCGTAAATAGATTCAAGAAGTTAATTTTCTTTCTTAAATGTTTAGAAAATTAGTGTGGATGCTGCTCTTTTTTGAATGAATTCCTACCCTTTTTTGCTCCCCCAAATAAATTTGAAATGGGTATGACTGCAAAGAAATAGTGCATTTTTTCCTTGAAATAAGACTTTTAAAACTTTGGCCAGTTGTCCCCATCTCTTCAATGCTCTTCAAGGCTATTCCTTGCCCCTACAATTTCAGGGCTTGCAAAAGTTCTGAGATTCTTCCAGCCACAGGAGGCTGCTCCCCTTTCTGAAGGTATGACTTCCCCTCATTAGCAGATACATTAGGACTTCTGCTGCTGATCATGTGCACAAGAACCTCGTACCCCTCCTTGGCTAAAATGTCGTGAGAGGCTCGGTGGCTCTTCTGCATCACTCCCTGCAGTGCAAGTGCCGTATGCAGTAATTGGCCTGCCAGTCGGGGGGACACAGCCTGCTCCAGGGAATGGCATCATGAGAAGCACCACATGTGCCGGGTGCCTTCCCCCAGGTGCCTGTTAGGGAGGACACTGGGGTCTGTGTCTGGGCTGGCCAAGCACAGTTATTAAAGATGCCTTGCAGCCTGCGGTAATTAATTTTGACAGTGGTCTGGCATAGGGCAGTGATTCAGTAAACTCTCTGCTTATAAAATGAGGATTGCCTGTACTGTGATTTGTTGCTGCACTTTTGCCTCTTGTTAATCTGTGGATTTACCTTATCAGTCTATCAAAAGCTTCTCCCAGGGTAAGTGGAAGAGGCTCTGGTGACAGTTTTCCCCTTACGCAGTTTCCTTCGAGCGTTGCAGCATGTTCAAAAGGACGGAGGCTGCCTCCCCAAGCCTGAGGAGGTTTGATTGGTATTTCAGGGAGCGTTGCAACTTTATGCCTTCTCTTCTGAGGCTCCTTCTTAGTGTGCTTGCTGGGGAGTGGAAGTTGGCCTTTTGAGAGAAGGGGAAGCTATGTTGGACCAGTGCTGAGGTCTATAGGTAACTGTGAGAAACAGGTCCTGAGGGCTGGGCTAGGCTTTTGTAGAAATGCTGGCTCTGGATGCTGGAGGAAAAAAGTGTCTGAGGTTGTTCTTGTCTGTTCTCTAGGTATTCTTCTAAGCAATGCAGTTCACGGTTGGGGCAACAGTCCTAGGGTTGATAACTCCCCATAAAATGGGAATGCTGTCAAGACACCTAAATAATCTCTTGTACGTGCATTTGTTCCAAATTCTGCTCTCACTTGGGTCATGCTGACCTGTAAGTGTTCAAGTACCTGGCCTTTTACTAGAGGAGTCATACTCTCCAAGCTGTAGCATAAGCCACAGTACTGAGGGAGCACTTCTGGGGTGCCAGCCCTTGCCCAGGTAGCATGTAAAATCAGGACTCTTCTTGCTTTGACAGGTTTTATTGACGCAAAGTCCTCATTTGAAAGAGTAGCTGGACAAAGATCTGGAAAACAGGAATGGCAGAGCGCTAAAGACAGTCCCTGCTTGCAATCTGTGAATTTTGAAGGATCACGGTGGATCAAGGGTGGCACATGAGGCAGCATAGACTGAAGAGTGTAGTTGGACAGCAGTAGCATATGTTTACTCAGCTTTTTTTTTTTCCTTTTTACTTTGACTTTCAGAGGACCCCATCTCTTGGAGTCCCAGCTAACGTGTTGAAAGACCTGACTGTGCCTCTTATGTTCACTGTGTGAAGCCTCTGGATGCCTGAAATTTGAAGCAACAGCTTGAAAAAGAAAAAAGCAAATATTCACTTCAGCCACCGTAGGGAGTGCTGAACATGAATTCACGTTACATGTTGTAAAATAAAGTGGAAAGGGAATGGCTCATTATTGCACATCATTTGTTCTTAATAACTCCATATGAAATTAATAAACCTTAAAACCCCAGGTTTTAGAAGTTGTTCAGGATAAGAGTCAAATGATAGGGAAGGGGAAATAGGAAGGGTAAGGCATTATGACTTCAATGCTTTATGTTTTAACAAATGATCTAAGCAGCAATTCATAGTTTCAGTGGTCTCATCTCCTTAGCTGCATATTAAGCTTCAGCACTATTAGTTAATTATGTTGAAAAAACTAGGAGTTCTTTCTCTGACAGTGTTGAGCAAGTTAAGGCAAGCGTGCTTTTGTGGGATAGATTTTTTTCATACCATCTCCATGACCACTGGCTTTGGTGGAGGAGAGTTGCTGCCTTGCCAGGGAACAACAGGCTTTTACACAGAAACGCTTTCTGCTTAAGTGTTCCTGAGGTTCCTGATTCTGCAGTTCCAAAAGTCTCCAAGGTTTTCAACTGAGAGAAAATGAGAGGGGCAGACAGATAAAATGCAGAGCAAGCCTAAATTCAGGTTATTTAGGAGTAATTGAGACATGGAATGGGATATCCAGTGGCTCCAACTCTGTGGGAACTAACTTCTTTCAGAGCAGCAGCAGAAAGATTCCAGAAGTGCTTCGTCTTCCATTCTCTCTGCCTGTTCTTCAGAATAACAGAGAGCCTCCTTCATGTGAGAAAGACACATTCTCTCAGGAGACACAAAGGTGTTAATAGGGCTGTCCCCCAGATCTTATTCCGGAAGACGTATTGCACCTGCAAGGTAGGCAACTGTCGTACACGTTGTCTTGTCTTGGCCGGGCTCCCCAGTGTTGGAGGTATAGAGATGCCTCCTTACTGATACCACTGTAGCATTGTGTTTCTTGAGGTACGTTTTCTGCTCTCTTACGAACTCATGACGAGAATGTTATTTTGGTTACCATTATGAGTTTTTCTCCAGAAACTCCTGAAAAAAGAAACACATAATTTCAAAATATTCACAGAGGGTTAAGCCCCCCCTGTGCTCACTATAGTGCATGCTTTCTCTGAGTATGTCAAGCTACTGCCTTAGAGGAATTTGCAAGTGGTGATACTGTGTGCTATGGCTGTCAACCAAAATATGAAGGCTGGTGTGTGTGTCTATCCCAGAGTTCTCTAATGAGCAGCACCACATCTACTCAAACTTCTGTTTATAAAGAGATTGTTCCAAACATTCACCCTTAGTGAAGGGTCTGAATGCAAAGCAGTCAGATGAGGGGGAAAAGGAGAATATTGTTAAATATATACACTTTGAAATCCCCAAAGGAAACCTCATTTCAGTGAGCCTAAATACATTTCAAAGTGGCAGACTAAACAAAATACTTCAAGAAGGTAACTCTGAAAAATTAAACTTTGTTTTCTTATTTAGAAATGCTGTTGGCTGTGAATAGGGTCACTGCCTTTGTTGGAGGTAGGTGAATCATCTATAATGAAAGACTTAGGCATTGAATTTTACTTCTTTTCTGCTTTTGATCTATTCACAAGCTCATCATGAGATTTATTTGTTGTTCAAAAATCTCCCTGCATTTCTACTCAATAAAGTTCCCGCATGAATAGCTGTCAAATAGCCGGTATTGCTTGATGTCTGGACTCCAACATAGGGCTCTACTGGCTAGTTGCCTGGGTTACCTGTGTTGTATCTATCTGTTTCTTGTAGTGGAGCATTTCTGATACTACTCAAGAGACTGTGAATTTTGAATAATGCAGTCAAATGTGAAATGCCAGCTGGTTTTTTTGGTGACTATTGATGTCTTTGAAAAATAAGCAACTGTTCACAAATTTATTTGTACCAGCTCTGAATGAAGAAAGAAAGCACAAATGGGAGTCACTGATATCTCTGAATCAACATTTGCTTGCAATCTGAGCAACTTTTACAGGGGGAAAGAAAACACCTTTACTTAATTAATTCTTAGGATTAATTTCTAACATTGGGATTTTTGAAAGTCTTTCAGTTGTATATAACTATCTTCTTACAAGGTAATTAGAGCTATATGAGAGATTTAATCTCTAGGTGAATCATTTTAGAGCTAAAATGTCAAAGGTCTCCTAAAGAAAAAGGAATTAATCTTTGCATATTGTGAACATATCACAAGCATCTGAATTAAGAGTGATCCATTCAAATACCTTTTGAAATCTTAAAGCCAGTAGAAAGAATGTAAAGATGTTTTCTTAAGGATATTTATTTGGCACTGGTCCTGCAAGTATTTACACATATTAGTAGTTGTATTGTCTTCATGGCAACTAGCTTTTTATATATATATAAAGTGATTGTGCTACTACATGTCAGCTTGGGGCTGTAGTCCCATCCCAATAGCAGTTCCATTAGTGGTGAATATTCCCATCCATGTGCTAGGGTTGCAGTCGTGCAGCTACTCCGTCTCTCCTTCTTCCCCCTTGTGACAGGGAGTGCAGGTGAATCAGCTCTTGACATTGTTTGTGTTCTCAGGACTCGTCCTGACAACATCTTTACAAGGTACTTTTAGAGAACAGATAAAATCTCATGTTATACATAATGCTGAAAATTGCCAAGTGAACACAAATATTGGTCTCTAAGCTATACCATAAGAAAACTATGCGAAGTGGAATGGCTTGAAAGGCCTTTTTATGGACAAGTCAGATTTTGAAGTACTGATTCTGTGACATTAGCACCCAACACCCTGCACAAAGTCTTTGCACAGGTCCCAGGAGGGAGATTCCCAAATGCAAAATGATGTGATGTGAAGAGTGATTTTTCAAAGCCTTAGACACCAGTTGGATGAGGAGAGTTGAGCTTATCAGACCTTTTTTCCAGCCTTTGAAAATTTCTAAACACCCTTGAATAATGATATTTTTTTATTAGCTTTCACAGCTGTCACTGATTTTTTCTTTTTGGTAGCCCAATTTATAATGCAGGACAGTATCTGAACATGAAGAACAGACACTGCATTTACCTTGGAGATCAGACCTGGAGTTTGCCAGGGCTTGACCTGTTCTGTATCTTCCCTATCAATACTAGGACAACTGATCTGACTCTTAGAATCGCACATGTACTGGGCCAGACCTGCTGCCCCAGTATCTTGTCTCTAAGACTGGCAAATTGCAGGCATCTGAAGGACAGTGTAGATATAAAGCCATACAGTGGTGACATTTTCCTGGTATACTGCTTTAGTTGCCAATGACTTTTGATTCAGGGACTCTGAAGGAAGAGATCTGCTATATTAGTATTTAATAGCCCTTAATAGGATTTTCTACCATGGATCTATTTAATAACTTTGAATCCATGTAGACAGTGTTTCATGAGCATGACTGTGAAGTATCTTTCATATACATTTGTTAAATAAGAGAAATAAATTAAAGTCATATCATACACTGTCTTGAGCTGCTGGCACAGTCTTGATTGATGTCTCTTGACTTAAAAATTCTTTTTAATCCTTCACTTGGCTGTTTGATTCTTCATCTTATTTTGCTGATTTGGCTAATGGAGCAGCATTTTAGTGGAAGACTCTTCAAGAACTACAGAATTTATACAACATGGGAAGACACCTTTCCTACTTCAAGAGCCTACCTCTAGGTTGTAACAAAGCCACACTTCACCCCAAAGATGAGGTGGAACTGGAAGTAAAGGGAGACGACAGGATATTGCTGTAGCTTATAGAGGAGCCATGGGTCTGGGGCTGCAGGCTGGGAAGTATGCCAGAGGCAGGTCCAAGATTTGAAATCAGAACATGAGAGCCTACATGCTCCCATTTGTGTTTGCGTTTACCAGCCTACATGTAACAACAATGTAATAATCAGCTATTTGCCTTCAGGTGAAGCTTTAAAAATTTGATTAATCTCAACAGCCATTTCTTTGTTCAGTCATTCCCACTCCAGCACAGTTACAGAACCATAGAATTGTTTAGGTTGGAAAAGATCATCAAGTCCATCAGTTAACCTAACACTGCCATTATCCTGTATATAATATAGAATAACACAGTCAGTGTGGTTTAGCACACAGAGAGAGGCACAGAGTGGTCATTTATGCGTCTGGTCTATAAAAAGTGTCTCTTTATAGTTAATATTTAACCTCCTTATCAGTATGCCTCGATGTTTGTAGACTTGAGAGCACAGCTTGCCAAAGCCTGCGGAGTCTCGTCATGCATGGAGCAGCCCCTGCGTGTCCGTCTGTGAGTGGGAGGGTGGGGGGAATCGTGTATTGCTGACTTATGATCTGAAGATGGCAGCATTGGGTGAGCTATCTCATTTTCTTGGCTAAGCACAGCTCTCTTAAATACAGGAATTGTAGTTGTTGCATATGGCAAATTTATCAAAAAATCAGCTTTTCATTTGAAGGGCTTTTCTTAATGCTATAGCTTAATACTGCAAGTTAGTAGCAGGCAGATGTATTTTATCATCTGGTCATTTTGTATGCGTTTTATTTGAGTTAGTTATACTGAGAGTGCAAGTCTTGCCAATACTGACGATAGGCTCTCACCAGCAAGTGTTGGCTCCTAAATACAATTCCCTTTTGCAATAGTAACAATTACAATAATTTCTGAACTTAAGTAAAAAAAGCTCTGTCTGTGTGTGCTGTCTGTCCATCAAGGATGTGAAATTGAGGTCTCCCTCTGTCTTGTGGACAGCCTAGCCCTGGACAGCAGGGATCTGCCCCTTCCTTCTCTGTGAGCCCGTGTCCTCCCTGAGGATGAGGAGAGCGTTTCTCTTCCCTCCCTCTGCTGGCCCTGTGGATTGCTGAGTGGGCACTCTCCCGGGAGCAGCATGACATTGCTTTGGTCCTCCTCAGCCTGAGGAAGGTCTACGGTAAAGGTGTCCCACGTATAGGGACAAAGTCGTGGCTGCTCTTGCAGATCTAGAACAGACAAACACCAGACTCCCTCCTTTTTAGCTGTTGTTGGTTTTGAGAATGAAAATGGCCATGATCACTGTGTTTTATCAGGAGCCCACTGCTGCTGTGTATCTGTCAGGGTGTTCATGTTCATAATGACTGCTACCTGGTGGGCTCTTTTAAGATGAGGAGGAGGGGGCAAATTCAAAGATGTTAGTGGGATTTAAGTGTAAAGCTGAGTGGTTCATCGCTGACAGTGGCAGCATCTACAGAACCAGGTCTGTAGCCTCCTGGAGGTTTTTTCTGGCAAAATATTTAGGCAGGGAAGCTAAGTTTGTGTTCTGCTTGGTGGTAGGTCTCTCTGCTTCACTTATCACTCCTAGGGTGATGCTTTTGTCATTTTGTGTACCTGGCTGTTTGTCCCTGAGGTGTCCGTTTTGGAAACGACTTGTCTTGGCCTTCCTTTAAGTAGTGACATCAGCTCATTGCATCTAATGAAAAATTCTATACCAGCTTGGCTTATCCAAGTCAATAGCAAAGCCAGAGGTGGAACTTTGATTTTTGTTGTTGTTGTTGGTTTGGGTTTTTTTTTTGTTTGTTTTGGGGTTTTTTTGTTTGTTTCTTTGACAATGTTGTGCTTTCATGTCCTCTTGTGGATATCTGTACCTTTGACTGCTGTGTTGGAATCTGACTCAAGACATTTGAAGTCACTGCAACCTTTCCTTCCCAGCTGACTTAGCAGGTTTGGATCAGACACAGGGCTCATGTTTTTATTCTTTTTTATTACACCCTTCTTCATAGTGCTATGCTGCATGAATCACTAGCTCCACAGGAACTTCTATGAGAGGCAGAGAAATGAATCATTTCTCAATTTCTAAACATTTGTTGAACTTAAAAGAGCTGTTAATTTCTGCTCTTTTGCATTTGGTACGATATTCAGCCTTGAAGAGTGGGGCTTTAAGGAGGAAACGGATGAAAAAATCATTGTGTTAAGATCCGTTCTCAAGTTATTCAGAACAACTTAAGATTTAGTACCAAATACTGGGTTGTTTCTTATCCTGAAATAGTATTTCCTGCAAAGACATGTAAATCTGTTAGGTTCAGTGAGTTACATCCCTTTGCACAAAACCTGAAATCGTCAGATAATGTAATAAACACACACACACACATATATATAGGGGTGTGTGTGTGTGTGTGTATATATATATATATATATGCAGTATTTTTGTATACATTAGGAATCGACTTCCTAAAACCTTCATATGTAGAAATAGTTGCTAGCTTAATCTCAACTGTTTGATCTAGCATCAGAAAGCATTCTGGATGTGTCATAACAAATCCAAAGCAAAACTCAGTACTGTAGGAGCAGAAGTGACTGTCATCTTTTGCATTTAGAGGACAGTGGGCTCTCTGTGCTTCTTATGGTCTCCCTAACATTTAACTTTTTTGGGTGGATACAGCAAAGTTAGATACAGTACTGTTACATTGATTGAGCACATCTCTTTCACAGCTTCTCATCAGTTTTACAGCTCAGATATGTTACCTGATCGAACGTAGAACTAAAGAACAATCGTAATGGATTGGTCAAGTGAACTCATTCAGCTGACTGTAATTTTCTTTCTGTAATTTAAGAAGCCAAGTGGCATATTAGTTCTTCATTTATGACAGAGTAAAATCTAGTGAAGACTAAGGCCTCGGCTCAAGAAGGCTCTTAAGCACATACATACAAGTAAGTTCATTCTAACTCAAGACAACACCTAAATATGTGCCAGACTTTTAAAGTGATATCAGCTTGAGCTTAAAGCTGAGTGCTCTGAACTAGATCTCAGAGATCTTCAGAGGTTCCTAGACAGGCAGACCAATTACCTTGCAGAATTTTATTTTAAGGCACGTCATTTATTTCATAAGGTTTCAAAAATCTCTGCAGGTTACTATCAGTGCCTTTGATACCTAAACAATCTTGCTTGTCTGTTCCTAACTGGCCATTCCTGTGAACTGCTTGTGTGCCCAGACAAAACCCAGGATCTCATATTTTTGTGCAAAGCTCCCTTACTGCAGAACATGACATTTAAAGTACTCAGCAGTAATAACATACTTGATATGAATTTATATTAAAACCATGAAATTCTGAAGAAATGGGGCAATCAAGTGAATATGGTAGCAATTGCCATTGCTGAAGTGCCCGTTTGCAACTACACTGTATGTATCTGTATGTTTTACAGTGCTATTTTTTTACGATTGAATTTGGCCTTTGCAAGCAAGAAGGACAACTACGTGCTTACGGGGCAGGACTTCTGTCTTCTATTGGCGAATTGAAGGTATGTGCCATTAAAGCAGAATCGACTTTATTTAATCTTAATAAAATAATAGTTGGATGTAAATATTTTGACACGCAAATAACAGTTAAAGTTCTCAAGATAAAAAGCTTACTTCTAAAATATGATATTGACCTAATATCTGCGTTTGAAATATCAGCTGGCACTTGAAGCATGAAATGGCTTTGTAAGGCCCAAAGTACCAAAGCAACTATAAACTACAAAACTTATTTCTGTTTGAATTTGCATTTCTTGTAAAAGGAGGCTCATAGGTTCTAACAGGTAAGGGTGCCTTGGGCTCGGAAAGCTTTGTGTAGAAGAGAAGCAGATATTTTTAATACACACAAAAATGTTTTGAAATCAGCCATGATTCTGTTGTAAGTAATCCAATGTATTTCAATGGATTCATTATTGATATTAAAAGAACAACATTTATTAAGGTCCCAAGTCAGTAGATTAATCATATTTAAAATTAAGGTTTGCATATAAACTCACGCTAGACTTGAAGTACATGGCTATGTGACAATTCATAGAGCCCTGTTCTTACAAAGGAGGAAGTGTTTAACCTTGCACAGTGTGAGGAGTTGTAGTGGATCATTTGTTACCTCTCTTTATGCCTAGAAAACTTAAGGAACAAGGAAAAGGTATTTTGTCACAAGTGTGTTATTTTGGGACATCATACACCTCTCTGTTGGCAAGATGGGAGGGAAGGGGAAGGAGAAGGAGGAGTACTATCTTTTGGGACCTAAATGAACTCTTGGTGGCTTTTCAGGTAAACATTTGGTTTTAGAAAGCATATACAGAATAGTATTTACAAACTGTTGTGCAATGTATCTCCTGCTTATTTGTGTTTAAACATCTTCCCACCATCCTGGACTGGCTTTCAGTGAACTACCTGGCAGTTTACTAGAAGTATCTCCGTATTTTTTTGCTGTTTTTTCACCTGTAACTGAGAATATTCATGGTGAAGCTCATTAGTCAAATTGCTATTCTTTCATTAGAAAAAAGGTTGAAGGAAATTACCCTCTCCAATATTTTTTCTTTGATTGCATTACAGTTGCTCTAAGTTCAGTGCATACTTCACCCACAGAAGCATTCTGTATCAGCCTGGCGGTATTTTATACCCACAGTGCAAAGATGTTTAAATGCAAAGAGATTAATGTGTCCCACTTGTTTTCCTCTGGCCCAACAACATTCAGTGCTGAGCCCCAAATTCTGTGCAGGATTCTGCAGAGAATCACGCCTTTTATTTAAACAAACAGTTATGGTCATTAGGTGATGACCCTGAAAATACCTATCGCATCATTTACAAAATCTAAAGGCATAAAAGCGCGGAAATGAATAGTCAAGAACATAATAAATCTTCTACCATCAATGTCATAAACAAACACATTATTCTTGTTGAGTATGCATATTTTTATTACCGCACATTTGTGATCCCAAATCTGTGTTCTTCACTCAGCAATAATCTCACACTATAAATGCAAAGAATAATCCTTTTGAAAAGCAACAGTAAAAATTAAATAATGTGCACATTAATGGACTATATTGATCTGCTTCAAAGGTGTGGCCATATATAATAATAATTCAGCCATAAATCAATAATATTGTATACTTTTCTATTACGCTACATATATATTTCATAGATGTGAAGCCAGAGGGGACTATTAGATCATCTGCTTTGACCTCTTGTGTATCATAAGCTATTAAATTTCACTAGATCTTGCATATGCCGAGCATAGGGACTTAAGTTAGACACTTCAGTTATTGAGAGACTAAGCACTTGTGTGCTGCAGGCACAGAACAGCACCATACCACAGATAGCCATAGTCCCCATGAAGGAATTGATAGGGTGAAAAATATCCAGAAAGTCTTTGTGGGACTGTGCTCCAGGGTAGGAAAGAAGTTAAAAGGTAAGAAAAAAAGGGAAGAAAACTACTAAGTTTTCCGCTAATCTGACCATGGGAGAAGCTGTTACTAGACCAGAAACCTGGCAGTGAGTGTGCTTCTTGTCAACAAGATGCATCAGGCAGGTGCTTAGGAAAGAGAATGTCTGGGCACCCATGACATTGGTGCACAGCCTTGCATCAAGGTGTTGCCAGCCTCTGATGTTTCCTGGGAAAACAAATCTCCCTTACCTCTGCATGTATCTCCTAGCACCTATTTGGAGGGAAAACTGAGCTGAAGGGGTCAGAAAGATAATGCTAATACCCTGTAGGTGATATCAATATCCTGATTGTAACTGAAAAGCTAATGGATGGCAGCAATTGCTCTGAAAACAATGACAACAATAGTGGCTATTTCTGTGGTGACTGGGGATGAATAGAAGACTCTGATTGCATGGCCGAGAAGTCTGACCCTCCTGTGCAACAACCATACATCTCATAGGAGTCAGAGTGAAGATGTCCTTTCAGAAATAACTACTGCCATTCTTAAGACAACAGTGACATAGTCCCTTCTATGAAGAAGTTCAGATACTTGTCCCTGTCGCTAGGAAGGTAGATCTTGTTTCAGTGTTGAATTTTGCTACCTTGACTTTACAGGCATTTGATGTTAATATACTTTTGTCAGCAAGAAGAAAAGCCTTTTTCCAGCAGCCCTCCCTGTCAGCTCTCTTTTCAATGCAACAGTGTTCACAGGAAACAAAAACAGTGGCCAGTTTTATGCATAATTTCTAGAAATAACTGAGTCACAGTATTTGCAGGGTGGAAGTGACCAGCAGTATTTGGGCCTTTCAGACGAGCAAATGGCTTGTTCGGTCATCTCTGTTTCAATATTACACTGCCCCACTCTCCAAATCTGGTCAACAGCTTTAGCAACAAAGAACTATAAAAACTAGAGAAATGTGGGCACCAGTCTATCAATATAGGATTTCCTTCAGGTCTTTTTTTCCCCATGCAGTATTTAGACTTCAAATTTTGGATACGGAAAAATGCAACTCCTGATGTGCATGCTATGGAAGCATTGAGCAAAAAAATTTTAAAACCACAACAAAATAAGGAGAAGGAGAAGATTAAAAATTAAGCCTGGGGGGAAACGAATAATACAGTAAGTAGTTATAAAATGTTCAGCCTAATATAGTCAGGTTAATTCTAGCTAACACTATGGCACAGTATATATTTGGGGCTTAGAGAGAAGGCAGAAATAATGTGCATTTCAATTATTAAAACGCTTTCTAAAAGGCAGTCCAAATGTCTTCAGAAACTTTAATCCATTTACTTTGTATGATGCTCTCTTGAACTCTTTCATTAAAGGAGTCTCCTATCAACTTCAGCTGACTGTAGATCAAGTCACATATAGCTGTTATATGCTTCTATATTTAACAGAGAGGTAGACTTCAAATCTTTCTGTATAGATTTTTAAAGTCAAATACAATATCCAGTCATATTTTGTTTTAATCATAATTTATGTTAAGAAGTGCCAGCATTAGCCTTTATAACCAAAAAGAAACAAATATAAGTTTTGGCTCTGTTTCTGAAGAGGATGAAGATGATGGAGAAAACAACTCCTGGATCCCAGATGCTCATTTTACTGCTCTTTTTAAATAGAGAATCTTTTCCTTATTTGTCTAAACAATATATACATTTATACTGATGAAATAAAAAACTTCGGGTAAAATCAGGACACCGTCAGATTTGCAGCTTACATTGTAGATAAGCAGAAAAACACTTAAGAGCAGGTTTTCCAAGGCTCTGTGTTCCCCCCCAGAATAATAAGGCGATAAAGTCAGTACTGACACATGGACAACTTCTCACCTGCGTTCTTATTCTGCCCTCCTGCACTCCTCAGACAGAGCACTATTTGTAACTCATCTGAAGTTTTCCCCTTGCTAGCTGAAAATTTTGCTTTTTGGGTTTGGGGATTTTTTGTGTGAAACTGAAAAGCTCCAAGTTGTGCGATTACACTCCATTTTTTTTATACTCAAAGGAGAAATTACAAGACCAAACTCTTTTTTTCATGTGTCAGTGATAGTGGTCACTTAGGAAATGATTCACAGTTGCTCAGTGTAAGTGCCTGGTGCCATCTGCGATGCCTCAGCTCTCCAGCTGCCACTCCAGAAATATCTAAGTCTTCTTTAGGTCCTGTGCTGTATCTTCCATCCCTGAACAGGTTCATCAGACATCCTAGGCCCTAGAGACCTGTGGTTTGGTACCTCAATCATTCTCTTAACCTTTGATCTAGCAGGGAGTAGAGGCATTTCTTCAGTGTTATGCTTATTTCCAGTATGAGTAGTTCTCTAATTCTTAAGCTGTCTAGTTGTCTGACACTGCAGCTTTTGTTGGGAATCAGTGATGATTCATTTGGAAGTTTCACTCCAAACTCTTGTTGTTTGCACTGAAGGAGAATCACCAATAGCTGCATTAGCATAAGCAGTACAATTTGTATGGATGGGCCATTAGAGACAGTTATCACAAATCCGAAAGGTAGTAAGATGCTCTATTTGACCAAAAGCTATTTTCCATGTGATTGTTAGCCTTGACATGTAATTGGAGGTGGATCACCAAAGAGGTTTCTGATGGAGAAATCCATATTGGATACTTACTCATTTGACTTCACTGAAGTACTGAATGTTCAACCAAAACATAAATGAAAAGCATTCATTAACAAAAATACAGGCCTGAGCTTGAAAGCTTTTAGACTTGCCAGATGAAGTTTTTTGTCGAGATTCTGTACTTTGTAATGTTGAGAGTGCCAAGGACCAATATATTAGAACACTGTAATGTTTCTGAAAAAAAACCCTCTAGTCCGGCTTTGAGTCAGTGTCCTGACTATCCTAGTTCACGCTAGACAGTTTATGGTCTGTCTAAAGGCTCAGTTCAGTTGCTGAACTCTGGCATTGCTGGTGTCAGCATATCAGTAGTAGACATTACAGGTGCCAGGCTGCAGAATTTGGAAACGCCATCCAGATTTGCAGAGATGTTTTCCCGCTGCTTTAGTAGCCATGATAATGCCTACTTGATCCAAGAGCCAAAAGACTGTATTCTGGAAGGGAGATGGGTATTGGGTGGGTATTCCTCAGAATTCAGGCACTTCATTCCCAAACTGCAATCCTAAGAATAACTGATCAGTTGTCACTTAACTTTGAAGGCATGTCTGAATTCTTTACCTTCTGTTTCCAGGTTGTGTGTTTCCTGGTGTCTGCACATCCCTGTCTCTGCAGAGTTGCTTTGCGAAGCAGAGCAAGTGTCGAGTGCTGCACCTGGGGAGGTCGAACCCCATGCACCAGTACAGGCTGGGGGCTGACCTGCTGGGAAGCAGCTCTGCCGAGAGGGACCTGGGAGTCCTGGTGGACAACAAGCTGACCATGAGCCAGCAGTGTGCCCTTGTTGCCAAGAAGGCCAATGGTATCCTGGGGTGCGTTAGGAGTGTGTCCAGCAGGTTGAGGGAGGTTATCCTCCCCCTCCACTCTGCCCTGATGAGACCCCAGCTGCAGTACTGTGTCCAGTTCTGGGCTCCCCAGTTCAAGAAAGATGAGGAACTCCTAGAGAGAGTCCAGAGGAGAGCAACTAGGATGATGACGGGACTGGAGCATCTCCCCTATGAGGAGAGGCTGAGAGAGTTGGGCATGTTTAGCCTGAAGAAGAGAAGACTGAGAGGGGATCTAATCAACACATAGAAATATCTTAAAGGTGGTTGTTACAAGGATGGAGCCAGACTCTTTGCAGTGGTGCCCAGCGACAGGACAAGGGGCAATGGGCACAAACTGAAACATAAGAGATTTCAGTTGAGTATGAGGAAGAACTTCTTTCCTCTGAGGGTGACAGAGCACTGGAACAGGCTGCCCAGGGGGGGTGTGGAGTCTCCTTCTCTAGAGATATTCAAAGCCCACCTGGACGAAGTCCTGTGTAACATGCTCTAGGTGAACCTGCTTTAGCAGGGGGGTTGGACTAGTTGGTCTCCTGAGGTCCCTTCCAACCTTTGGCATTCTGTGATTCTGTAAACTAAACTGGGATCCAGAAAGTAGGAGTCATTTCATGTAGATAATCTGAGGAGACTAACCAGAAAGGCTTTCTCAGAGGACATCCACTGTGATAAGGAATTAGGTTTTGCTTCTCTTTAAACTCTCCCCTTTTATAAAACTAGGGCTCAGGGATTAGAGCAGTCGCTCATGGTGTAGGAGCCACAGGCTGAATCCCTTCTCGCCTCTAATGACTTCAGTCCCCAGAAGCAGGCCTGGCCCAGCAGAGGGAGTAGAAGAGGAGAGGACAACACTGTCACCCCTGCCGTTGAAGCTGTCACAGTACAGGAAAGAATCCATGAGCCAGAACTGGTCGCCTATTGATTCGGTTCCTAAGAAAACATGGCCCATATCACACTCTTGATTTCCCGCACAGCGCTCAATCCACTCAGAGTTTTAAAACTTTGTGCTTTAGACATTTGAGGCCTCAAGTCTCACCTGGAAGTACAGAGGCATTTTAAGAGGAGATGTTTTTATCTGTAGTTAATCTCCCAGGGAGCCTATTATAATTCCTAGTCAGGAAAAACAAATTAATTTTGATAGGAGGAGGTAAATGCCTGAATTTACAGGCACTCAACCACATCATGGCTCTGCAAGGAGAGAGCGACAACAGGGATGTAGACAGGGGCCTGTTAAGGTGAGCCCATTCCTGCAATCCATTTAGAAGAAGATGCTGGTTAAGACAGGCCATTTTTTATTTTTGTTTTCAAACCTGTTTAACTGATGGCTGGCTAGAAACAGCAAACCTTGTGAGAAGGAAAAGATACATGTACTAAAGAAAGTTAATTCCCTGACATTTTAAGATTCTGTGCATTAATTTTTCATGTATTTATTTTTGGAGAGAGAGGAGGTGGGAGGAAGAGGTTCTTGTTCCAGTTTTATGTCCTGTTATTTGGAGACGGCAGGTTGAGAGCTAGTGTGATATTTTCAGAGCCTTTCACAGGGATTTAGGAATGAGCATAAGCAAGAGCTCGGATAAAAGGTGTAGTGAATACCTTAAGGTTAATACCTTGCTCTGCTATAAAGAATGTCCATGCAAAAAGAAAGTAAAGAAATGAGGCACCTTTGGACCTCAGGGATCTGCTCCCTCCCTGTCATTTCTCTGTGCTTTTCATGCACATCTTCACTATGGATAGATATTAGGGGACTAAAGAAGGTTGAAAGTTGACCTAAATACGCTTTCCTTCCTTACCTTGTACTTCCGTACAGAGGACTGAGAATGAAAATACATGTGCTCTAAAAGTTAAGGTAGATCCAAAAGCTAACACAAATATTTAAGTGGAAAGGGGAGCTAGAAAAAGATTGCATTGGAAAATGTCTCAGTACCTGATTTTCAGTTTTGAAACCTCTGTGTCCTTTCTAGTGGCTTGTGCCAGTCACGTGGAGAGAAAGGCTAATTGGAAATCTCTTCTCTGGGTTAGCAGCATTTCATGCCTCCTCTGCCCGGTGTCTGCTCTGTACTTATCTATGCCTGTTTAGTTATTTTTTCCTTGCAGTACTATATGGAGCAGTATTGCTCAGGTGGATGTGTCAGAAGGGTAATGCATTTCATCAGCATGCAATAAATGGGCGTTATTTAATGGGTTTTCAGATCTATAGTTTCACTTTTAAACTCTGCTGTCAGGAAAATAGTATATGATTTTGGCCTGAAAATGTAAAGAACGGTTTGGTCAGAGTCAATTCACCCACTAAGTGACATTTTGGGGACATACGTATTTGTAGTTGTATAGATATTTTTTCAGGAATGGTTATTTGATGACTTTCCTGTTTCCAGATGAAGATTTAGGTCTGTATGCCTACATGGCAGGTACATTTCTAATCTCCTCTTCATTATTTTAATAATTATTTTGGGGAAAAAATTATTCTCATAAAAAGAGCTTTTTTAAGAAACAAGTGATCTATACTGTTTAAACTGAAAAAAACACTATACATAAAACAAGAGAGGCTACCAACTAATGGAAAACATACAGCACAGTGATGTAAAAGCTGTATATATAAACAGTTGTATAAATACACAGCAGTATCAAGATACGGTTTAACAGATCCTGTGGTGTATTTTGCAGCATGCTCTCTCTGACAAGGCCAATGTGAAAACATTCGATCCAAAGACAACCTGTTTGCAAGAATGCCTTATCACTACTTTCCAGGAAGCTTACTTTGTTTCAGAAAGTTTTGAAGAAGCCAAAGAAAAGATGAGGTAAATTATTTCCCTTGACTCAAAAAATCTAATTTTCTCTTCTGAAGAGGTCAAAAAAAAAAAAAAAGATGTTAACTTTCTTTTTTCTTTCAGGGACTTTGCCAAATCAATCAATCGTCCCTTCTCTGTGTATTTCAATCCATATACACAAAGCATTGAGATTCTGAAGGATACCAGGAGTATAGAAAACGTTGTCCAGGACCTCCGGAGTGATCTAAACACCGTATGTGATGCTTTAAGCAAAATGAACCGATATTTAGGGATTTGATATGTGTGGCACTGTGATTTGCTGTCAATTGCTTTTTCTGTAGCCAGTCTAGTAACATCACATGATATGGGTAACTTCTCAAACCCATCAATTTTCCCTTTACAGTTTGGCCTGTGGCTTGCATCATTGTGTAGCTCTGTCTAATTGTAATGTGCAGACAAACCAAGGCAATGCTAATTCGTAAATGCAACATGGAGTGTGGCAGAATATAATCGTCAATTCCTCAACACAATGTCATGTACAAGTACACCATTAAAAACTTTCCTGGCAATGGTTTTGTTTCCACAAGATGATTCACTTCACTGTGAAAGAGATGGTGTTGCTGATTTCATTAAGTCTGAGTTAATTTCTTTATAATCCCTTTCCTCCCATAAGAATCCAGAAAAAAAATATTTGCAACATTTTCATTTTCTTTGTAAGAGAATCTGTATTTCTTTCTGTAGTGGTGAAGACAATGTTTTGCCCATGTATCTGTAACAGAATTGAGTGTCTCTTGTGACCAAACTACACAATTTATACATGGATGCTGAAATCAGGAAGGTTATGTGTCAATACTAAAAGATCTGTGGAGATTACAGATTATGAGAACTCACAACAGACAAATGTTCAACGTGGCTGAGTAATTGCAACACAATAAAAAAAAAAAAAACCAAACCCCAAACCTCGGACAATTCATGTGGAAAGGTAGTTCTAGTTCATGCACGTGTTACCTGTGACAGTCCTGAGTGAGCTTCCTCTGCGAGGGCTATCTGGGAATAAGAGAGGAAGTGCTTGTGTTAATTCCAGGTTGTTAGATGTGAATATAAAACCCTTCTACATCATTGTGTGCCTTCCGCGTTCCCTCATCTTCTGAACATACTCCTCTTGCGTTTCATGCATAATTTGCCTTTCCTCATTATGCCACATTCAACCTTGACGTGGCCATGCATGACTGGGTCTACGCTGTATCAGTATCAGCACGTATAAAAGGGTGAATATGGAAGTTGTTATTTAATTATAGCCAAGACGATTATCAGTTAGTAGATTACTTGTGGGGTGATTAAATCATAGAGGCACCCAAGCTGCCTAGCTTGTACCAGATGGATGCAGGTAACGCCTGAGTTAATAAACTCAAAGTTAGCAAGCTCTGACAGAAGTACAAGCTCTGTCTGGGGAGCACAGTGCAGGAATATTTGAGATGGCTCTTATCTGGAAGCAATAATTATGCATGTCTTTCCTTTATCTGGGTTATTCTCTTCTCCTATTAGGCAAGATAATGGAGAGTTTGACTATATTGTATGGAACCTTCTTAATGGAAACCACACGGCTTATGCAGATCATGTCAGTATGGGTGAAAGTGTCATAGCCTGTCTACATATATGGAAAGTAGGTATCTATTGAAGCTGCTCTCCCAGCTGAGAGAGTCATGCAGATACTCTTAAGTGTCGCTAGCAATTTCAGCATAAAAAGAGTACCACTTGATAGTGCCAGCGTATCCTTAAATAAGGGGCAATCTATAAGGATAATTTTCACAGGGAAATCTTCCACCTCCTCAAAGATAACTATGAGATAACAGAAAACGCTCTTTCTCCGGATGGTCCCTGCTGCATTCTAATGCTGCTGTTAATAGGGTGTGGAAAAAAAAAATCTAGTTTTAGATTTAACTGTGACTGCTGTTGGTAAAAACGAAGAGCTGTTGAATTATCCCATGGGGATCAGCATGCCAGAGGAGTTTTTTAACTTCCTGATATTAGTGCTGACTCTGTTAGCTAGCACTTATCACAGAGGAACCGCAGGCAGCCTAGCCTGGAAGTTTCTCCCTGTTTCTTCCCATGGAATCTGAGGAACCCCTCATAGCCCTGTCTGGTGAAAATGGACTGTGCTGAGATTGCTTTAACTGCTCTGAAAAAGTCATTGTGCAAGGAATAGTAGCTCTTACTCAGTTGAAGAACTGACAAAGCGTTGTTGCTTGCTTCAGTAAAATAAAGTCACGATGTGTAACAAAGATCTAAAGCTTACAAAGTTACTGAGACTTTCCGTTGAATCAGAAGTATGCAGGAAAACTTTAAATACTTACAATGTCTGGATTTATTCTTGACTTTTCTGAATAGCTTAGAATAAGAATTCCACAGCAGTAAAACAATAGAAGCATACCTTTGTTTTGTTTTGTGCTGTTAGCAAGTAAATCTTATTATGGATTAGGGAGAAACCCTTGAAATCCAATAGTCATTTTAGGACTAATGATGGCATGGAAACTGTCTACAATGAAGATATAATGTCAATGAAACAGAACATTGTCAAAGGATAATGGGCTCCTGCTGCTAGATATATGCTTAATCCAACGATTTTATTTCTATTATACAACATGATTAAAAATAAATTAAATATAATGGGCTAAGGAATAATAGTGATTTAGAGAGACAATTGCTCGTTGTTCTTACGTAGCAAAGCTGCCTTCTGACAGGCTGCAGAGCAAACTGGCTTTGGGCTTCAGCCAGTCAGGAGCCAGGACTGGGAAGGAACGCTTTAAAAAGCGCACTATTGCACTTTTATGAATCAAATAGTTCCAGCTTAGCTGAAATTCTTCTCTGCGGTTTTTATTAGCAAATTAAGATCAGCCATGCAGCAATCTCCTTGGATGACAGGCTCATTTAAGCATAATGAGGGAATTATTGACAGTTATCAAATTACACTAACGTTTCATTTAAAATAGGCCATGTTTATCTAAGGTGCTTGTTTAGCTTTAGTGAGCTGGACTCTGGAAATTGGACTTCTGGCTTAGGCTCATTTATTTCCTGTGTAATTCTGAACTGATGCTTTATGGATCTGAGATATATGTACTTGCTTTGCCTGCACAGAGTAAATGGGCCCGAGCTTAATGAATGTAAAGCATTGCAGTGTTTACTACCATGCAAAGTCTAAAATGAAAAACAGCACTCTGAGACATTGCAGCAAATACAAATACCAAGTTTCATTTGCAAACCAAGACATGGTTCATGCATTTCATTTCATTTGTTCAGAAGAGGGGATGGAGTGGGGAAGGTGGTAACACAATATATTGCGTTTTCCTCTCTACTCTTTGAGACCTGTTTAGAAGCTTAAGTTTAGCCCTTCAGTACACTTCCATTAGAGTGTCTTTTCCTTTCTTCTTGTTATGATATCCTAACGTGACGGAGAAAATTCCAGAAATTTACAGTACTGTGATGTATATTTACTGATGCGCTGCAATGGATTACAGAAGAAAGTTTCACGTCTTTGAAAGGGCAGCCTGGCTCAGAGAGCTAAAGCTGCCGAAGGCTTTCACCTACAGGTTGCTGGTGCAAATCCAGCCCAGTCAGCAGTTACCGAAAGCTATCACCAGCCAGCAGCAGCCTGGCTTCTGTGTGATGAACTGGGAAGCTGGGATTGCTTAGCTTGGAGTACAAGAGGCTGAGGGGAGACGTGATAACCTTTTTCTAACACATAGAAATAGCTGTGAAACAGAAGGGACAAACTGTTCTCTGGCCTCAAGAACTAATGGACTTAAATTGCAGGAGAGGAGCATTAAGTTATGTAACAGCGAAACGTGGGGGACAGATTGCCCAGGGAGATGGCAGAGCCTCCACTATTTTTTAAGAGAACAGTTTAGGCTGCTGTCTCCCAGGAATGATGTTAGTGCAGTCAGTCTTGTCTTGAGACCAGGGGAGAGGCTGTACGACGTCTTGAAGTCCCTTAGAGCGACTGCCTGGAAAAGGCTTCGGCCGGCTCACGAAAGCAGTAACGGTCCATGGTCACCTCTGCGGAGCATTGGTACATCCCCTCCACCTCTGCTGCCTCCTTCAGTCTTTGAATAACCCCAAAGAGTGGTTCTTCATCTTTCCGTCTTCCCTTAGGGAATGAATAGGAGCCATAGTCTGAGTGTAGCCCCGGATGCTGACGGTGGTGCCCTATTTTAAGTTCGCAGGCCTTTAGAGAGAGCTCTGTGTGCGAGTTACCTGCTAGTTGCAGAAGACTGGTAGCGAGCAACCAGCATTTGTCCCTTTTGTAAGCAAGATTTAAAGCTGCTCAACGTTACAAACAAAATAGAAATGTGTATTTAATCCTACCTGTGCCTGCATTTGGGCTTTCAGGAAGACTGTGCTCCCCTGAATAATCTGGAGGACCTGGAGCAATTCCAAGCTCTTCCTGAGCCTGAGTGCTCCAGCCACACATCAGCCTTGTGTCTTTGTGAAATCTGGGCACAGAGCAGCTTGTCCTCCCTCCCTAACTCCCCTGGTTTCCAAGGGAAAGAAACACACTGGTGTAGTCCAGAAGGGAGCTTTGGTTCAGGCCCCTGACGTAGGTGGCTGGGGAACTTGGGGACCACGCCTGCTGCCCAACCCGTTGTCACTGCACGGGCCAGGTAAGGATCAATGCAATGCTCTTCCATTTGGGAAATCAGCTTTCCACCCCATCGTGGTTTAACCCCAGCCCAACCGAGAACCACGCAGCTGCTCGTTCACTCCCCCCACAGTGGGATGGGGGAGAGAATCGGAAAAGTGAGAAAACTCGTGGGTTGAGATTAAGACAGTTTAATAGGGAAAGCAAAAGCTGCACACACAAGCAAAGCAAAGCAAGGAATTCATTCCCTGCTTCCCATCGGCAGGCAGGGGTTCAGCCATCCCCAGGAAAGCAGGGATCCATCACACGTCACGGTGACTTGGGGAGACAGACGGCATCACTCTGAGAGTCCCCTGCTTCTCCCAGCTTTATGTGCTGAGCATGACACCATATGGTCTGGAATAGCCCTGTGGCCAGTTGGGGTCAGCTGTCCTGGCTGTGCCCCCTCCCAGCTCCTTGTGCACCTGGCAGAGCTGAGAGCTGAGAAGTCCTTGCCTGGTGTAGGCACTGCTTAGCAACACCTAAACCATCAGCGTGTTATCAACATTCTTCTCATGCTAAATCCAAAGCACAGCACTATGCCAGCTACTGGGAAGAAAATGAACTCTATCCCAGGCGAAACCAGGATATGTCTTTGCACTTTTCATACTTCAGCTTCCCTTCTGTCTTGGTAGGAACCGTTGCCATATTTCCAAATAATTTGCACAGGGAATAATTCTGGTACTGTTATATAATGGCTATGCTCTGTGATAGCAATCACCACTCCAACTCTAGACGTGTTTCACAGACAAATTCTTGCTTTCTCAGTGAAGAATAGGTCAACAGTGACAGATTCCTCTTCTGGACTTCAAAGTGCATTTCAGACACAGAGCTAAGAGAGAGATTCTGGTTGTGCCAGCAAATGTTTATTAGTAGCGAGTCCCTCCAGTTGACATAGTGAAGGCTGTAGAGATGTCCTTGGCGTCCTTATTTGCAATTGCCTGTGACTTAACTGAGCTTGGAGGCTAAATAATGTCCTCCTCAGCTGAAATACTCCATGAAACCTGGGTTGTTTCATTTCGTGCCCGGTCCTAGAGAAAAGGTAAGTAAACACAAAATCAGAATTCAATGATGTCTCTCCAAAACATTTTGCAACAACTGCATTTACTTTAAAAAGGCCTCATATTTCTTTGCCTACAGCTGAGATGTTAAGGTGAGGCTAAAAATAAGTGCTGACATCTTCTGGGGATTTGGCCTGGAGTGCCAAATTCAGGTGGATAAATTTTTTTTCCCAGCCTATTCAGGTGGAGTAAGTGTGAAAGGGGTTACATAGTCACATACTTTAAAATGCAAGTGAGTGATGGATATTCAGGTGGGCATTTTTTTTTCATGTAATCAGAAATTTCAAATGTCCAAGAAAAATAATAGAGAAGCAGGTGCTGTTGCCACACTCCACCTTTGGAGGAAAGGAGTTGAGTTTGCAAAGCAGCAGGAGGTAGATTTCAGCCCATGCTAAACTGGCACATGACCTGAAACACAACCCAAATATGCCCACATCGCTGGCTTCTGCGTGAGCTCCAGTGTGGATACAGTTCTGATAACAGAGCAGCAATAAAGCACTCCAGAGCCAAACAGCCCTGCTTCCCCACAGGAGATAAAGTGGGCGATTTGAGGCCAGCATGGCACAAATAAAATCACTTTTATTTCCTGTTAACTCAGTTTTGTTTCCTATTTGTTTTGCAAAATACCTTTTGAAATGTGTTACTATTTTATTTTTCCGTAAGGGTTATGAAGAGGGACGTTAATTACGGACTGGTTGATGTTCTTAGCACTTTCTGCCTCGAGCTTTTCGTGTTGCCACTGAACTCCCTGCCCAATCTTGCTACTTTACATGAGAGTAATGCTGAAGATGTGATGCTGTCGTTTCCCAGCGCCTGACAACTAAAATGCTACAGGCCCTCATCATCCCTCCTTGTAGTGAACTGCTAACCTCAGCGATGTGAGTAAGGCTGCTTAATGGTAAATGAGTTTAAGGTCATGCACACTGTGGATTTGCCACTCTGGCAAAATTTGTCTGGAGGATCAATTTGCTTGAATTCCCTTTTAATGATTGCCCCTGATAGATCACTTGCAGGTAAAGTTATGAAAAAGCAAGCGTCTCACATCAGGTGGGAACAGGGGAGTAAAAATCTCAACTGCTGCAAAACCAGCACATGTTCCAAGAGGCATTTTACTGCCAGTCAGTTCAATTAGAAGGAGCTCAAAATAGATTTCATAGTTGCTGGACTGAAAGGCTACGTTTTACTTCTAGGTCTCCATCCAGCCAGTTTTCTGAGATAGATCTGTGCCTGCTGGAGCAGGAGCTAAAGCCCTAAGTCAGGCACGCAAGGCCTGTTCCTTATTTCATTTGCAGGCATTTTTTAAAAGCCTCCTTTGCAATTGTATCTCCAGAATAAAAACTCAGTGCGCAGAAGATGCAGAGGTGAGGAGGTCTGATCTTCTGTGAGATCTCATTTCTTCCTCCCGGTGTTGGCCAGCACAGGTCATGCAGCCACGGGAAGGCTCTTGGCCCGTGCTTACTGACAGGGGCAGAAGTTGAAGAAGCCACCTTGAGTCCCAGAGAAGAGCTCCCACTCCAAGCTGTTCCCGTGGCCTCAAATGACCACTCTTTGTCTTCTGGGACTCGTTTTTACAGAACAACTCCTTGGGCTTTGTCTGTGGGTGTCTGTGTAGCAGGATCAATTAATGTATGCTGTCATGTGTGCAGGAAAGGTAGTAAAGAGACGTTGAAAAGTGCCAAGAATTTTATTTCATAGCTCTCCTTTTAAAGCTTTCCTTCTCGTACCTGGCTTCGGCTTGAAAAAAAATGCACAATAGAGGCCCACCAGCACCGTCGCTGTGAATACTGCTCATGCATGATAAAGTCATCCTTCTCAGGTGTCCTGGTTTTGGCTGGGACAGAGTTAATTTTCTTCATAGTAGCTGGCATAGTGCTGTGTTTGGGATTTAGTACTAGAAGAATGTTGATAGTACACTGGTGTTTAGGTTGTTGCTGGGTACTGCTTCTCAGCTCTGCCAGGGGCACAAGGAGCTGGGAGGGGGCACAGCCAGGACAGCTGACCCCAACTGGCCACAGGGCTATCCCAGACCGTATGACATCATGCTCAGCACATAAAGCTGGGGGAAGAAGAAGGAAGGGGGGGACATTCAGAGTGATGCCATCTGTCTCCCCAAGTCACCGTGACGTGTGATGGATCCCTGCTTTCCTGGGGATGGCTGAACCCCTGCCTGCCGATGGGAAGCAGGGAATGAATTCCTTGCTTTGCTTTGCTTGTGTGTGCGGCTTTTGCTTTCCCTAATAAACTGTCCTTAATCTCAACCCACGAGTTTTCTCGCTTTTACTCTTCCAATTCTCTCCCCCATCCCACTGCGGGGGAGTGAGCGAGTGGCTGGGGGGGCTTAGTTGCCAGCCAGGGTTAAACCATGACACCAGGCCTCCCCGCCATTGCCGTCATCCTGCAGAAACAGTGCAGGCGGTCATTCTCAGCTGTCCAGTGTGGCCCCCCTTCTTCTCTGAGGCCAGTGCTAGCAAACTGTGGATCTGAAGCACTCTGTCCCCGCAGGCCATTGCCATGCAGAGGTGGGCAGCCTAGCGCAGGTCTCCGGATGAACACAGTGTGGTAGGATGCAGTTCTGCCCGGGATGGTAAGCCCTGTCTCATTGGAGTGAAGCCCTCCAGGATTGTTAGGGCTCTCAGTTGTACAGATAACAATCTTCCTTGCCCCATTTCAGAGGCAGAATTGCTTTTAATAGCTTGCTTAGGAAGCCTAATGCTTGGGGACTATTAAAAATGTCAACAGCTTCCCCAGACTGACGAACACAAGGAAAGGGCATCGGCAACCGTGTGGTACCTGTGGGCAAGTCCTGATTTTCACATCACAATGTCAGCACACAATCTGGCATGCAACGACATGGGGTTCATGTGAATTTGGTTCTGGTACGCTGGCTCTCAAAAAGCTCAGGAGAATCAAAAGGGAGGCTGTTTGCAGCTGGATAGGCACAGGGGCCTCTGTATAATTCTCCGTGTTTTCCTGCAATTATCTTATTTCCAAAGGAGAGGAAGAGCACTGTATTCATGAATGCTGCGTAAAAGCTGTTGCATTTTCACCGAGCGATAGTTTGGTTTGTCTGAGTTGGGAATGAAAATGTGGTTAGAGGGAGCGAATTAAATCTCAGATGTAATGCCTCTGATTTGCAGAAGGGAAAGGGGAAGTGCTAAGTGAATATAGGAAATTGCAGCATTATGCGTTGTGAGAGCAATTCTTTCCATCCTTGTAGCTAATGGACTGAACAGAAAGTGAACAATTTGTTTCATACAATGATTCACCAACACTCTGACAGGGTTTCCAATTCTGAGCTCAGTTTCATATTCAGCTCCCTGTTTACTAGTGAAATAGTACAATTATCTGTCTACCTCTTACATTGTATAAACAGGCAAGGCTGCGGTATATGAAAAGAATAAAAATAACTGTATAAATCCTGGTTGTTTAAGGCTGGAGGGAAGGGAAATGAAGCAAGTGTTATCTTTCCAGTGGTCTATTGGAACACTCCTCTAAAAATGAAGTTAAATTCCCTGGGAAAATAGGTCCAAAAGAAAAATGCCAATGGAACTCAGTTTCCAATTTCTATTTAATGTTTTCCCCATCCAGGTTTGTGAAAGGAAAACACAAAACATTTCCTGTTTGAGTCCACTTGTCAAATTGTCGATAGTAAAGTAGCCAGAACTGTTACAGCTGAATTGGCCACATAAAGCTCTGGTGAAAACGGGATGCTTCTCCCAGAGGCGTTTGGTAAATGTGCTAAGCTGCTTTACAAGACAGGATGACATTTTTCTGCCTTTAACCCTGGTTTTATTGAGAATAGAAATCACTTGGACTATTAGGAGGTTCAGTTTTTAATCTGGAAATGTTTGTGAGCCACCCCTGACTGCATACATTTCTTGCTCGTGGGATCAGAGCGTTTGCATGAGGGGAAAATCTAGGAACAGCCTTCCAGAAGACTGTAATTAGTCGCTTGTTAATGTTGACTATTTATGATCCATTAGTGTTTATCAGGCTATTTGGAAGGGCATTCTGGGCAAATATATTGTAAAAGGGCGATCTCTGTCCCAAAGTATAAATTCAGTAGAGCTTTTAAAATCCAGTGAGAGTCAATGGGTTGGGTGGAAGAAGGCGATGGCTGTAAAGGTGGCTATGAAGGCTATTAATAAGGGTAACAGACTGCATAGTTGAGGATTTAGGAGTCTTATTTCAAATTAGAATCTAAAATGTAAAAAAATTATAAGTCAGTAGCAGCCGTTACCTGTTGCAGCCCCTTTGGCTAGATGGTGATGAGACTGTCAGTTCATGGGAGAATCTGAGCCTACCCCTTACCTGCACCGTAAACAGTGAGTACAAAGTTGATGCTAAAAATGCTTTTAGTCTGAGAGCCGCTTAAATTGAGGGCAGCGGCAGCAGTCAATGTGGGCGCTGAAATTTAGAATCTTGCTGAGGAGGTAGGGTGGGTAGGAGAGGGGACCTGCCTTGTTGGGAATGGCACCTGTCAGGGGCTTTGGAGCAACTGAAGAGCACCCATTGTTCCTGGAGACCCAAGGTGGAACTCTGCATAGCAGAGGGAAAGTATCTGTCTTTTTCTTATATAATGGATATAATGGAAAGGGCCAGAAGGTTAGACAGAAACAGCCTACATAACTTTGGTAGAATCACAGAACAGTTTAGGTTGGAAAAGACCTTTAAGATCATTGAGTCCAACCGTTAACCTAACCCTGCCATCCCACCACTACACAGTGTCCCTAAGCACCTCGTCTGCCCATCTGTTAAATACCTCCAGGGATGGGGACTTGACCACTGCCCTGGGCAGTTCCAATGCTTGACAACCCTTTCAGTGAAAAAATTTTGTCCAACCTAAACCTGCCCTGGTGTAACTTGAGGCCATTTCCCCTCGTCCTATCGCGTGTTACCTGGGAGAAGAGACCCTGTAGGGGAGAGAGATTTAAGATTATCAATAGCAGAAGAGTTGAAGTTACCTTATCTTAGCATAGTAAGGAAAAAAATGTCCTTTTTTCTTAGTTTCTTGTAAATCCTAAGCTATCAGTACCTCTGTTCATGCACAGAAGGAGAATCCTCCGTTCCAGGGCTACCTCCCTCAGTGACACTGAGGTAGAGGTGCTGGGTTAAATGTCTGCTGAGTCTCTGGGTGATTTTGCTGCTGGACTTTCCGGAAGCAGTACACTGGGCCTGGATTTACTGGTTAAGCCAGCAGTATTGGCTTCGTGGCTGAGATTTGCAGTGGTACAATTAATCCATTCCCTGTAAAATGGAGAAATGCAGCATTCCCGGTGGATTTCAGGAGTGAATACCGGGCAATAGGGGAAAATTTGTCCTATGAGCTATTTACTTTGGGATGATACGAAACGTAACCCATGAATACTTTTCTCTCTAAAGTTAGCCTTAGGTAGTTACTGCAAGTGTAGCATTACTAGGTGTCTCCGTTCGGTTGGGTGGCTCTCACCCCGTATCTTTCTAACCTTAGCAAGCTCCAGGCAAACCTCGGCAGTGGTCTGAATCTAAGTGAAACCTGCCATTTTGTTTAGCTCTGGAATAAATCACGTATCTGGAGGAGCAGAAGGAATCTGCCCAAAGAGTTGCCATGTCGTGACGGTCCTTTGCAGTTAGGTAACTCTTAGAGTTAGGAAGTGTAGATCATGGTGGCCCCAGGGCTGTCTTAAAGTAAGCCTGGGCAGAAGGTGCACAAAGCACACAACACTGTGACTGGGGAGCTACAGCAGATTTCTCTGGATTCCCTTAAATTCACGAGTTTCTGCTTTCTACTGGGCATAGCAAAAGGGAAAGAAACCACAAATGGGGAAAAAAATGTTTTTCCTCTGTTGGTAAGCAAGTGGTGCAAACAGAAAACTTCCCTTTCCAGCACGACCAAGTTCAAGAGAGTGACTGCTCCATTTCCAGCCTCCCTGGCACTCTCACACCAGAAGGTGCTGTAGACAGCATTTGTTCCCTGTGATTCCCTCTCGCAACCCTATTTTCATTTTCCTGGGGCACTACAGCATGGTGAAAGGTGACTCATGTTTCCCTTTCAGAAGACGGTTTCATCTTTGCTACTGCAGAAAGGACCTTTATTTTTTGCAGATTCCTGAAAAAAGTTCTGTGGTAAGATGACAGACAGTACCTCTACTTTCACACATTTGCCTAAGTGCTTGCAGCCTGCTCACGTCCTTCACTGTTGGACATTCCCCAGTACTGGGATCTGTAAAGCCCTAGACAAAAACTAACCTATTCTAGTCTTCCTAGAAGATTAAAGCAAACAAGCAAAGTGATATTTTATTGCCTTCCTTCCCTTCTGTGTTGAAATTACCATTTGCCCTAATTAATCTTGCATGTAGCTCCTCAGTTAGGCAATAGAGTTGTTCAGTGTGCGTATGTATATATGCGTAAATTAAAAAGAGGCCAGATTATTTTCTGAGCAGGTTTTCCCGTGCTCTCTCATGTCATAATTGCTGCCCAGGGTTCTGCAAAGTTGCACGTGCGGTTCTCCTGCAGTGAACAGGGCAAACATAACGTAACTAACCCATATTGACTACCAGATGCTTCGACGTGTTCAAGACTTGCAGTAAATGACTGTTTTCCTTGGTCCGTATCCACTCTGCGTTTTGATGCTTTTCCCTTTGATGCCCTGTGCCCTCTCTGCGAATGCAATGCCTTCTGCTCAGCGCTCCCACGGACAGATGGACAGCGGTGCCAGCAAGGGATCTCAGTAGTCAGTCCACTAGGCTCTTGCTTGTCATTCCTCAGAAGGATGATAACTGATTGGCTAAAGCTAATGGTTTCTGACAAGTGCTTAACTAGACTTAAAGAAATACCGTCTCTGTGAAACCAGAGCCTTTTGACAGATATTTAAAACTTCATTTCCCTGCCAGATGCATGTGTTAGTAACCAGCTGATCACATCTCATAATTGCAATTACTTGTCCTAGCCCAGGGAAAAGCTCAGTTCATTTGTCCAAGTATTGATTAACTGGTGTAGTCAAGTTTACTTTACTTCACAGAGGGTAGATAACCATTAATAATGTTATAATTACAGCCCAGAAAGTATGGTGATGAGGGGCTAGATTGGAACTTCAATAGAAAAGGAGAGAGGCATTGTTTGTGTAATCCTGAAAAAATTACAGCTGCGGCGTTAAAGGTGGGTAATTAGCCCGAGGGAACTGCTGCTGACGAGGGGTGGTTCATGTCCTTGGGCTGTGCACCCAAGGGCCTCTGCCGGTGGGAGTCCCTGGAGGCCAGTGGCTCGCTGGGGGCAAGGCCAGGACAATACTGGTGGTGTGGTTTAACCCGGCCGGCAGCTGAACACCTGCCCCCCTCCCTCAGTGGGGTGGGGGAGGGAATCGGAAAAAAAAGGTAAGAGTTTGAGACAAAGACAGTTTAATAGAAAAGTAGAGGGAAAAAAGTAATAATAATAATAATAATAATATACAAAATATACAAGAGATGCTCAATGCAATTGCTCACCACCTGCTGACCAATGCCCACCCCATCCCGAGCAGCGATCCCTCTCCCCCAGCTAACACCACCACCCCTAACCATCAGGGTCTTATCAACATCATTCTCATCCTGAATCCCAAACACAGCGCTATGCCAGCTGCTAGGAAGAAAATTAACTCTGTCCCAGCCAAAACCAGGACAACTGTCCTGAGTAACACCTCAGGGCTAAAGAGTGTGTGGGAGCGTGAGGAGACAGAGCCACAGGCTGTATTTTGGTATCGTGAGACCATCAAACACAGCCATACCCATGCAAAGGATGGGTGGCATTTTAGTTCCTGCTCCCTGCCTGGTCTGGTCTGGTCAGGCGGTGGGGGAGAAGGAGAGGCTGGGTTTTACACCCATGGTAGGTGATATAGCACAGGGTGGCACCAGGACTTCATTCTCCTCTCCTCCCTCTCATGTGGATGACCTCATACTCTGGCACAGGGTGTCTCCCAGTGCTGACTGACCCTGTTGAGGTGACAGCCCTGCTTTGGAGGCTGGCAGCCACGTGGTCCCAGAGGGAGGAAGAGAAGAAGGAGGAGGAGGAGGAGGAGGAAGAGGAGGAGGTGGAGGGAAGCCCACCTAGGGGAGCAGGGAGGGCCTGCATGGGGCATGGGCACCGCGGGGCACTGGGGGCTGGGCTGGCTGGTGCTGCACACAGTGGAGCAAAGCAGGGCAGGGGCAAGTGTAACAAGCAGAGACACTGGCACTGCCAAATGATCTTGTGCTTCTTCAGAGTGGTGACACTGCTGTGGGATCAGTACACAGTGAAGGGCTGGAGTGTCTGGTGGCCAAGGAGAGACCAAGAGAGCTTGAGAAGAGAAGGCTCTGGGGGGATTTATCAATAGGTATTCATGCCTGATGGGAGATGGGGATGAAGAAGAAGGAGCCAGACTCCTCTCAGGGATGCCCAGCGATGGCAATGGGCAAAAGCTGCCGTACAGGAAATGCAGCCTGAACAGAAGAAAAACATTTTTACTGTGAGGGTGGTCAAACACTTGTATGGGTTGCCCTGAGAGATTGTGGAGTCTGTGTCCTTAGAGGTACTCAGAACCTGCAGGACCCAGCCCTGAGCAGTTTGGGGGTTGGACCAGGCAATCTCCAGGTGCCCCTTCCAGCCTCAACCATGCTGAGACACTGTGACCAGGACATCTCACAAATGCTGCTAATATGTTGTAATAATAATTCCATCAGAAGCGTCTCCATGTCTTCCTAAACTAAATGTGGATAATGTTGCAGATTGCATCATATTTTTGTGGTAGGGTCCACAGTGCTATCTGCTTAATGTTTTCTTCTACAACTATCTTCCATGCTTTTGCTTGAGACGTTAATCACGGATTCTTAACCAGTAAGCTCTGTTCCTGTCAGAATAAGGTCTCTTCTTATCTCCCATAAACGAGCTAAAGCAAACTTAAGTATGTAAAGTAAAACAAAGTTTTGCATGGAGGAATGCAATGTTGCAAAAGAAGGCAGCAACTTGTTTACTTAATTTGTAAGCCTATTGCTGGCTTATTCCTATGAGAAATCAGAGCAAGCTGCAGCTTTGAGTTGAGTCTAACAGCCCTTACAGCTCAGCAAAGAAATCCTGTGAAGATCCTCCCTCTGTGGACACAGATCAGAAGAATTTTCTTAGCACTTTGGGTGTCAAAGTCCAAAGACCAGGTCACTTTGCCCTGCTCTGAGGTTGTTGGAAATCTCTTGGGTTAGGGGACCTTCCAGAGAGCCACAGAAGTTCTCTTGAACTTCTGGAGGTGGTGAAGTAGGACATACACCAAGGATATGGCTTTATGAATGGAGTAAAAACCGAGAAAATGATGATCTGGAGTCAGTAAGTTTAGATCCTCAATCTCTTCGACCCCATTATCTAGACTTCAGCTAGTTTCAAGGATCTGTTCCAAAATTAGTGTCAAAACACAGTCAGTTAACCTGCTGTTCATCCATCACAGGGAACAAATGTGACCCTTCCCACCGAATGGTGATCGCCTATGGGCAGTGTGTGTGCGCTTGTGTTCCCCCATACAGTAAATTCGTGCTAATCTCAGTCTCTGTACATGTGAGCATATTTCATCCATCTGATGAGGATCAAGGGACTCGCCCCTTGCTATATACTTTATATTCAAGCAAGCTGGGGTTAATTTGATGCCAGGAGAACAACTTTTAATTCTGCCTCTCAAGGCATTAAACTACCAGTGTTAACTTTCTATGCTGAGCTCTTGGGGTCTACAAGGAGATGGTGTGAGCAGGTATATTGGCATATGAATGCAAATCAGGCAGAGAGTTGTAGGCAAAAGGAGTAGCGGGCTAAGATGTGTGGTGCTTTACAAAGGAAAAAAATGAATCAAATTAAGCTCAAGCGGCATTTTTTTGTTCTCACAGGATTGATAGTCTGGGTTTTTGAGCTGAACACTCTGGGCAGATTGTTTGGAAATTGTAGGTTGTGAGATCTTTTGTTAATGAAAATGTGGAGGGCTCTCATGTCCCACTCTGAAATGTAAAATCTCTTTTCCAGTGCAAATCTTGCCATTAATTTGATTTATTTTTACCAGTGACCTGTGTTCCCTTCCTCCCCCACTCTCCTTAAAGTTCTCTGAAAAAGATTCAGTCCTTAAATTTTGCTGATTTGGATGCATAATCCAGTGGTGTCCTTTTTATTTACAGACTAAGTGCTGAGTAGTGAAATGTAGATAAACAATAGCCTGTCCAAATCACAAATACTGATTGCACGCCCCCTTTTTACCACTGCTATCATCACTGCAAAAGCTGCATTAGATTTTGATGGGGTCTTTGTAACAGTCAGGAGATGCCAGGGAATTTTACCTGTCTGTTCAAGCTAAGGGGAAATATCTCAAAGCTTGGAGCCCCCTTCAGCAAAATCATTGCAAGCAGGTCCTGCTCTTTCTTAAATTGGCAAGGCGACAGCTTGAGCGCATCCGCTGAGTGCCAGTGTGACAGTCCGATCACCTGGGGAGAGAAGGGTCTCGCAGACAGGCAGATCCCAAGCCATTTTGGTAATTATAGGTGAAAACTAACAGCTTGCCAGTGCAGATTCCTGAGTGCCCAAGGCGTGTGCTCCGCAGTACAACTGCTGCATTCAGTGATTCTGCAGGAGCTCACTCGGGGGGCTCCAGGGGACTCCCTGGGGCGAGCATGTTGTAAATAGAATAATCAGGAGATAATAAACACAACAGACAGTAGTTTTGCAAGCTCCTGACCAGCTGCAGTTGAGAGACCCCATGCCAGCTAATGCAGCTACGTGATTGTCAGGTGCTGGCTGGGCATCTAACCAGGCCTTTTGGTTGCAAACCAAAGCAATGCTCCTTCTGTCCAAAGGTTGTTTATAATGTTCCTTGATTGCTTCTCCCAGTAACATTTTTGTCTTCCACCAGCCTAATCTTGTCTGTTCTCTAGCTTTCACCAGGCACTGAATAAAGTATCAGTCTCATTAGAGAATGGAGAGGCACTTATAGTCAACCTTAAGGTCACCAGCATTGACACCAGGCATAACATCAGGCTGCCAGTTTTCTGTTCATGTAGGAGTTAATTAAAGTGGTAGCCAGTTGGTAGGAGAATATCTGTGTCTTCAACAGGTCTTCTCCTGATAAATTCAGGAAATTGGCATCAGTGCCAAAATAGAGGGTGTGAAAGTTTAGACGAAGTATAAACACGTAAATTGAAAAGCATGGAAAATGCCAGCTCCTTTCCCGCTTATACCCTAGAGGTATTTCAATTCCTCAAGTGCCTCAAGGCTTGACTCTGGCATTTCCCGGTGCCTAAATCTCTGGAAAGACCCAGAAGTGCCATTGTCAGGACTAGGCGACTGCCTGAGTCCGCCTGTGGTTTCCAATCAATCAGGCATTTCCCCGAGCAAGTCTCCTGAAATCATGAACAAGGACTAATTTCACAAAATTAGGAGTGTGTGAGCTTTCTCTTTTAAAACTCAGGCAGGGAAAGTCCCCTCCCTCCTCCTCCAAAATACAGTAGCCAGCTGGAAGTGGAACTGTCCAAAGGCATAAGCGGTCTTCTGCCTGAAAGAAGAGAGCCCAGCACCTCTCATCTGGGCTGGGCATCCCAGCCACTGATGCATGGTCCACCTCTGCCAAGAACTCTGGCTCTGTGCATCAAGAAGTGTCGGGGGCAAGATGAAGCCTGGTGTTAGGACATAGTTACTTGGGTTTTGTTACTTTAGCTTAGCTACCACTGCTTAGAGTGAGTATTCCTCTCAGAGGTACAGCGGGAATTTGAATTAGCATGAAAACTATCTTACCCTGATAAAAAAAGTGAATTCTGTCTGTTGTTCTATGGAGATTTTGGCAGTTTGGCAGCTGGGCGAGCCCACCTTGTGACCAGCCAGGGATGAAGGAGGAAGGGCTAGACCTTTATTTTGAGGGTCAGTGAATAAAGCACGTGGCTGTTGATACATCAGTCTCGGTGGTGCTGCCGGCACCGGGCACAGTGTGTGCTAACACGCAAACAGCATCAGGCAGGCACAGCGACAGCGGGGCCACGCGTGCGCCCTTGCAACCGTACAGAGAGGACGTACGAGCTGGCTGTAGTCCTCCAACATACCCTGGGGGCACCACAGCAATGGCTAAGATGGCTAAAACTCCTGACTATGTTTTAGATCTTTACTACTGATGATTCCTCAGATAGTGGAAAACCAAGGCCACAACAGCCTTTTCTGAATTTTAGGTTCCAGGCTGAATTTGGAGGACAAATAGTCTGGGAAAAAGAAATTGCGTTCCTTTTACTTTTAACAAGGTGGGTTGATCTGGAAGTCTCTGGAAAAATTGTAAATATGGTGTCTGACTGTGCTATTTTCTGCAAATATAATCCTCAGACTAGACCTGCTCTTAAATGAGTACTGAACTGTAAAGACAGGAGCATGGACTGGGGCTGTCTGGAAAATTTCCTTTTGTTTAGGGAGAAATTGCAGTTTTTCTCTGTAATTGCATGTAAAATAACTTCCTTGTGTCCAAGGCTCAGCTATTTGATGAGTTAACAAGACTGGTGTGGCTGTGTCATAGGGTACCAAATCTAAGCTTCTGTTAAAACAAGTGAATTTTGAACCGGTTTGTTTGCCAAGAAAATCTTCCCACAGTCTAATTAACGTAATGCTGTCTGTCTGAGTCTGCAGACAGCCTTAACAGAAAAGCATGAACCTTTCCACACCATCCATCTCAGTGAAGTGCTGCCTTCACACTCCTCGGTTTCGCTCAATGTCAGTGCCACTCGCTTTATTGCTGAGTGTTTTCTCTGAAGGTTTGGAAGGGGCGTGCTGGGACATGCAGGGAAGGAAAAGCAAAGGAAAGAAGAGCAGTGATACAGAAAGGAAGAAGGAGGCACCAGCTGTCCTCTGCATGTGGGTGGTGGATTGAGCCCTTCTGGTGATTGCAGAGCAAACAGGAGCCGGAGCTCTTCCAACTCACCCACCGCAGCCTCCCCCGAGGGCAGCCCCTTCGTGCGTTGCACTGCTGCCAAAGGTGGAAATCTTTCCCCAAAGCTGGTGAGACTGTCCCTCCTGCAAAGCAGGCTGGTTGCCCCCTGTCCTTCTGCCTTGTCTCACTCTTCTTGCTTCTGAGCCACCATGGAAATCGGTGCGAGCGGGTACGTGTAAATATCCTGAGTTCTGTTAATTGGAGATGTTGGCGTTGGCACTGACACCCCAGCGCCTCCATGGAGGCTCAAGTCATCTTCTGTCTGCCTTGTATCCAAAGAGCACCAGTCTGTGTTTGGCCTTGTCTCCATCATGGTGGCTCCTTCCCTGCTCAGGTGCTTTTGCAGAAGAGCTCCCCTTCCCTCGTCTTCCCTGCTTTTCCTCTTGCCTTTTCCCTGAGGGTTTTCGATACACTGCAGTCGGATGCTCTTCTCCATGTCACTTGGATGGGAGTCTCCATCCTTAGTTTCCATTTTTTCTAAGCCCCTCTCATGGTCTGTAGCCAGAATGAGAGAGAAGTGGCCACCTTTGGGGGCTATGACTCCCGAAACCTCTCTTCTCTAATGCTTCTGGTGTGAATATTGTAGCTTTTTGTGCTCGAGTTTTGGTACCTTTGTTACAAATGCACACAATGTTCCTCTTCATGTAGAGGAAAATTCATGCTGCCAAATGTTTGGCTTTTTTCTTTTAAACCTAATGACCAAACCCCATGATTTTTTTGACCTCTCTCTGTGCTGTAGCTTTTTCACACCTCTCCGCTTAAGAGCCCCTTTGGTGGCACTAAAAGGAGTCCCTGCATCTTTGGAGAAGAGGTAAAGGCACAGGACTGTGAAGGGGAGGTGGGGCTGTGGGAGCTGAGCGAGGCTGAGCCAAGCCAGGGGAAGAGGCAGCATCGGCTGAAGGCGAGGAGAGGTAAGGGCCAGGAGGACAGGGGAGGGAGGGCTGCCAAAGCCTGTCCTTCATCGACTGAATAAACAACCCACATAGCAATAACAATAAATAATTTTATGAGGAGCTAGATAAGCTTTTAAGGGGAAAAATGGTAGGGGGTGTAACTGCAAATTGAGGAGGAAAGCAGCTGAGATGGGTTTCCCTGTTGCCGTCTGTCCTCTATTTGGCAGCAGCTCGTTTGTGAAAAAAGCAATCAAGAGTAGTTTATGATGCTAAGACATTTCAATGACTTGCACTCAGTGAAAATCATTGATGTTTCTGCTTTAGCTAGATTTTGCTGCTTGCAGTTGAAAACATTTCACTGCCTGAAATCCTATTTTGTTGAACCTGGCAATGAGTAAAATCACAAGTTCCTTAAGAAAATCCTCTGGGCTTGAAAGGGGATGTGTTCATTACCCCTGCAATTAGCAGGAACCCCCCACCTTGATGGGGCAGTCAGTCCATTCTGATTCCCCTCCTCGCAGCTCCCTAATCACCAGGTGCCATTCAGATTGTAGATTGCCCCCGTTTAATGCATATTGTCGAGAACTCTGATTACGTGTCACTGTGAAATGCTCTGAGAGCCGGGCCATAAATATTTCCATCAACTTGTCTCTCTGCCGTCCCCAGGACTCCACTTCCTGCAATACAGCTAATCCCTCAAAATGCAGTTTGGGTTTTGGTTTCTGTGGAGCTGACCCATATGCAAAGGAAATGTTACCTTGGGAACAAGGTTAAATGATAGGCTTACAGACCTACTCTCTTTTTTTTGTTGTTTTTTTCCCCCCTTTATTTTATGATGGAAATGTAAGATGTTGTGAATGGTTCATCATAGCATATGCCAGCAGAAGCATGCCAAAAATAACAGTCTGAGGCAGCACACGGTATGTAACGCTTGCATACTTCTCCGAGAGTTAGAGAGATCATTGCAACAACACATGTCAGATGCTATTACTGTCATATTGTTGGGGCCATCTGTTAGAGCCCAAGATCAAGACCTGCTGCTTTCCTTGGAACAGCAGCTCCACAAAGGACTGTGGCAAATTAAACTAAATCCGCTCAGGCCCGGGGAGTTCATCTGAGGGTTTTGCTTGTTTTATTTCAAGATTTCATCAGGGAGAAAACCAACAGTATATTTTGGATACTGCCCCAGGGGAAGTCTGGGGAAAAGCTTTTTAATTCTTTTTTGTTTGGTTGGGTTTTTTGTGGGGTTTTTTTGGTTGGGTTTTTTTTTTTTTTAGGGCCTAAATAGCAGGTACAAGATAAGGACTGAATTGTCAGGATGGGATGTGCACATCTGCACCCACAGGTGTGCTTCTTGGGAAAACATGTTCATAAATAAAGTTCACACAAATGCGCACATGCAATTATTTGCAGCTAATAAACAACAATTTGATAGCAACCTGCAGCTGTATATGACAACCTATTAATGCAGTTGACTACACAGACACAAATTTTCAAAGCAAAGCCAAGCAAAGACTTTTGAAGTGGCATATGGAATTTGGATCATCTCCGCTAGAATACCTGTAAATCTGTTTATTACCTATAGGATGAAATTCTATATCATTTTGAATCCGCAGGGGGTTTTGCTACTGACAGCAGTGGGCTGGATTTCACGCATACACTTACTGTATCGTTATAGCTACTCACACACATACACATCTATACATATACATATAGATGGGTGTTTTCAATAATATTAACATAATGGCACAGCTTTTAGTTCTGCTGCTTTCATATAAATTTATGTAATGGGCATATGTTTTACTGATGTGTTTCATAACAGTTTTAAACAATGTCCTTACTGGCACCAGAACACAGGAGCATTAACTGCATTGGTGTGGAAGATGGGACGTCTCTGTTATAAAGACAGACATGGTTCAAATGCCATGAAGTGGGAGTAGTTTTCAAATGTAGGTAAATGACATCATAGACCTGGAATATTTTTGCGGAGGTTTTATTTTGCTGCATGTTGGTGAAAGGCTTGGACCTGGCTCCCAGACATTTGGCACTTCCCAGTTAGTGGGGGATCTTGCACCACAAAAAAGCCTCCAACGCTTTGCTTCAACTCTGATGCAGAAAGAGCTTCTGCTTTGAAATCTCAGGCTGTGCTGCTGTATATGGATACTTTTCCTGCAGACTCAGGATGCACATGTTCATCGTGAGAGCCTCCTCCTGCTCCCGGAGGAGTCCAGCACCAGGGGGTATGATAGCAGGAGAGACCTCCCCAGGGAGGGCACAGGATAGAGCTCCAGGGAGGAGGAGGCTCAAAGCTGGTGCTGAAGTAGGGAGAGAGCAGCAAGAAGATCCCTGCCACTCCACAGGGCAGGAGGGAGATGAGGGGGGAAGAGGGAGGACTGCTGGCAGCACCTCATTGTTCTGCCCACCAGCTCTTTCTGTGTTTTACCCAGTGATTGCTTCATGTAAAATCTGTGGATGGTCCATGTAGAAGTCCTGTGTAACATGCTCTAGGTGAACCTGCTTTAGCAGGAGGGTTGGACTAGATGATCTCCCGAGGTCCCTTCCAACCCTTGCCATTCTGTGATTCTGTGTGTGAGTTGGGGGAGGATCCAGGTCCCTGTTTCCAGGAGAGCACTCTTGCTGGCAGGATAGAGACTTGAAGTTTATTAACTGCTCCTCCAGGGCCTGGGGAGGGAGCTTTTGCTTGCAGAGGTCAGACTCTGGGGAGAGGACAGTAACTTTATGCTCCTGGCAATTTTATAATCTACTGCTGTTCTTTCCTTTGGGTCTCTTGCAAGAAACTGGTGTCAGAAAGATGCTGCTGCAGCTGCTGCTGGCGAGGAGGAACGATCCCAACTGCAGCACCCTCTATACACGTACCGCTGTCTGGGGATATTAACAGTACAAACTGATTATGCAGTGCAAAAGTATTTAACAACCTTCTATTTATTTCCTTTGCAGGAGAAATTCCCCAAGTAGATCTCTGTCATTCCTCCCAGCCGTTTTTACTCATTGCAGTCTTCAATGGGAAGTGTTTGAAATACATTATTGGAAGCCTTGTTTAATTGAAATGCATCGTGTTCAAACTAATTCGGAAGAGCCAAGACTGATTTTATGACATATTGGAAAGCTCTTGGCTCCTTGGAGGAGGGAAGTGAGACGGGACTGAAAGACGGTGTGGCAGTTTTGGGGCCAGGCAAAGGGCATATTGTCAAACCACAGGTACCGTGGAGTTATTTGTCACCCTCAAGAAGAGCTAGTCTAAAAGAGAAGCTTCCATAACATGAAATAACCTCCCTTTCCCTCCCTTTCTGGGTTTGATCTCAGTGTTATTTGGGGTAGAAGCATTTTTCTGATTTCGAAATTTCTGCCAAACGACAAGCTCCCAGGACAGGGCATTTCAGCTCGCTGAGACTGATGTTCTTGTCACATTTACCGCCACCTCCAGCATGAACGGGCAGCGGTGCCAATATCCCCGAGCAGCTGCCGGCGCCTGCCACCAAATGGGACTCTGGGGGGATCCACCAGCAGACTGGCTCCAGCTGAGGGACCACACAGCTTCCAGAATCTCCAGCCTGGGGCAGGTGTGCCAGCAGCCAGGACGATCCATCTCAGACGGCTGTCTTGGATTAAGCAAAAACTTGAGATGCATTGACTGGCACGTTTCAGGCTGCAGAGAGTGGTATTTTTTTGACTAATCTTTATTTTGACACCGTACTCAAACAATTCTGAAGCCCCTCTCAAGAATTCCCACTATCTAAGTGCTTGCGTTCCCTCTTTGCTGGCACTTCAGAAAGGCTCTCCAATTTCATTTAATATCCAGCCTGCATGTGATCAGAAAAGCTTTTGAAAATAGGTCCACTTTTAAGATCATGGAGAAAGAGCAGTCAACTCCTTAACAATCTGACCAGCACCAAGGCAATTCCTATGTATTTCATAGTAAGTGGTAATAGAAAACTTTCATAAAGAAAACCCTAAACCGTCCCAAACTGCACTTTCTGTGAATGAATTAAAACACAAAAAGCTGCCTGCCTGTGGTCTCCAGGAGTTCCAACCCCAGATGTGTCAACATGAGTGCCGTGTCCAATCTCAGGCATGACAACACAGAGACTGTTGCTAGTCCCACCTCCAGGCACTGAGCAATTCCTTGCTGGAAGAGGTTTGCTCAGTCCCAGCAGGGAAGGAGGCAGCCCCACTGCAGAGGCTATCCTATTATGTGGATTTTTCGGGAACCACTGTAAAAACATCTTCCTTCACGAGCCTGTGCTTGAGCTATGTATCTCTAGTGATACAGTATTTTTGTTCTGCATGGCTTTTTGCAGTGTTTAATGATGTGGGAAATTTCAAAAAAATCGGTGATTGAAAGATTAAAATGTGTAGTGTAACAGGTGGTAGAAGGATGATTTGTCTGCTGTTTTCTTGCTTGGTTTTTCCTTAGGTTGGAAGCGGGCAGAAGAATTCAACGAAACCAAAATGTGTTTTTTCAGTGTTGAGGAAATATAGGCTTCCTTGTTTATACTGGGAATACTCTTTAATGAAGACAATCCTTGAAGTAATAGTATATATGGGGGAGGCTGGGGCTGGAGCTATTTCTCCTAAGGGAATTGTGAATTAATATGTGTTCCTCTCTTTTCCTCTCATTTCCTTCTGTTGGTAGTAAAAAGTATATCTATACTGTAGCTTCAGTCCATGTGGTTTAATATCCTAGACTGGTTCCCCCTCGGGACGTCGCGGAGGTGAGGAGAAGGAGTATATTTAGAAAAGGAGACAGTTTGTCAAGAATTAAAGAGCATTTTGGTCAAAACAAGACCCCTGAAATGCAAAAGATTCAACTGAGATGATTTCAAATATGTTGTCTAGCAATTCTGCGCTGCTTTTGCTGCACCCTGTGGTTTCTGGATTCAGAGGCAGAAAAAATACAGTCTGCCTTACCGAGCCACGGTGGTGTAAGAAATTCAGACTGCCAAATATCCCATGTCTGCTAATGGCTGGGAGGGGGTCCTTGGGTAGAGAGTAAGAGAAACTGGGCAAGCCCTGAGGGAGCCTTGCCAGCACCCAGCGCTGGTGGCCCAGCTCCCGGGGGCTCTGCCTCCGCGGCGGGGAGCATCTCTCCTCCCTGGGGAGCTGCTCTGCCAGGGCACACCACCACCTTTCAGGTCCACGGTCCCTTGCCAACCCCACTTTCCTCTGCCGATGCAGGGACCCTACCCAGGAGCTTTTTGTGCCTGCGGAAACGTGCCACTGTGCTTCCCCCTTTAAGGAGGAGGCAGAAACTGAGCCCCTTTTTTGGCCTGAATTCTACCCGCTTCAGTTCAGAAGAAGTCGGCGCCTTCTGCTGTGCCAAATGCCTGTTCCTAGAAAGCACACGGTCACAGAGCTGTTTAATAGACTTCTCTCATCACTGAGGGGGGAAGCCATTTATTCATTTTGTCTGCTTTTTCCCCTGGGGAAGTAGTCCAAAGCCTGAAGTGGCATCAGGAAAAGCTAGAGGAATACTGACAGTTCTCATTTTGCAAATTGTCAAATGAACCCATTTCCCACCATTGCTGGTAATGTCTTTCATTATGCCTTTAATGAAATTGTATTGACATATTTATGGTCTAATAAAATAATAAAAAAAAAAGATACTCTGGAAAAGCAGTTTTCAGGAGCTGAAATGTTTTAATAATGGTTTCGTAAATGATTTTGATTTTTTTTTAGTCATAAACTTTGGCAAAAGGAACTGTGGATAATTCAGAACCACTAATGAAATGGTCTCTGGACTATGCCATTTAAATCCTCTAAGGTGTATTTTCTGCTGCCTCTCCTTTAAATTTGACGCCCTTGATTTTTAACATCTATGGGGAGCTGGCTGCAATGTGTTGTATCTTCTTCCCACACAGCCCATTTATCCACTATTATGTTTTCCTACTCTCTTATCACTGGGAAAACAGCACTTTGACACACCATTTTATGATTTATACTTTAAAATACCCACCTGATCCAGTTTATTACATCCTCAGTTGTTGAATTCAGAGCTAAAGGAGGGACTTTAGCATCTGTTTTGAAGTTGTTAGGGATTAGCCAGAAAATTTTACAATGATTCTGATGAGCATCTGCCAGTTTTTTTGCGGGACAGTGGTGAGAACTTCCAGATAGGCTGTTATGTCTGGTGGATCTGGATCTGGACATTTCCTAAACCTGGGATCCAATCTGTTAGTTGTGCTCATTTGCTTGAGTGCAGTTCTGGGTTTAGTAGTAGATGATGTGTAATTTTTTTCACATTATTTTCTTTCGTCAACTCACAAAATGAGCTATGTCTTTTCACTTCACCAATTGCTGTATCCAGCTCAATTAACATCTGAATTTGCTTTCATGAAAAAAAGGGTTCTATCCCAGAGGTCACGGCAGACTAATAAAATAAAGGTCATGTTGTATCTTGGATTCGGCATGTACAGATGTTATAAGAAGATAAAATCTGAAACCCAGAAGGGAAAGGAAGGCATATTTGCAGCTATACTATGTATATGTAAATGGTAAGAGATGATTTACTGCTGGAAAAGTGTGGTACCCCTTTTTTCTTTTAACCAAACAATGTCATAAAAATAGGCAAACAAGAAAAAAACAAAATGGACCAATGAATTACAGCACATACTCAATCACTCTTAAATATGAGACTGGGGGAATATATGCTAGTTTCTTAGGATATGGCCAGTAAATATATAGGCCCTTAGTGGCAAATCTGGCTTCTCGGAACATTAGTTCTTATATCACAGATGAAAATAAGGATATAAACATCAAAAATAAAAAAGAGAAACAATACATATACCCCTGAGATCTCTGTATAATCCAAATCAGTTGTCTGCAAGAGAGTTAAAGAATACTTTATGCATTCAGGGAATACAGCTTTCCATCAGAGAAATAAAATAGATATATCTATAATGTATCAGCACTGGTCTCATATTTCCTTTCTTTGGGGTTTACTCTGATTTGATTTCATAGTAGCCGTGCTTCTTTTGAAATTCACCGTCCTTAGCTCAGACGTAGGGATGAGGAAGATTTCAGAGGCAGAAGTCCTGGCACAATTTTTGTTTGTCATTTCATCCTGTTTCACATTTTCAGTCTCCTTCTCTGCCTGCCGTGACTTCTGGCTTGAGCTTGGGCTGAGTTCACCCTGTTGGAGACACGGCGAGTGCCAAGCTAATACATCATTTCATCCTCCGCGGGGCAGGGGGAGGGACACGTTGTTGAGGAGTACAAGGAGTTTGGCCCAGTTTTTGAGCAGAGACATGCATGATACCTTTCAAAGTTTTGCGAAGGGCTTGTCTTTGAAAGCCGTTTGTCTGGAAATCAAAGTGTGGCTCTTACAGGTGTATTTGTCTATCCGCGTGCAGTTTTGCCTGAGAATTAAAGCTGCCCGAGTGCATTTCTCAGCAAAGCCACAAACCCTAAAGTGCAAAGAAATCCTAAATTGAGGCAGCATTCAGGGCTCATGCTGGAGACACCCCCAGACGTTAGCCAAGTGCTGCTGCAGCTCCCTCAGGGCATCACGCCGATGACCATCCCAGCACACTCACCGTTAGAGCAGCACTACTGTCACTGCGTGTGGTCAAGAAAGAAAAATGGTGTTGTAAAACACAGATTTAAAACTTACAGGATTTGATTAGACACCGATGCATTGAACCTTCAAATCACAAATTTCACCATGAAAGTAGAAAAGCAAATCAAGGTGATTGTTTCTGTGTATCCTACTTTACCTAAAACACTTCTAATATGTTTTATTAAAATACAGCATGTTTTTCAGAGCAATGGGCGATTCGTTGTTAACTGAAACCACATACAAACTCACACTGAAATCTTCCCTGTTTCTTGTTTATATTCATAATATACACAGCACTTAAGTGCCTGGAGTCTCCAGGTGTCAGCGTGGGATGTTCTGCTGCTTCTCACAAACAGAGAACTGAAGCTCAGATGGAGTAAATGAGTTCCCTAAGGTCACATGTGATGTTTGCAATAGGAACGGGAGCTGCACTGAACTTCTCTGGTGGATCATTAACTGCGAGACAGTCCTGCCATGCCTTTGCCAGAACAGGGTAGCAACCACCCAGGGCAGAATCCGAGAATGTTTGTGGTTTAGCGTTTGTGTGTGTTTGAAGACTGGTTTATGACAAGATAATCCAACGCACTTAGGGAAACTATTCATGATGTTCACAGGATCGTAAGAGCACTGGAGCAGCCTTACAGTCCTGGGTCCTGCCTTCTGTGCCTCAAAAGCAGGTGAAGCAATTCTGCAGCAAACAGCTGTAGGACTTGGCTCCCGCATGGTGTCTCATCCCAGCCTCAAATAGAGATCTGCATGACCTTAAAGCAACACTCTTACATACTCATAGAAGATTATGTTTTGAACCGTGATATACACTTAGTCTCAATTACAGTTTGAGGCACTGAATTTCTCTGGTCTTTATTTTATAAAATGCCTTCTGGTTCTTGTGACACAGAAATACATAAAACGTAGAACAGAACACAAATATAATTTAGGAGCATGGATTAGAAGCCCATACAAACTAGAAGCAAGTAAGTCAGCTGTCACCTCTAAAAGGTCTGGAATTGATTTGTTTGTCTGAATGGTATAAATATTCTTAGGGCTATTCTAAGGATGATTTTAAATGATAGATTCATAAACCAACAGACTTTTTAATGTGTGTGCACAAAAATTTACTCAGTATCTAGTGTGTTTCATTCTAATTTGCAAAGCTTGCTCCACGTCCTTCTCAGAAAACACAGTGGTTTAAATTTAGCTGTTAGTTCAAATTTTAGTGCAAATTTAGAACTGATCTATTCTGATGTCTACTAAATTCTATATTGTTCATTACTTTGTCTAAATAATTAGTGACCTGATTGTACTCCTGGTCCATTTTAGCGGTGAGACTAATGATGTCTTCTGTTATTGATGTCTTAAATGTGTCTCAGGCTATATCAAAGGGCAGTACACTTTGCATTTAATGGGGAACTTCAATGATAACACTCCCCGGGTTTTCACAGGATTGATTATTATGTTGGAGAAAAAAGTATCTTTTTCTTGCATGCTATTTAGTTTCAAAAGTTGGTAATACACAAGAAAATGAAGATTTCTTTTCTTGCATTGAAGTAAATAGCAACCATTTGACGAATCATTGCAGCACGCGTAGTAATTCAATTTCACTCTTCAGTCAGTTTATTTTAAATAAAAATCTTGCATAGTTCCTTACTGGTGTTTCCTACTTCACTTTGGCTTTTGTAGGGGATACTGGAGACTTAGCAACAGAGGCTTGTTTGTTCTCTTGATCCATAAAAGAGGAATTGTACTGCAACCCAGCTCAGGAAAGAAAGGTAACAGTGCAAGGAAGCCCAATTTGAATCCATGCCTGGCTGTATAAACTTCACCTTTATTCTTCATTATCCCCGTAGAAGGTGAAGTGTCTCTGTGTTTGTTAAATCGTTGGCCTCGGTCTTACAATTGCCATTCAGGTCTGCAGCCATGACATTGTAGCTGCCTGTGAAGCTGAATTCAAATCACCCTCGCTCTGGCTCAGAAGGCAAATGAAGGGCTTGGGTCAAGTGATAGCAATATTTGGAACAAGAATTTAACCGGTTGCCTGAGGGTAAAGAGTTTTGTATTTGCTTATCGATCCCTTGAGCCCCCCAGGCGGGGCCACATCTCATGGTGAGTGCTAAACTTTGCTATGGATCTGAATTGATCTAGCTAATGGAGCTAGACCTCCCCACCTCTCGCCTTTCCTGGTCCTCCCTGACAGACTGGGCTGGGCATTCTCCTCCGAACTGCCCTCAGGGACGCCTTTGCCGAAACCCGTGAGCCAATGCTCGCTGCATAGCTCCTGTTTAAGTATCCCTGCTTTAGAGTCCTCATCTTATAATTACAGCCCTAACATTACAAGTGTGAATTCTCAAATAACAAACAGAAGTTTTCTTTCCCTGTAGACTTAGTACGCGGTGGCACCTGTAAGTACTTTCTTCTCTCCCTTGTGAGTCCAGAATAATACTGTAGCATGTACAGGTAGGCTCAGAGCAGGAATCACCAAAGTCCCCACTCAGATTAGGAGCTCTCTCCTGTTTTTGACGTTTTAGTGGAACCTGTAGTTTCTTCTAAAAGAACGCCTCATGACTCCCCTCAAAAATCTCCCTGAGATTTTCTATGTGATAAGTTGTCTCTAAAATATCTTCATATGTAAAGTTGATAGAATATTTCAGGCATGTTCCTGCAGAGACTGTAAGGCCGTTCTGGTAGAGAGGTTGCCTGGATCTGCTGCCTAATAACTTTTTATCTGTCTTAGAACTTAGCATACTAGGACAGGATGAATAAATTGCTCTCAGTTACCAACCAGTAGAAATTTCTCTTCACAGCATCACTTTAAAAAGAAAGCGGTTCCCCTAAACTGTTAAATTGTTGCTCCAGCTGAGAAAAATAACAGTAACTTATGAAAGGGAATTTGATTTTTATACTTTTCTGGTTTAATAGCCAGCAGCCTTAGGTATCTGCAAATATATACTGAATACATAATCAGCCTATGCTGAAACAAGCACAAGTTTCATGTATGTCTTGTACAGCTCCTAGGAAGGGTATTTGCACTGCAGCAATACACAGAAATCACCACGTGAAGTTATGACGTGCTCTGAAAACATACTTCTAAAGGGTAGTGTTTCAGGTAAGCGGCATTCTCCAGTTTTGTAGTCTGTCATGTGGATAAATGCCTCATTTACCATCCGGGAGGGGACCTCCCTTTGTTATTGTAAAAGTTTGATTTTCCAATTCTTGGGACTGGAAAATAAAATACTGGAAAATAAAATACGGATTTGTCCTCGTGGCAGAATTGACAAACCGCTAATTCCATTGATTCTCACAGCAGTGAAATTTGTCAAACCGAAATCCATTTGTATGAGCAAAAAAGGTTACATGCCATGCCATGGAAAGCCCTCTTCTCATGCTCTTGCTTTTATACTTTGACCTTTTTTTTTTAAAAAAACACCGTTACATGCCTTGTAAAGAACCTAGAGAGGTAGCTTATGAGCCCTTCTACTTGTTCTTGGCCATTGAACTCAATGCACTTTGTCAAAATTGCAAATACGCCAAATGTTGTGGAACGAAAATGTTTGCCAGTCTTCAGATGGATTTGCAAAGAGCAAAGGACTGTGTGCAGCGGGCTAACCCACTGCACCTCTTCCGCCCCAGAGCCTGCAAACTGCACTGGTGCAAAGGCCTTTTCCAGGGTGTCAGACTAGGAGAAAATTCCGGAGCAAAGGACTGTGTGCAGCAGGCTAACCCACTGCACCTCTTCCCCCCCAGAGCCTGCAAACTGCACTGGTGCACCTTTTCCAGGGTGTCAGACTAGGAGAAAATTCCCTTGGATTCAAGAAGAAAGCACTCTGATTCCTGCTTGGGTGGGCTATTCCCCACCCCAGCAGGTTTTTGGCACTGGGTGGTGTACATTGGTGCAGCTGCAGCTGGAGCAGCGGTGGTTTGCGCCGCTGGCGATGCCGGTGGCAAGCGCTCTGCTGCTGTGGGGACACGCTGCGCTTCCATGGGAGCTCAGCCTCCGAAGGCTGTGGAGGCGCACGAGAAGAGGAGGGTTAAGGGAGATCCTGATTAAAGTTCCATTTACCGATGCTCTTCACCAATTTATATCCAAGTGCTACTTTGCTAATTAATGACTGCTCATGAAATGCCATGTGTCAGCAATGAATCACTTACTTTTGTTGCACTTCAGTAGTATACGGCTAATGAGCAAGGACAACTCATATAATTAAAGCCTAAAATAGCCCTGTCGGTAGGACACAATCAAGTGTTTGTATCTTGCTGTAGTGGGTGGACCAGACTACATCACTTTCCCGTCTTTGCCTTTGCTAGTTTAACAAGAAAAAAGATGGAGGGTTGAAAAAAATGTGGGGCAGTAAACATTTTCTTTTTTCTTTAGGAGGAGGAGGAGGAGGAATTGAATTGTATTTTAAAAGACCTAAAATTCTGCCAGTTACCTGTATCTGGAGTAACCTCAAAATAAGACTGTCTTAATTATTGCCTATAATGGGCCTCATCAGGCTCGAAACTAATAAAAAATAAATAAGAAGGAGAAAAAAACCTGGATGAAAGGGGACAGTTTAGTGCAAAGTTACAGTAAAATCAGTAGTTTGGTGCTCCACAGCTGCGGGTAGCTACGAGAACTAAGACAGAGAGTCAAGCCCTCTGTGAATGTACGTAGGCAGCTGTTTGTACTTTAAGCAACATCTTGAAAAATCTGCAACTGGACCAGTAAACCAGTAAATAGCATTTCTCCTGCTTGACCTGGTCAGTGCTAGCACAGCTGGGATCTTGTATTTTCATTCATGAGAGGCCAGACTGAGTCTCTGGAGAACATTTAGTCTGCCCATGCACCCTGCATCCCTTTCCCCACGGTGTTAAACATTGCAGTCTGAATTACTGAGGTAGCCCACTAGTTTTCCTCATAGGAGGGAAAAAAAAATCATACTTCTGAGAGAATAAGTAGCTACTATTATCCAAAATACCCCATATTAGTAGTGACATCCACAAATGACATAAAGCAAACTGTTTCCCAGATTTGGCAGCAGGAAAACTTAATTCCATCTCTTCTGCCAAGGAATAAATCTGTGTCTTGTGGACCGGCTTATTCTGATGAGCATCAGGAATGAAAGGGAGGGACCTGTGTGGTCTATTTTGAAAAGATAAGACAAAAAATAAAGAGATTATGGAAGGAATGGGCAGAAGAATAAACTTTTTATTTTAGTGCTTTACATACAAAATATTTCAATATTTAGGAGTTTCAGTTTGTAATTAAAAAGTTTTATGAAAATATTGGCACATTCTTCCCCACAACTGCTCCTAACATCTCCCTCCCACTCCCTTTTACACAAACCTATTTGAAAGCTCAAGTTTCTGTGAAGGAACAAAAAGCTGGACCAAAAGGTATGACCGCTCCTGCTGGAGGAAGCAAGAAATTGCTTTTCTAGGAAAAGAGCAACAAGGGTGAACATCCATTTTCCTTGGAAGAGGTTCTGAATGCTTTCTCAGTGTGAGCAGACCCAGTCTTGCTGCTCAGCAGTAAGGACAGCAACAGGTCACCCATTATTGCTAGCACGACAGATCTTCGCTTGTCCTTGTTACTGTCTGTAGCAAGCACCGGGTGGACCCTTTGTACTGGCCTCATACAGAGGTTTAAAAAAAAAAATCCCATGAAATGAGGATCTTTTTTGAAATGACTTCTACAAATTCTCAGAAAGCTTTGTGAGTGCCTGACAAAAGCCCTCCCTCTGGCGTACAAGGCGCAGTGGGATTGCCAGCTGTGTGTTTTTGCAGGCTTGTTTAGGAAAAACACTCAACTCGGGTTGAATAGGGAAGACCTGAATCTCCGTATTCTTGAAAACTCTTCAGCCCTCCCCACCTGGCCTTGCTTGAATGTTTTAAGCTACAAAGACACACGTGCTGCCTGGATCTTGTCCCCTTCATGGTCCCCACCGTGATCTCCGAAGACATCCTGATGCCAGACAGTTCCCCAGTGATAAACTGGGGAACAATTCCTCCTGTCAACATCTGCTCTGCCACATTTGTTTAGCTCTTTGAACGCTGTTTGTTTGCATCGACAAGACTATGGATAACCACCCTCCATCTGAGCAGTGAGACTATGAGAGAAGACCTTGGATGGAATCAATTTAGGTATTTTTGGTCTCTTGACGTCCCTTTTGGATAAGTCAAGGTTCTGTATAACTGCAGAGTGGAGGCAGGGGTAAAAGTATGGGGCTGTGAGAGCATCTGCAAAATGGGCACTTCATGGTTTTAAAAAACATGCACTGTTGTGGAACAGAAGCGTAATATATGCCATTAACATTAGTGTCATTGAGCAGCCTCTAAATTGCAGTTTGGTGGGAAAAAATTGATATGAAAATGTAAACAAGAGAAAATTAAAACTGTAGTAAGCTCTCTGCATAAGAAGGGTAATCTACAATTAAATATAAAGGCTAAACTGAAACAATGTGAGGGATGAGACATATTTCCTATTTTAAAGCTAAGACCGATGCTCTGTCTCTAACCCCCAAAGCTGTGACAAAAACTTAATGGTGTGAAGCAGAGGCACCATGTCAGGCTTCACTCTGCATTCCTGGCTCTGAACGATTTATCACTTGCAGCCATTCTATTTGTTATTAATTAAGTACAAAAGTTATTTTAGTAAGCTAGCTTGGCCATGCTGCATCCTCTTTTGAGCTTAGGTTGAAAGTGAAAACAAAAGACCTTTATTGCAGCTGCTGTAAATTCAGGGTCCAAATGTATTCCTTTGCATTTGCACACTCATAAAATGAAAGAAGGCAGCCTCGATTCTCTGCTGTAGGTGCTCCGGCACTTGTTATAAATGTGGTTATAAAAACTGATTACTTCTTAACAAATAACCCGCATGTATTATAACAGAGCCACAAGGATGGATGTGACCTAGATGGTATTGCCAGAGAACTCTGTCTTTTTTTTTTTTCCCTGACAGTGGACATATGGGCTTCACTTTATGCTTTGGAGGACAATGAACTATTGACGACCAAATGATGGGAGAGTGATGTTCAATGCTGAGGAGGCCCTGCTGGAAGTGCCCTCTGGGAGACGGTGCTCAGCAGCGCAGGTATTTCTTGGAACTGGAGCTGACTACCAGCCAGGCTTTGTCTGTAGCTCCAACTGCTTTGGAAATGTCAGTAACGTCAGGAAGACAGAGCATCTTGCAGAGCTACAGCAATAACAAATTTGTGGCTGAATGTGAGTTACCACTGCCTACTAGCAAGGCTTTCAGAGTTGAGTGGAAAACGCACCCACTCCTTTGTACAACTTCCCTGGTGACACATCCCTGCTCTGCTGGGAACTCAGACAGATACATACCTATGGCAAGGAGCTGGTTTTTTTCTCATCTCTATTGAGAATGAATTCCTGCTCCTCCTGTCGCATCAGAGGAGTGATGCTCACCTTCTGTTTCTTGCCTTTTTTTCCTTCTACCCACAGAATATTGGAGTATCCCTCCATTTTCTTTTTCTTAATGGCAGGTAGGAAGAATGAAAGATAAACCCCAATAAAGGCAGCCCCAGAGTGTCTGGGTAATTGGATGTCTTGCGGTTCAAACTATGCTGGAATACAAAATACAAAACTGATGACCAATGTGGCTTTTTGCTCTCCAGTCAGCCGATTATAAGGTAAATGCTTCCTTCTTTCTTGTACGGCGATGATAAATTGAAGACGAGATGTGTTTGGGTGATGCAGGGGAACAGAAAGTATTCAAATGCGGGATGCAGAGGATTTTATCTCTCTGGGTGTCTGAAAATCCCCCTGAGCCCTCCTGTCAGAGAGTCCCTGTGTGGGTGGGAGATGCGCAGCAAGGATGAGCTAGGAAGGGATGCTGGGGGCACAAGAGACGGTGCATGTTAGATACCACGAGTGGCTTCCAGTCCTTTCGTCTGGGCTGCAGTTGTACAACTTGTACCTGTTCTTTCCTCTGAGGATCTCAAGAGTTCTGCTGCAACCCTTCTCCAGCGTAGCAACGCTGTGCAAAGAAGAAATCTAGTTTTTATTCGGGGTACAGAGATTTAAGCGTTCCTGTCTAATTCTACACTGAACGCTGTTTGGCAGCTCCTCGTGCTGAACTTCTGAGGAGCCAGCCTGCGGCAGGCGCTCAAGGTGCTTTAACTAAACATTCTGTTCCTGAAGTCATCCCTAAAATTTAAGTAATCCAGACAATCCTTCAGCTCCCACTTCAGCTCATTAAGAAGTGTGGGTCCCCTGGAGCAGCAAACACAGCACAGGATATCTTGTATTTAGTACTATCTTTCGTATGCTGATTATAACAGCTCTCTGAAAAAGAGGTTCAGTTACAGTTTGCCTTGGGAGAGGCTTTCTTCTGAGCTGCATGGACTCTCCCAAGCCCCATTTACAGGCCAAGGTCTGCCAGGCTTTGATGTTTGCTGGAGGAGGTCCAGTCCATGGATAGGAGTCACCAGCTCCAGCTCCTGCTGGAGGGGCCCATCAGTGCACGTGTGATGAGTGTGAACAAGCACCTGGGGGCTTCAGAAAGGCAACACTCCACCCTGAGAGGTAATCTTAATGCCTAACAGAATTTCCCAGAGCCAGAATTGCTTGCTTTTCTGAAAGCAAGAATTTTAGCTGGTTGAAATGAGGATACATGATAGAAGAAATTTAGTCTTGATGGAATATTCCTATAAACATTTTATTATTACTTTCCACACTGAAGTGTCTCGTTGTGTCTCATGAGAACCATTGTTAGACATTTTGGCATACTTCTATGCAATTCAGAAATTAACAGAGTGGTTTTAATGAAGTTCAAATAAACCCAGTACGAATACTGGGATACAAGGCAATTATTTTGTTCACAAATCAAGAATAAAAACAAGCAAAGGCCTATCTGAAGATTGCAAAGATAATGTCAAAGAAAATAGAAAGATAAAAGAATGAGCACAGCTATCATTCCCTTGAATATTGTGAAATGTGTTTTATGACATTTGCTGTAATCACAATTAGCAATACTCAGGGCTGTCTGCCTGGCTCTGTGTGCAAATCCGAGTGTGTGTGTATGAGAGAGTAATAGTGGCTGTACAAATTAATTTTCTTGTGAAGATCTGATTGCTTCACCTGTTATAGTCTGTCTACATCCTATATTCCCATCAAGTGTTGCCGATTAGTTTGCAGAATGTAATTGAAGAATGAAAATAGAAGAGCAAAATGTCTGATTTATAGACTGAATTGGTTATGCCCAGTGATTTTTTTTTATGCTGGTTTAAGTATTCTGTTATTAAATTGATTAAATAATTAAATGCTGCTATAAACATGTCAGCTGATGGTATTTCGCATCAATTTTCTACCGCTGAGTGGGACTCTCATTTATTTCCCAATGTAGTAAGTATTACTGAAGTAAAGTTGGTGCTAGTCTTAAACAAGACTGCTAAAGAATACTAAGGAAAGAAGGAAGGGATGAAAATGCCCTCTGTAATCATGTCAGTGCAAAACATAGCTAGCACGGGCAGCTCATGTTGTTTGCATGTACTTTATTCATGTTAAATAAAAAAGCTCTCTTTGCTGGGTTGAGCAGAGCTGAAAGAATAATGGGTTCCAAAGGGAAAAGATGATTTCAATGATTACTTGTTGTCCTTAAAAATAGTTTTGTAACAATATGATCACCAGACCACAAGCTGCATTTGCTGTATGTTCAGTTATAGAACTAAATCTATATTTGAGGAAGCATGAGAAGTTAAGACTTAAGAAATCCCAAGATCAAAACAAAACCACTTGCTGCAAAGTAAAACCGAGAAATTAAAAAATGTTTTGAGGGAAAAAATAAAGGCGGATAAAATCCAGGTGGACCTACGGGATAATTAGTATTGCAGACTGTTATAAATACTGTCAGCTATAGCCAGAGAGAAGGAGATCCAGCTGCTGCCTGTCCCCCTCCACTCAGAGCTGAGGCACTGCAGGAGCTGTGCTCCCTTTGCAGCATCATACCTGAGCTTCCTTTCTTCATATCTGATGGCGCCTGAACTCCTGCTGCCTAGTTTTCTGTCTTTGTCTTTCAATCCTATATTTTTTGCTTACTGTTAACTTGCTTGGAGTCTATTTAAGCTGTACTAATGGCTCTAGTCTGATTGAATAATCTCCTGGAGAGTCATAGTCATTGCCTGCCTTTACAAATTTTTAAAGGAAAAGTCTGCACCTGCCTTTTTGATGGTGTTCTGGTTTCGACATGTTATTTGTCCCACTTGCTATTCTCCACCTGTGAGCACAGAAGAGGGGGTAGCAGTTTCTATATCACACAAAGACAGGGCAAAAGAAGTGTGGAAGCCCATGAAATCCAACAGTTTCCTCCTGCAGTGGTCTTGCTGCATGGCTCCACTATCACAGCCCATCTTGCACCTTCCTTCTGGCCCAACAGACCTCACAACATCCAGAGCGTCTCCATTTGCCCTTCAGAAGTAGTTGGAGATTTTTCTGGGTTGTGGACAACATCTGAGATGGATTTCGTTTAATGAATAAGTAACAGCTATTTGCTTCGGATCAGTGGCTACTTCATGCCCAGGTCCCCCCAGTGAACTCAGTGGATTTTGGGCTGCAGAGCAAAGGCAGGCACTACTTCCAGCAGTATCACAGCACCTCTCTGCAGATGAATCATTCATTTGCACTGTCTACACAGTGCCTAAATATAAATCCGTGTATAGAAATGTTTAAAGAAGGTTGAGGAAGTTATGTTCATTGATGCACTGTTGTCGAGACTATAGCTGGCTTGTCAAAGAGGACGGCCCCTTCACTGACACAGGACCCCTTCCAGGAGGAGTAGACATATTTGCATGGAAGGAGATACCATGGTCAATAAATTCTTCAAAATGAGAGTTTTTGCTGCTGTGCTTTGCTACGATTTTATTTTTCATATATCTTTAAATTTTAAGAGCATTCTGGATGCAGTATATGTATTTTGCCCCTAAGACTTTACTTCTTTTTCTTTTTTCTTAATGTATTCCACTAATTTAAAAGAAAATGAAGGCAGAGGCTGAATATATATTCTCTTTATTTGGCAAACAGCAATTTCCAGGCACAGGTTTGCCTTACAGCAAATGCAAGCCTCTCGTTTTTAAACATCCATGTGGACTCCACATTCCAGGAGTCCCAGCCTCCATCAATCCTCTGCCACGGTGCCTGCTTGCATTTCCTCATCCTTTTTCTTGTTCACTGAGTATTTTTGGGACTTAACAGTTTAGCAATTTATA
>NW_009260774.1:1705713-1715362 GCF_000687185.1 Egretta garzetta
ATTCCTGTTACTGTAGCGGCAGCCGGATGCCTGGACACCTCCCTCCTCGCTGTCATTTCGCAGGTGCAAAGCACAGGCCTTTTTGCAACTGGTCATTAATCATGAACTGTCAGACTCAAATATAAAGATTGGAAACTGTTTAATGTACTTCAGGTTCCCTTTTTAGACCAGTTCTGAGCTGAGTGAGCGCACATGGTCACTATTCTCTGAATACGTATCAGAGTGGATTGCATTAAAGTCCTTTTTTCACTTGCTGGTGAAGAGATGCATTAAGAACTTATGGTTCAATGTGCCACAAGAAACCTAGGAATTTGACTCACTGCATCTGAAAGCTTGTACTCTAGCTGAAAGGATGATAAAGGACATAAAATTGGCATTGTGATTTTGAGACCAAGGTTCCTCCAGATTTATTTAGGAGAACAAGTTAAATAATACTGAGAACAAAAGCAGAAAGCTTATAAAAATATCAGGATAAATATTGAAAAATAAAATTACTTTTCACCAGTAAAGAAACTGGAGAAGGCCAATAGATCTTGACGACAAGTCAACAATGATCACTATAAAAGATATACTTGGAATGGACATCTTCCCAATTCAGGTGACTGGCTTTACTCCAGGTCTGTATTTCTAAGTCTTAAAAATTATAAGTGCCTAAATAGCTCCAATGGTTTGTGGGCACTTTTTTGGGTAGAAATTGCTGTAACTGAGAACAGATATGATTGGAATTTGGAAGGCAACATTTGTCATTACTAAACTTCTTTGCTTATATTTACAGTTCTTGAGAAACATCGAGGAAGGTTTGAACCTGAAACAAATCTACAGTGTTGTTAGCAGACGTGAGAGAGTAGCTCTTTTGAGATGCTGTCATGGTTTAACCCCAGCCGGCAACTTACCCAGCCGCTCGCTCACTCCCCCCAGGTGGGGTGGGGGAGAGAATCAGAAGAGCAAAAGTGAGAAAACTCGTGGGTTGAGATAAAGAGAGTTTAATAAGTAAAGCAAAAGCTGTGCATGCGGGCAAAGCAAAAAAAGGAATTCATTCACTGCTTCCCATCAGCATGCAGAGGTTCAGCCACCTCCAGGCAAGCAGGGGTCCATCACATGTAATGGTTACTTGGGAGGACAAACACCATAAGTCCAAACATCCCACCCCTTTCCTTCTTCTTCCCCCAGCTTTATATGCTGAGCATGATGTCATATGGTCTGGAATAGCCCTTTGGCCAGTTGGGGTCAGCTGTCCCAGCTGTGCCCCCTCTCGGCTTCTTGTGCCCCCCCGCCTACTTGCTGGTGGGGTGGGGTGAGGAGCAGAAAAGGCCTTGACCCTCTGCAAGCACTGCTCAACAGTAACGAAAACTTCCCTGTGTTATCAACACTAAAACATAGCCCCATACTAGCTACTATGAAGAAAATTAACTCTACCCCAGCCAAAACCAGCACAGATGCTCTCTTTTCTCTCTTTCCATCTTTTAAATACACTTTGGTGATTTTATGTAGTGCACAGAGAGCCAGACATAAGTGTCTGTACATCTCAGTTCATTCGGCACTATTCGATCTGAGGATTGTACTTCCGTGTACATTTTATTAAATGCAAAACTGAGAAACAGAGAAAGCTTCTAAGCCCCATGTCAGTGAGCTGCACAGTAAAAGCGCAATTATAAAAACTATAATAAATATTTATGCACTTAGTACATATTGTAAACTGTGCACATGCATGGAATAACAAAAGACTTAATACTGAAGCATTTTCTTCTTTGCAGATTACTTTAGGCTACCATGGACCACCTGCTTTGGAAGCAAGATTATTTTCTTTTGCTAGAAGTGAACATTTTAAGATTTTCATGTGCATGAGGAAGCAGGCACTTACTGGTATCTGACAAGGAAGATGTATGTGACATAGTGTGTGCAGAGTCAATATATTAATGTAGTGTATGATTACCACTTTTTAGCAAGGGAAGCTCCTCCCCTTCTATGAACAAAACCCTAGGCTCTTTTGCGCTGTTTACTAGGCTTGCCCTGATTCTTTTTCTGCCAAAATAAACTCTGAGATATAAACTCTATCCCTCTGCAGAAAAGAAAAGCTCTACAACTTTTTTTTTTTTTTGTGAATGGAAATGAAGAAGGTTGAGAGATGAGTCTGGGGGCTATAATTATAGGAATATATAAATAAAACTGTCAAATAATTACTTTGAAGAAAGTTTTTAATGCGTATTTCAGAAAAGGAGCAACTCGTGTAATGCCAACCACCATTAACTGGAATTTCTGTGCCTTTGCTTTAATAAATTCGCTTCAGTTACTTGATCCTTTAAACTCTCCCATTAAGTGGTCTGCACTTGTTAAGGGAAGGGCGTGAAGCATCTGGTCTGTGTGGAATTCTGCTTAAGTGCTATGTCCATTGATGAAAAGAGAAGAGGTGGCCATCCATTTATGGCGCAAATACGCAACCACCTCTCTGTGGAGAAGTAGGGGGAGAAGAAAGGCTGGAAAGGGTGACCTGGATATGGATTTCTGTAGGGCTTGGTCATACCATTCTATGAATTACCTGATCTGATCTACCCAAGGAACCAAGCATGTGAGTGATTCCCATATGGCTAAACAAGGATTTTAATGTAAGAATGTGCTTTTGAGTGCAGGATCAAACCAAGGAGCATACAGCAACTATGTGGTAAGCAGTGGCTTGGAAGCAGCTGACAACAGAACAAAAAATACATCAGGATATGCATCACTGGCAGGAATCTTTCAACTGAAGCAGGTTGGATAATGTTTTCTGGGGGGATACTCCAGCCCCTTGTCATCACCAGCCAGGATGTATTTCCATCATGTGGGCAGATTGGTGGTCATCTCCCCATGTGTCAGGAAGGTCCCTGAACCTCACCCATGTACTCTCCTTACATAAGTGTGGTGTTTTCAGCCAGACGAGAGGACACCAAGCAGTCCTGGCCATAGAGTGCAGCATGCAGCTGGCACCCTCCAGCCAGTCTTGGTGGTTTTGTCATATGGAGAACGTGCTCCCTTTTGGCCATGTGAAGACACAGTGTGGGGCTATAGGGCAAGAGGGCAGCAGGGCTGGCAAAAAAATATCCCGAGAGAGGGGACAGGATCAGGTCCTGGGCCAAATTCAGTTGTTGCAGTAGAACAGCCCATTGATAGGGACTGGAGGTTGCTAGCTCCAGTGGTACCTTGTCAGTGGCAGTTTGCCTTTTCAGAGATACCGTTCTTATACTTTAATGCACAAAGCAGAGATTGAGCAGGTGTACTGCGATTCTTCCTCATTTTTATTACTATTATTTCAGCTCTTATGTTGATGCTGTGATAAACAGTATAAAAACGTCACACATGGGGAATGTTAGTTTGCATGTCCATTTCTAACAACATGGTAGTACCCAGGGGCTTGTAAGTGGCTGTAAGAGGGCACAAGCAAATCTAATCGTTAATGACGTCTATAATATCCTACAGATCACACCTTTAGGCAGACACAGGCCTCAGCCAAAAAACGGTTAGAAACAGGTGCCTAAATACGGTGATAAGCAAGGGCCACTCACCCCTGGAAAAAAAAAATAAAAATCTCTGTTTAACTGCACCTTTGCTCAGCTGGCCTGTCCCAGCCTGAGCACCCAGAGGAGCCTGTCTGACACCCGGGCCAGGTGGGGAGGCAGCAGCATCCCTCACCTTTAGACGTCAGCCTAGTGCCCCAGGCACTCTGTGCCTGCAGAAACCACAGCCAAGCTGCTGGCACACCCAGCCTGTGCCCGTCATCACAGCTTCTTTCTGTGGGTATCAGTAAAGCAAGGTCTTGGTGCATAATTGCTACCACAAAAAAAAAAAAAAGGCAAAGAAAAATGGTAGCAAGTCTGTGTTCTAAGGGGTCTACCAAAACAGTGGGGCCTTGGGAGTTACTTCAGCCATAAATTGAAGCTCTCTCCAGGGATAACTCGAGGGAGTCGGTTCACATTGGATAGCAGGTCTTTCGATGTGACTCATGATTGAATAGCTAGAGAATACGTTCTACAAACATGTAATGCATGTACAATTTTACACTAGGTATTAATTGTGTAATTGTATGTCCTCTTTTTAAATGCAGCAACAGGTAAAACTGTTCCTGAGCATCAATTTTAATCCTTTTTCTTTAAAAACCACAACTACTGTTGCAATTCTGTGGTCAGTTATGAAACGGAGTACCTACTGTCCACGGTAATACATGTCGGAGGGAAGCAAGAGAAGGATTAGTGTTTTATGCCAACCTGATTCAGTAAGTGAACACAAGTTACCTAAATCACATGAAATCCTAGGGTAGCTCATACGTTTTAAGGTAGGATGTCCAAATACCTTGCTGGGCTGATAGGCTTAGGCTTAGAGAATTCCTAAAGGAATCTGAAATAATTTCTGTTCCATATATTGACAGCTGATGCAAATTATATCTTTATCTTACACTGAAAAATAGAGAAGTTTCAGCTTCAGATTTGTCCTCTGCGTGTTAGACAAGAAGATGGCTTAAATGGCAACAGGGGATCTCCCTGACATAGGGAGATATCTCAAGAACAACCACTGGTTGATGGAGGCTTCTGGTGAGCAGAAGAAATGGCAAATGTGCTTCCTGAAGGGAAAAACTCTACAACACCTATCAACATCTTGTCAAAACTAGGTAGATTAAGAATTTATTTTCTTCAGATGGATTTTCACATTTAAACCCATTCTGTTTGATTATCTATTCATTCATAAGCAAATACTTTTTCCCCATAAGACCTTTTCCTTTCCATAATCTTCCTTTCTGGCTTCTCAGAAAAAAAAAATAAATTACAGCATTTGAACTCCTTCATGCCAAATTAGGATCCTTGAGTTTTAGGTACGGAATTAGCTGGGAGGATATAAATTACTTGATAGGAGTGGACATGACTGGTAAAGAGTTAAGTGCCATGCTGCAACTTTTTGGATATCTGGTTCCCAGCTCCTGAAGTGAAATGCTTAACTCTCCCATGTGCTGTGCCCCAGAGTAGTAACCGAAGAGCCCCAGCACTGAAGTGGAAAACCAAGCAGAGTAACCCACAGGACCCACTTCAGAATTACTCAAGAGGAAACCGTTCAAAGCTGCTTTTTCAACACATCTTGAGCTCCAGTGCTGAACTCAAGGTGGTAGAAAGGCACCACCATTCTCAGTCTCATTCTTTCTTGGATAGTCCCTGACACCCATTTGATCAAAGAATGAGACTGACATCTTTCTCTTTTCTTGAAATTTGGAATTAATGAGACATTTGTGTTCAAAAGAACCAGTCCCAGGAGCAGGAGTCAAACTGATGGCTTTGTCTCCATGCTGAAGGTCCTGAGCACAGGGCTACAGCCCTGGTGGGGCTACCCCCTCCACAAAGAGCCCTGAGACTGCCATGCCCTGCTGTTCTTCCCAGTGGCTCTGAGACACACCTGTGTGGGAAGAGCAGCTGAACGTCCTCTGATAGTTATTCTCCCCTCTTTTGGATGGGAGTGGCCTCACTATTTCTTTGTCAGCCTTCCTGCAAAATTGTTGGTTTGGACTCTTGCAGCAGATGTGGGTTCAAGTCCATTCTAGGTAAGGAGGTCCTAAGATGGTAAGGATTTGGAGGAGGAGAATAACAAGTGGTTTTTTATCTTTATGGTAGAAGTGAATGGCAGGACAAGCACTGTTTGACAGTTTATTAAGCGGGTGCTGGAGAGTACCCTCTGTACTTGGCTCCTCTGCAGAAATAAGTTCAGTGGGAATTTTGCAGTCACAGTTGTCAAGGACAGAGTCTTATTCACCTGCTCTTGTACACCTCTGCATTTCAACACTTTGTTTTTCTTCTTTTAAAGAAAATAGAGAACAGTATTTTAAAGGTTTCTTTCTGGCTGCATTTATCTACTGTACCTTTTGCATCATTTACATCATTTGAGGCTGTTTGTAGAAAATGTGCTTGCAGCACTTTTGGTTATTGAAGCATAGGAGGAAAGAAAATTACATGTTTATCTTTATTTGATTTCTTAATTTGAGAAGCAGTGATAAGTTAATTAATTGACAAAGAGCTTTTAGATTTATCCCATTAGCAGTTAGAGCTGGGACTGCTGAGCAGTTAACTGTTTTTGACGTGTCCAGCACCTGAGAAGATTGGGTTTTGTTACATACTGTTTTTTCTCACCTCAGGCTAAGGTATTTTTTTTTTAATATTTTTGCCAAGTAGTGAGAATGCTAATATTAGCTAACAGGAAAAGATCTCTGCTTCCAATAGCTTATACTGAAGGATTATTTTGCTGGGAGAGTAATGAGATGATTTTATACTACAATTACATAGCTCTGATTCTATACTTTCTCAATAGCTGATGGTGTTGAGATTCAGGGTTCTTCCTAGATTCTGCTAAGACACAGCTAAAGATCAGTTGATAACAATTAGTAGTAGTATTGCAGAATGTTAATGATACCAATAACTAATAATTAACTTTTTCTCTGATAATAATTCTTCAAAAAATCTAATCAACAAGCACTGACTCCATTGTTCTAAATTCTGTACCTGAAATTTATGGTCTAAATATCCAAGGCAGCCTGATAAGATATTTATACTTGATTCAATATCCTCTGTGTTCTGTATGTTTGGAGGAGACATTTCATTGTAGACACATCACTAAGTGTGAGCATCTATGAAATGCTGCGAGATTCCTCCACAGCCAAACTCTTGCTCTAGCACAATTTGCCATATGTCCTTCAATTTGTAATCCCATTTCCAGGCCAGCAGTGCATTAGGTATGTAGTAGGAAAACTGAAGAGTATTTTCATATTCCATTCAGATCTCAAGTAATTTAATCAAACCCCTAAAGAGTTACACCCAGACTTGGTTTGGCTCTTTATATTTAGCATAACCTAATACTGGGGCTTTATTTCCTCCTAAACCATCTGATTGAATGCTGTGGTAAATTATTCTGCTTTTAGTGAAGCATTATTTCATCTCGGGCTCATGTTTCATAACTTTCAGAATCAAAAAAGGAGGATTTTTTCAGCTTATTTCCAAGATTTGCTTAGGTAAGCTTCAAGATATGCCTGCAAGATTTGAAACAGCAACACATACCTTGAGGGGTAGAAGGACATTAGTGACATTTAATATTGTCCCGATCACGAAGGGCATACATTGCATAGCTTAATTCCTCTCTGACACATATAGGGGGTAATTCGGGCTGGAAGGGGCCTCAGGAAGCTTCCAGCCCAACCCCATGCTCACAGCAGTGTCAGATACAAGGTCAGACCAGGTTGCTCCAGGCTGTATCCACCGCGTGGGCTTCAGAACCTCCAGGGACAGAGGCTGCACAGCCTCTCTGGGCAGCCTGCTCCAGCATTTGGCCATCCTCGAAGTTTAAAAAAAAAAAAAAAAGGGAGATGGTAAGCTCCTTGCAGGTGCTGGGGGTTTCTGTGGGGTCCCCCCAAAGCTATTCTCTCTCCAGGTGAACAAGCCCCAGTCCCTCTGCCTGTCTTCATGGGGCACATGCTCCAGCCCAACTATAGTGGTGGCCTTCCCCTGGACTCACTCCAGTTTATTGGTGCCTTTCCCACTGGGGAGCCCCAAAATGGACAGGGTGCTCTAGGTGTGATCTAACAGCTGCCGTGTAGAGGGAATAATCACTTTCCTTGATCTGCTGGCTCTGCTCCTGCTGACACAGCCCAGGGCACTGTTGGCCTTCATCGCTGCCAGGACTTGCTGCTGGCCAGTGCTCTGCTTGCTGCCCACCAGCACTCCCAGGACCTCCTCCACACAGCTGCTCCCCAGACTGACTTGTTGCAAGGGTTTCTTCCTCCTGGGGGCACGGCATTGCATTTGTCCTTGCTGAATTTTGTAAGGCTCCTGTTGGCTTATTATTGGAACTTGACCTCAGGCAGGGCTGGAAATATAGCGGGAAACAATTGAAAGGAAACAATTGAATTGAAAGGTTGCTCTTGAATCATTCAGGACAGAAATTTAAATACATTAAAGGGAGGAAGAATGTGAAAAGGTATTCCAATGAATCCTTGAAATACCCTGAAATATGGAGATAGGGTCTTTCATCAAGCTGTGTATGGCATTAAGTGTAGTGTAAAACCTTCTGCTGGTAGAAGCAGAACCCACAACCACTTGACCAGGAAAAAATTCATTAGTTGTCACAGCATGGAGCCTCTTATCTAGCAGAGGTCAGCTACATAAAGTGAACATTAGGCATCTGAGGTGACAGGAGGCGCTGCATATGCCCTCACACATATATACATACACACAGCATGTTAGAATAGGACTGACAAAATGTTCATGGGATGGGCCTGCACATGGGTGGGAGCATATGCCTAGAAAATCCCCAACTTGCAATAGCAATTCACTGAAAGCAAAACAAATGGAGGCACTTACTTTAGGTCCTGAGTGTAAACAAAGTTACACAGGCGTAACTTCGTTGCTCTACTTGCTCCCTAAATTAGGCCTTTTTTGAGAGTTACTTAGGATTAAGGAAGTCCATGAATTTAAAGTGAAGTAGCTATTCTAATTTTTCATGTCAACAAGCTCTTATTTGATTTTTCTGTGTAATTATTCAGTGGGAAGAAAATTAAGGACTATATTCCCTATCAAAAACCTTTATTAAGTATTTGGCCCAAATGACTTGATTGTATCATTTAAATGAACACAGGAAAAATTAATCAGCACAAAAATTCATTAATTATACCATGGCACAAAGCCACTGAAATAGGCAACAATGGTTCTTTAACAGACAGATAATTACTCAGACAGACTATTTCAAAGCCATCTTGCAAATTTACCCAATGTGTGGGCAACAGATTCACCAGGGGTTCATAAAGCCCTCTCAGTGCTTTACTCCCACATACTTCAGTAGGAGTCACCCTGCTAAGGCTGGCTTATTCTGCAGTAGTCTATGTACACACAAGGCAGAAGAATTTGCTGCAAAAAGGGATCCTGATTTTAGAATCCATCTCTCTTTTCATAAACACAACTTGATCAAAATTGAAGACTTTGTGAAAAAAAGACATTGCACATAAAAGAAAGCCAAAACCATTCTGCAAATGGATATCGTTTAAAGCCACATCAGTGCTACTAGGCACTGCAGTCCTCACAAGTGAGGATTAAGTTATATGTCTGTGTGGATGACTTATTTTAGATCTGCAGAACTCAGGACAGTGTTTTTTTTTTTCTTGAATGCAGTTCCTTTCTTGGTCCATTTGTTCCAATAAATGGACAGCAATCAACTTCTGAACCAGAATCCCAAACAATAGGTAGTATCAAGTGCCTGAAATCTTAAAAGCCACTCCCAGCTGCTCAGACAAGAGAAATCATGAAGAAGAAAACCGGGACAGAGTGTCAGGAAAAACATCCTGAAGAATGAAGTGGTTCAAAGTGCATGTTGGCTTCTTGCAGAAAATGGGAGAGCTGTACTGTTTTTTTTTTTTTTTCTTTGAATCTTAACTGATCAAAACATAGTGGCAGGACTGTCATGTCTGAAAAATCAGGAGATGCTGTTTAGAAATAAAGAGATAATATTTTTAGTTAAAACCCCCTCAAATAGCAGGATCATTTTATTCACCTTTGGATTTCTGTTTTTTTGGGGGTGTTTTTTGAGATTTCTGATACCAAGATTTTTCTCTTCAAGGAGTTAGGCTAGAGACTAAGTATTTTTCTTCTCCACATGAATG
>NW_009260774.1:1715384-1720047 GCF_000687185.1 Egretta garzetta
GCCTCGGAAGTATCAGATGAAGGAAGACCTGGGCTAAGCCTGAGAGAGGCTGGAATGCTAAGACTGCAGCGGACATCCCTGCACTGGTGTGTGGCTGGAAGACCTACTGGTGATTTCTGTGGGCCGGGTCTTCAGATGGTCTAAAGTGGGTTAATTCTGAAGAAGTCAATGGAGCTGTGTTGATTCACACCATCTGGGTATTCGGCTAAATTGTTCCCTGGCAGAATTACAGAGCTATAAGGGTGCCAGCACTCTTCCACCGTCACTCTTTGTGAGTTGATTCTGTATTTGCTGAAGGAAAACAATAATTGGGGCACTGATATTTGCTTGACAGATAATACTCATGGCAACAATCTCTCAGGCATTTATTGTGTACACAGTTATTGAGAACACTGCCTGTTTCCCTTCTCTTGATGATATAATAAAATACTACAATTAGTACAAAATGTAGTCAGCATTCAAAATTTAGTTGTCCAGTGATATTCATTGTTCTTGTGATTGACAGATTTTAGTGGAGAAGGATGAATTTACTTAAGTGATATTTGTATATGTTTTTCAATTGATACTGGTTGATTTGAAGTAGCTAAAGGCAATGTGATTTCTAGATTTTAAAAAAAACATGAATCCATGTGATCTATTGAGTAAATCACTATTTATTTCATCATGGATGGGTACATTTCCTATGATGAACAAATGCTTGGTCTTTTCTTCCAGTGGTATGTCACTGACAGGAAGCAATGACTTCTCTCTGCCTGCTTCACTGGCTTTAATATCACAAGAGCTGGAAGCAAGGGCAGTTCCCTAAGCAGAAGGAGGCTGTACTAGCACCGCGACATTCACGGGAACAAGGTTGCGTTTTGAATTTTGTTACAGTCAAGCGCTGTGACAGTGCAGTGGTATCTAACGGAGTGAGTGGTAGGAAGAGGACAATGTTTGTGCTATGGAGGCAGAAATGGCAGAAAGAATCCCCAAAGGATCAGTGGGGGAGATAATGACACACAAGACCCTGGTAACTCTTCCCTGTTACTGCCTGGCAGAATATTCGCTGGGTTTTGATTGCTTCATTTACTATCAGCCACTTGCCATAAAGCATTAAATTATCACATAAGTCTTTTGATTGATAGATAGCTATAGAACAAATGCATGCAAACCATTATCAGCATGGTGCTTGTTGAGGCACATCCTCACCAGATATTTAACCCAGGTGACAACTCAGCTCTGAGGCTTGGAACTTTTATAAATCATTAAAGCTCCCGAGCATATGCGACATCACCCCTCACCTCAGTGCCCTTGGAGGCCGGAGAGCAATAGGGTGGTTTGGTTCACTGCTGAATTGAAATAAGTGAAAAGCATTAAGAAACTGCTGTTTGCTGCAGCAAATTCACTGCTAAACCTGGAACTGCAGAATGGCAGAGTGAGGAAGTGACTTCTGGAGGTCATCTGGTCCAAGCCCCATCAAATTCTGAGTATCTTCATCAACAGAGACAGATACTACATCCTCTCTGGTCAAACTGGTCCAATGTTTGACTGCCCCCAGGGTGAATTTTTTCCTCCTAGTTTCTACTTGGAATTTTGTTGTTGCAACTCATGTCCTTGCCTCTCATCCTATCTTTGGGAAGGGTTTGTCTCTGCCTTCTCTGTACACTTCTGTTAGGTAACTGAAGACAACAAGAAGATTCCAGTTTAGCAGGGTCTTCTTAAGATTGCATAAGCCAGCTGTCAGCAACTCCTTGTACGCTGTGTGCTCCCAACCCCTGCTAAGGTCCAGGAAAAAGAGGTGAAGCACAAGGACCTTTCTCTGCTCTTCCTTCCCTCTTCTGTTCCTGGATGCTCAAATCGGGTATTGATGCTGATGCTGGCGGTCAGGGTAATGAGGGAGAGAGGGACTACTCAGGCAGGTATGGTCCAAGCAGCCTGCTGGGGCCCCTGTCTGTGAATGCAAGAAATCAAATTGCAAGCCCAGGCATAATGGGAAGCAACAAGTTAGGGAGTATTACATGCAAAGGTCATCCTGATTTGGGCCAGAGCCTCAGCTCAAAGTCACACCAGCTCTTTGAGACAGAGCTGGTTCCTTCAGTGTAAGACTTCTCTGCAACAAGGCAGATACTTATAAAAATTTTGACCACCCAACACATCATGTGCAGATGCTGTTTATGTTCAGCACAGGTATTTTTAGAATAATTTAAATACAGTTTTAAAAGATGTTATTGCAACTCTTGCTTGCATTCCTCCACGGGCAAGTCCATACTGAGACGTACAAAGTGTGTACCAAGCAAAGAGGAGTGATGTGCGCTGATGGTACAAGGACTCATTCAGTGCACCTCTGACAAGGCTGGATTCAATGAGGCAAGCTGTCTTTGCAAATAAATAAGCCATGCATTCTCATCCAGCGGAGCAAACCTTTCTTCCAGTCACTGCATGACTGTGTTGTTAAATACAGAATATCTGATGAATTTAGCTTCAGAGGTGAGGTTTCAATTCTATCAAACTCATTCCCATTCCTTAAACTACCATAAGCTTGACTGGGAATAAGGGGGATGGAGAGGAATGAAGCAGTGGCTCAGTTCTTCCTCTTCCCCTATCCTGCACAGCCTGTCCCTTCAGACACGTTGGGGTGGCTCCATTCCCATGGAGCTCCCCCAACCGATACACAGATTGCTTGGTTAACACTCTTCCCTGGTGCTCACAGTAGCTGCTCCAAGGCAGTGGTACCCAGCAGCTTTCTGGGGGCTTGCCTACTTGTAAAAATCCAATGAACATCCGAGGAAATGTGGCAATTTCTTACACCTGTCAATCTGTTATTCAGTTGCCAATGCACAACGTGTCGCAGAAGCATTTTCAATAGTAGGAAGTAAAGTCTGGTTAATCTCTGTAAAGCCCAGAAATAGTTCTCCAATCATCCCAATTTAATGGGCGATTCTCCTGCAAGGATAGCAATGTCTACAGATTTAAGGTAGCCGTGGATTCAACAGAATACTAACAGAGATACAGGGGTTTTCGTGGCTACTGAATCATGAAGTTACGCATGTACAAACAGGTTTTAAATTTCAGTTTAAACATCAAATTGCCATGCAACATCAACATAACTTTGGCACAGTGTTTAGTGGGAAACACTTAGAGCAAAATATTACCCTCTCAGCCAAGCACACATCAGAGAGAAATATTCATATCTTTTGGTGTGGCTGTAGATGCAAACTGTAGCTAAGAAAAAAATACAATATTTTTAATATAAGCATTTACTTCAGGTTGATTTTTTTAATGAAATATTTGACAGCCCTGGAGTACAAATATTATTTACTACAGGATTTAATTAAAAGATGCCTATTTTTGGCAAAAAACCATACATCTGTCCCAAAATACCGGTGCTACTCTCTGCAGGCAAAATAAATAAGGGAACACAACTTTGAGGTCCACATTTACTGTATGTATGCTTTGAAGTCCTATTTATGGGACAAATTCAAGAACTTGTAGATGAGGTCTCTGTGGATGAGGGGTTTGTACTGTGGGGTGGGAGAAGCAAGTAGGATCCCCATGAGACTCCCGTATCTCTTATTGCCACCTTCTTTTCTCCCATGGGGGATGGCTGGTTGCTCCACATAGCCATAGAGTCTTATTTAAACACCAGCAGGTTTTCTGTCCTCTTCTGCCCTGCCCTATAACTGCACTTCACTGTCTGCTGACTTGGAGTCATCCATATGAAGAAATTGGCAGGGTCTGGCCCAAAACAATTGTTGCAATAACCGGTTGGTAGGTAAGTAAGTGACTGTTAACTTGTCCTCAGTTGTGGGCAGGGGCCTTACTAGGATTCATGGAGCTTTGGGTCAGGATTGAGGTGACTATTGGTCTGCAGAGGATTCCTTTAGTGGGAGCTGAAACTCCTGATGGACCCATGTGTTGTGAAGGCAGGCAGAGGATTGGGAGCTGTACACATGCTCCCAACATAGGATGTCCTAAAAGGAGAAAAATACATATGTTACGGACAAGATGGTGGAATCGGCTGGCTTTTGGAATAGATGTGGCCCTCTCAGTGAGCAAACCTGTTACAGCAATAATCCAGACAAGTTCTGTGCTGATGTCCTTAAAGTGAACTGCTGGCCAGAAATGTTTGTTATACAGAATCCCAGCCAGGATAGAAAAGAAGACGTGCGATACACACCTTCCTCCCCTGAAAATAACGCTGCACTGCAGGTGCGTAAAAAGCCAGCCATTTCAGACATTCCTGATCAAAGTGCATAATTGCAAGGGTGGGCTGTAGGCATGCATATGGAAAATGTGCAACACTCCCACCAGCTACAGGAGAGTTGGGGCTTCCCAGAACTCCTCTCCAAGTGATCTTAATGGATGGATACTAAAAATTTCATCCTCTGCTTCTTCCAGGTGCTTTTTCAATAGTACTTGTGGAGAGAATAGCGTTTGTGCACACAAGTGGCCTCAGTTTCCAGTCAACATATTGCTCATGCTGACTCTCCGAAGGGGAATCTGAAAGAAGGAGGGTCCTAATCCTGTTTGTATTCAAGCCCAAGGTCACCTGTCCTTGGCTTGCACATGTGTTGCTGCCTGCATCAGGTTAAGAGAGTATAAAAATGCTGCTGCTAAATCCCCTTAGGAATTCTTATGATGTGGGGTAATTAGCAGGGCTCCAGGGAAGCTGGGAGGGAGCTCT
>NW_009260774.1:1720236-1722987 GCF_000687185.1 Egretta garzetta
GGGACTCCATTGAATAACTGAAGCTCCCTTGGTATTTGCACAGCTCTCTCTGTATGATGGACCAGGATTTAAAGCAAATGATCAGGTAGCTACAAACAGACAGAACCAAACAAAACCCAACCTAGCTGGTATCTAAACAGAGGGTCCTGCAGCCAGACCTGGACAAGCACATAAGGGCTGTTGTTAAGGGTGCGTGCTCCCAGAGCAGCTCCTGGTGTGTTCAGTGGGAATTGCTACCTCCTCTGTGCGATGAAAACCAGGTCGTTTGCTGAGTGCCTGAACATGGATTTAACAGCCTCACTGGGGGTGGATGTGGTTTTCCTCTGAGGAACTCTTGGCCTTATGTTACATGTTTGCAAAAGCACACACTTCTCCCCCCCCCATCCCTAAAAAGAAAAATAAAAAAAAAACCCAACTGCAGTAAATCAAGGAAAATTCATAACTTGCTTGAGGTATAACAGCTGTTGATTTAAGGCTCAACATCTTTGGCAGCACATTGCTGCTAGGAAGATAAAAATCTTTTTGACAAAGTTGTGACCATAAAAATTGCAAGGCTTTAGTCAACATTTAGAGAGGATTTGCATCTCCCTTATAATAAATAACAATAATAATAGCTCGCATTTAGATGGTGCTTCCCAGATTCAAAATGTTTTACAAACATCAGCTAATTAATCTTATTGAAATACTTTCCCTTGCGATACAGTGATATACAGTCCAAAATGTATCTCATAAAGGGGGCTGATGACTCATAAAATGCAGCATTTTCCTTGCTGTGTGACTATCACTGGCTTTTAAAATGGCAAATATAAAAATCACACACCTTTATATTTATGCAGCCTATTCTTCAATTATTACATCTGTGCAGTGGCCGCTATGGTTAATTTGGGCTGGGAGCATGACTGGAATTTGGATCTCCAGTCTGATTCTCTGGTCTCTTCATTCTGTGCTCTGGGACTTACTCACATTATGGGGGACTCGTGGCAGTCATCGTCAGCCTGCCAAGGCTAATGGTCCTCAGCTCCTGCTCAAGGTCCGTGGGTGAAACAGGCTGCTCCGGGTGGCGGGTCAGAGAGGACACCAGTCTTCGGTGGGGGCAGCAGGGGGATTGCCTCCTTCTGTGCAAGGTCTACAGAGGCTGTGGAGGGAGAACAGCATTGGCAGCTCTTGTAAATACTCCCCGAAGTCCTTCTTACTCTGTTTTGGGAATGTAAAAAACACCTGAAAGGGATATGTGCTAAATTTTCACTCCTTTTGTATCCCCCGCCTCGTATATCCTATCTCATACCATGTCTCTGAAGGAACATGAATCAAGCCTGTGGTGGTGAAAAGGGGTTTTTGCTAGCAGAGTTTCTAGCACATATTTCTTGACTGACAGCCAATACTTTTGTGAGAATCCTACCAGTCAAACCATTCCGTTGACTTACTGCTGATAATAGCTGATCGAGGTTTTCCTGCCATTCCCCAGAAAAAAAATCTTTGTGTTCCCAGTGCAGAGGACATGTCCTCAAAAGTTGGAAGCACAAAATAGGGTTGTACCTAGGGATTTGCTTCTCTCAGCATGTGCAGTACCTTTATTCAAAAAGATTGGGTAACTACGGCTTTCACTATTGTTTACTGCTTTTTAAAAATTAATGTAGGCAAAAATCCCATAATCTTTAAACTGACTAAAGATGAAGCCAAACTCAGGGCAGCCTTTGCACCAGATACATATACTAATGATTCTTCTTGCTAATATACTTTGCTTTTTCTTTGACTTACTAATTACTGCTACAACTACGGTAGCATTTTTTATAGTAAGCGGTAAGGTAATTGCATAGCTCTGGGATTATCTTGTGGGATAGGATCATTGTTAAGCACTTCTGCTTTCTCTCTGCAGAAATTTTGAAAGACTGCATTTTAGGTCTTGACTCTTATTTATATGAATGCTGCTTTACTCCATAAGTAATATCAGAAGCATTACAGTGAATGCAAAAATAGTTTACTAAGTCTACAAGGCCCTTTTAAGCTGACAGAGTGGTACAAAGTGTCCTTAAACATTTATGAGAATCAGACTGTTGGGGCTTTTGTTTAGCTCAGATCCACACTCGGTTTAAATCAGTTTGTTGACTGAAAAAAATGACAGCAGGGGAAACAGAAACCTGTGGAGTTTGCTCCCTTCTGACAGGGAGGTCTTTCTGCACCACAGCAAAAGAGACCGTGGCATCCTAAAAAGTTTTTAGCAACTACCAGTATGCATCTTTCTGGGCACTGGCTGTGCCACTGGGTCCTGCCAGGCCCAGCACATCACAGCACCTGTGGCAGGTCTGGATCTAAAGTCTCAGCTGCCCTAAGTGCCTTGCTGAGACTTCAGGAGAGGTGCAGCCACTTGCAGTGGGGAAAGCCCCTATAAGTCAGCATTGGTGAGGAAGGACCTGGAGGCATCCAGCCATGGCTGCCATGTAGCCCTAGCCCACCCCTTACCTCCATCCCTGTTCTTAACAGTCCTGCCTCCCGTGACGTAGCTCTGGGGTCTCCAGCAGAAGCCCTTACCTGGATAAGCAGGCTTAGAGGTATCTGGATGCTCTAGCTAGTCTTGAAATGCTTTGCCTCAACTGTGAAATGTTGCCTTGAATAAAGGGGATAATGTAACCAACTGACCATCTCCCCTTGTGTATTCAGTCAGAAATGATGACTCCTGACTAAAATACGTGTTTGCTGCTTTTTCTGTCTGTTACCACTGAAGAATCACTATTACTGTGGAAGCATGAATGA
>NW_009260774.1:1723024-1741642 GCF_000687185.1 Egretta garzetta
GAAGGAAAATTGCCTGAGTTTAGGTTGCAGCAAGCCTATTACTGGTCATGCATGAAGTCGGATGCATGGAGCCAAGCTTTCTGCTCCCAGATCCACTTTGCAGGATTGCCCATTAGCAGAAGATAACTTTTCTTTGGGACTTCAGCAGATTTGACCTGACAGTTGTCAACATGTGGGATGTGAATGTGGAGCCTTTATGGTAGAAGTTCTAAAAAGTTACTTTTTAGGTTAGAAAATGTACTTTAAGCAGTGACATGGTGCTTCAGTGACAGGTATGGGTTTCAGATCATATCTTGTTTCTAATAAAATACTTTTTTATATGTTATCACATCACATGAATGATGTTTATATCATCACTCAAAGAGTATTGTCATGACCTCATACTTACAGAGTAATCCCTGTGCTTTATTTACATATTTGAGAATGAATGTGTTTAGTAATAACTTCCATTTAAGCCTGAAAATAAATGTTTGAGATATCTAAGCATGAGTCTTTGTTCAGACTATTCTTTAGACTCAGGGCTGAGCACAGAGCCCTCTTCACGTTTTTGAAATGAGCAAGATTGGGTGAGGGGTTGACTAATGAAAACTTTGCTCGTAAACAGGGATCAGCACTGCTCACCAGCTTTTAATTCATGTGGGTGCTAAGGAATTGACATAAATGTACGCGTAACCAGTTAGTGATAAGTAGAAACCAGGTAAGGTATTACCGCATGCCTTGAAGTTGCCATGAATCTAGTAAGTAACTGTTAATACCTCCCTTCTTGCAAATACCTATGTACACAAATGCTCCAGATAGATGCTCAGGCTGCTCTACTATAAAAAGGCTAAACCCTCAAAATCTGCAGAAGACCTCATGAGAAATAGGTCAGAATGTGGAGTTAGCTAGTAAGGAAATGTGGAGGACATGGGAGTCCAAATGGCATGTTTTTTACGTCACATGGCTTTTCAATCATTATTTTTCTTAAAGCCAGAAGGACTCCTCTACATTTTATAGCCCAGTGGGCAGACCTTCCAGCCAAGATGTGGGAAACAGGGTCAAGCCTCCTTTCTTCTTGAGGGATTCAAAGCCATATCTCCATATGCAAGAAGAGAGTGCTATGTTATTTATTTTGGGATGTACAGATCTGAATCTTTTTTGGGAAGGAACCTGTTTTAGTGAAGCTTTTAGCATCACACTTTTGAGTTTAAGCATGTAGACTGCACTTAAATTCCATTTTGGGTACCCAGGCCAGAGTCCCACGGTCACAGAGATGACAATATTGCTAAGCCAACAGTTGCAGTATCATGACAAATCTATGGTTTTGACCATAGGTGTCTTCCCTCCATTGGCATCAACACCTCTTCTGAAAGAGCTCTTGAAGAAAAGTAACTTTGGTCTTACTGTATGAGAAGAAACGTAACCGGGCAAGGAAGAGTTTTTGACAAGTGCTTGTAATGTCCCTCCTCAGTCTCCTCACACCCTCTGCTTTCAGCCCATACATCATAAATAGAGTTGTTTTATAGATTTTGTACATTTTTTTTTCTTTAATGAATAAAACCTTTTAGGTCATTTTCATTGAAATTAAGGCATTTACAGAGAAAATGCTAACCCTTTTCTTAAGCAGTTTAGCTTAAGAAACAGTTTAGCTCCTTTTAATCATGTCTATAGATCTGAAGAAAGATGACCAACTTCTCTGTAATCTTGGCAGTCCTGCAGAGCACCCCTTTCTCTGCATCCTTACTCCTAGAGATCTGTAAGGAATAGTTAGGATAATCCTGTATAGATTTAAGCCTTTTGTAAAAGTGTATTCTCCCATACATACCCTTATTTATTTATATATTCTAAAATTTCAAAAGCAAAAGGCTTGTTATAGTCAAGTATAGTTCCTCCAAGATAAACCAACTAATATTTTACAAGCAACGTAGCATAATGTGGAAAGAACAGAAATAAATAAATCAGCTGGTAAACCATTATCATTCACTTTACAAAGTAAAAAACAAATATAGCTGTCATTTTCTAACTTTTATTGAAAATAAATTGAAAAAGTATATCATTCTCAAACCTAGCAAAGAAACAGAGAATTGCCTAATATTCTGTGATGCACATTACTTGAGTAATATATATTACGAAGGGGAAAAAAAGAATGAAATAGTGAGATGGCTTAAAGTTGTAAAAGTGGCTTATCATATCCCAGAATCATAAAAGGCTCATTTGAAGGAGAGAGAATAAAGAAGGAGGAAAAAAATCAATTAAAAGTAAGCAAAGTAAATAGCAGTTGTTTCTATCTTCCTACACTGCTTTGCAGCCAGTGTATCAAGCAGAGAAAAGGGTAGGTGATTGTTGGTGTTGTAAAAGTCCAATATTGGAATTGGCTCAAACCCTCAGATTTCTGAAACAGTTTATAACACTGAAGTATTATTTTGCAAGGATGCCAACATAATTACATAGACTTTTCTTCTGAAAAGTAAAAGAAACTTAACTATCAATTTTCTTCCAGCTCTGTGGATTGGAGTCACAAAAGCAAAGCAAAGAGTAAGACCCTGTACTTTTTGGTGTGTTCAGAGGCATGTGAAGCTTTGGTAGCCCCGGTGAAAAAGCAGGCTGGTGCTCCATAGGACATCGTCCCTTTTCCAAACACCCAACCTCGGAATCAGTTGTGCTGGGGACAGTTTTGATCTTCACTCCTCATTGACCAGATTAAACAATGAGCCAGGTCAACTCCTTGTGTAGTTTGATGAGTTCAGCTGCGTGATTCACGCTTGCCCTCCTGTAACCAGACCAAGCCTACAAAACAAATTCCCATGGCAGTGTGACAACCATCAGTCTACAGTAAGTCTCCTGCAACCCACAGAGTTTTGGACCAAGCAGATACACAGAAAGGCTTCTTAATTAGTGTCACTTGTCCCTTCTACCACTCAAGGGTGGTTCAGCCCAGTTTCTGGCACTTTGTGCCTCATTACTACTGAAATCTCTAACAGTTGCATGATCACTATTTTGGATTTTGATATCAGCTTGGTTGAGAAGTTCTCCATCTTAAATGCTTCAGGTAGCCCTTTCCAGAGGATGATCAATGGCCAGCTGACATGTCCGGGGTGCTGACAGCTAATGGAACATGCACTGATGAGAAACCTGCTCGCAGAGATAAAGGGTGTTTTATGCAATTTGGTTATACATTAAAAACACCGTCCAGTTTCCTCAGAGCAGTTGCTGATCACAGATTAATTATCCTTTAGAAAAGACCATTACCAAAGGCTAATAGGGTTTAACCCTGTTGAGGGGAAAATACTTGTCCAGTGAAATATTTTTTGATAGTCAACATATAATAGCTTGCTTCGGAAAAAAATAGCCATGTTTAAAAAATGCCATGTTTAGGGGGAGGTAATGAGTTACACGGTGTTCAGCTCCTTCAGAGGACCTCAGGAAACACAGGACATGCATTACATTCTAATTTATAGTGTCCTAATTGTATCAGTTTACATGGAGAACTAAACAAAGCCTTCTTCATACAATATACATGACAAGCATCTATTATAGCATCCTCCATAAGCAATTTCCAGTGAGATGTATTTTCATACATAGTCATTAAAAAATTAAGGAAATTGGGGAGTATATTTGCCAGATAAAATTAGAAAATTGATGGAAATGGATAATCCACTCAGATATTCAGAAAAAGTGTATGAAGGAGCAAATACAAAGGCAGAGGAAAGGAAATACTTCAGTTCACGAAGAGAAAAGTACTACTGGCTTGCTTTCTTTTTCCTTAGTATTATTAACTTACATACATGCATACAGTAGCTCCAAGAAGTCCTAACCAAGACTGGAACCATTTTTTATTAAATCCTTTATATATATTAAATCTGACACAGTCTGATTCTCCCTTCTTCTCTCTCCTCCCCGAAAATTCCATTTATACTTTCTACTCAGAGTAAGAAACACACAAATTTTAATTGAATGCTAAATACCATTATCATTACAACAATTTTGCTTTGCCCATAGAGAGCTTCATGGTGTCACGTAGTGCGAATCATTTCCTGGTTTGTGAAGACAGACATTTAATAATTTTGTTTTCATTTTAAACTGTCCGCTATTTCCTGCAGCGGTCTTGGGAAAACATACAAAATAGTTCATAGTTTTGCTCAATTCCTTTTAAATACAAGATTTAAAGTGTATGTGAGATGGGTGCATCTGTGCACACTTTAAATGTCATTACATGAAGTTCTGTGCATGCCTGTTCATTTTGGAGCCACTGGCAAAACTCAGATTGATTTTGAACTTTTCGTCTGCCTTTGGAATACGTATTAACACACGACGGACAAACCTGCAACTTAATATAGTGGCTTCTGCGTAAGTGGCAAGTCTTACATCAGCTGGAAACTGTTGTGTTCAGGATTATTGTCAACAGAATCTGTCCAAAAGGATGCTTTCTTTTCATTGTTTTGAGCACATTCTCCCCTAAAATATACTTTTTACATCATTTCCTTAATTAATTTTTATTGAGCAAGAAGCCACTTGCAAGAAATTATTTTCAATATTTGGCACTGGGTAAAATACTCTTTTAGATGATGATTATTGTATTTATCCTCCGTTTGGGGAGGTGGTACAAGAAGATAACAATAAAACGAACCGCAGCCTGTGGCATGCCTTAGATGTGGCATTGATTATGCGGCTGCGGCTTTCCCATTGTGCCCCTGTGCCTGGCACCCAGTCAGGCTCCTGACAATAATGATTCAGGTTCTCATTCTTACTGAGCATCCCCTTCTATTTCTGTAAAAAGCCTTTTGGTTCAGCTGGCTTCTAAACAGGTGTATTCCTTTTTTCTCTACCTCATTAGGCACCTTGCCAAGGAGGGAAAGGCTGATTCAACTTTCCTGTCAAATGATCTCTTTTAAAGTGGCACCTTTGAAAGCCAGATCCGGTATTTTGCTGGTGTTGCTGGGCTCAAGTTTGGGAGACAATGGAGCATTCCTGGTTATCCCAGAAACAAAACTTTAGTGATGACGTTGGAGCACAAGTCTTTGTTACTGTATATCTCACAAAAAAAAAAATATATATATATATTGAGTTTCAGGTATTTCCAGTAAAGGTTGCCAACATATGACCACAGATAAATAGAACTTCCAGAGTTTTCTTAAGGTGGAATTATTCATATGAGAAAAGTTTTTCAGGAGATCCATTCTGATAGTTTTCAATTGGGAAACATTTCCTTTGGAGAAAAGGGGGCTTCAGCCCATGCAGAAGCCAAAAACCAGGTTCTTCATGTAAGTAAGGTTATGTGTTTAGCTTCCACAAGTTTTGGCTGGAGCTCTCCACAAAACCTGCTGAGATGTTCCTGCTCTAGGGAGCTACTGCAGCCCCTGCACCTTTCGGTGTACACCCCCAGTAATTACATCCCATGGTGCCATTCCCTGAAGCCAACAAAGCTCCTTTTCTTGAGCGACGACGCCTTGCACCTCCTTCCTTTTGGTTCTGTCAAGGTGGTTTCCCAAGATATTTAAGATTCCTTCTGATTCAGTGACTTACCTGTGGGCAAAAGGCCATCTCACTCTGTTTTCATCCCTTCCAGGATGTTTGTGATAGCAGGCCACCTAGGGACAAATGTTCTGCATTGAAAGTCTCCGGACTCTGAACTGGTTGCAAGTTGGTGTGCAGGGAACTTTACACCTGGATAGACCACAGCTAAACATGACAAATATTAAGGCTGAGGCTTACAGAGCCAGCTCAAGGTTTAGCTAGACCACTCCACTTGAAACGAATAGCAGTTACATGGATAATTCTCTAACTAGTGTTAATGAGATGACATGCAAGTGTGGACATGCTGAATGGATAGATAATTTAAAAAACCCCATGACTTTATTCTTGCTTCTTTTTAGATTGTTAAATCTCTACTGCAGCTGTCATGAGCCAAAGCTGCACGTTCAGTATGTCACATAGGATTTTGATAATCACTTTCTAAACTAAAACTAAGCCTACTTTGCACATCTGATCATAGTCTCAGACCACATTTGTGCTCTTGCTTGGCTGTTTTCCACCCAGCCAGCAACCTATGTTTGGCTTCCCTCATCCTGGACTCAAACCAGCTCGGGAAATGAGATCTCCATGCTTTTGCCATGAGACTTGTGGGGAACATGGATGACTCTCTCCAGCAAAGCTGTGGGGGCCCGGCTTGCCACCCTATATGTGCCAACCATTTGGTGATCGACTCCATCCATGGTTGTGGTTGTGATCGATCCCCTTTGGGGTACTGTGGGGAGAAGCAGCCCCAGGGTGGGTGGGGGTCTCAGCTGGGAGGCAGGAGTTGGCAGTGGTCGTTGCCTGGCAGTGGGGCTGGGGCTGGCCAGCCCCAACTGTGGAGACTGCCTGTGTCCAAATTTGGGCTCAGCATCATGAACCAGGAGGCTTCCTCAGCGACCAGCCTCAGCCTGGGCCAAACAGGCCGTATAGGTATATCCCCCCCATCTGAATGCACATGCTGTTGTGCCACTGTAACACCTGTGCTACTGTAGCCTACCATAAAGTTCTGCTATACAGGCTTAAAAATTAATAATTTAAAGAAAACAAAGGAAAAAAAATTAATTTAAGGAGCTCTTGATGATGCCAGCTAATGTGGCCATCTATCCAGGAAGAGAAGATTATATACACAAGTTACAAAGAATGTTTGCAAACATTATCGTTAATGTGCACACCTTATCAACATACATTGATTTTATACGCATCCTTTAATTTAAATAGCTTTGATTTTCTGTCTGGAAGACAAAAGAGAACATTAATAGCCATCGTTTACTGAATTTACGGAGCTGTACATTAGCTCCTCTGAAATGATCTTGTGTTTGTTATGCTTTAACTATTAATATTTAAAAGAATATTAAAAATGCTGGAAACCTGAGTCAGGTAGACACTATATAAATAAATTGCATATTTGATATTAATTTACCCTGTTACTTCCTATCATCCTCTATAAAATTGTATACTTCTTGCAAAGCTACCAACAACAATCTCTGTGTGCCAGTTTATTACCTGTATAGATATCATTATTCCCCTGTGACAGCAAAGTCAAATTCAAGGCATTTTTCATAAACTAGGAGAAATTACCTTTCCAGTGACATATGACACAACCTTCAACTACTAAATGAATCCAAGAAAAATTCTCCTTTGGGAAAAGACCTTATACATGATTTGTCAGCCTTAAAAATATTTTTTGAGAAAGTTAATTCTGAAAGGCTTTACAACTGAGCAGTGTTTTCTGCCTATATTTAAACTGTTCTCTGCTGTGATGCATTTCAGAATCAAAACTACAGAAAAAAAATTTGCTTTGCTGTATTTTAGCTGTACAAAGACCGTTAGGCCCTCATGGTGAGATCTGAGACCTTACTGGAAATCTCATATAAAAATCTGATTTGCAAATGTCATGTCATGATCTTCAGAACCGAGGTGTTCCAGGAGATTGATGCTGTGATGAGGAGCCTGAGGAATGGAGACTAAAACCGAGCTAAGACATCTGGGGATTGACAGGGGAGTTAAAGCAGGATGAAGTGGTTGAAGCAAAAAGCATCAGCTTTGAGGGGAAGGGGAAGACAAAAGAGCACACCTTCCAAAATCTCACCCAGATTTAACCTTCCTGCTGCTCTTGATAAAGATGTGTCTGTAAAGCCCATTGGCACCTGGGCTCCTTAGCGCTGGTCCATACGCAGGATGATAACCTACGGAATGCTACTACTGCCCTCAGTTACTGGGATGGGGTGAATACTCTCTGCCTGCCCACACCTCAGACAGGGTTAATGAATGGCTTAATTGCCTCCCCTAGCTGAGATCAAGCTGCAGACTTGAACCAGCTGCTGTAAGAGATGGGCATCGTGGGGCAGCAGGTGGTGAGGCTGCAGGCTGCCCTGGAGAGGCTTCAGAGATGTAGGCTGACAGGAGCAGTGGAAAAAGCAATGTGGAGAGGAAAACTGCCAAGCAGGGAGCTAGGAAGCTGCAAAGGAAGAGGGAGACGTAGGGAAGGATGATCTGTTATTGCTTGTTTTATAGCTGGCAAGGAAGGGCATCTCTGGTCATCCCTGCTCCTACCTGAATGGGCTGGGCTAGAGTGTCTGAAGGTAGGGGCTCGTAGCTGAGTTTGCAACCCCTTGCATCTACAGGGCGTGACTTTGAGCTGTTCATTATCTGTGGGGACTGGCTCTCTTATGGTTGGAGAGTGGCATGGGATGGGGATGCTTGACTTCATTGCAAGCATGTGCAACAGGCTTCTGCTGCCTTGGTGGGATTTAGCCGTGTGGTGCAGCTCGGTGCTGTGCAGGGACCCCGAGGCTGCCTCTAATAGCAGCACTGTGGGGGACCTCTGTGGCATTTGGTCTCGCACAGGTGATCTTGCTGAAAAACGTGTTGGAGCAGTCTGAACAGCATGGTGTTTACAGCAGCTAAACCCCTTCAACCCAGCTGGATCACAGCTTTTCCAGGTGATGTTATGCTATACAGATACACAGATACCTACCATTCAGTATAACTAAAAGCACTGCAAAGGCAAGGCTCTGGTGTTTACTGAAGCACGGTGACACTGCTAGTCTTCTCTATCCTCTAGTCTAGGAAAACTGTTTGCCATCTGTGTATGCATATAGTGTTAAAATTGGAATTTCCTGAGCTCTGGAGAACTTGCATTTCAAATAGGAATAAAACCCTGGACATGTGAAATTATTCATGTGTGTAACTTTTCAAAAGCAAACTGAGCAGCTTCTTCAGGAAGGGAGGTATGTGGGTAAATGTCTGTCTGAGGAGTTGGGCAGGTAAGATGGTCGTGCTCCTAGTGACCCCATCACCGGCTGACTCCTGAGACATGGCTAGTGGTGAGTGTAGCTGCCGGGGAGATGGTGGGACCAGCTGGGGCTGGGGGAACTCACGCTTGAGGTGGTCTGTAGGAGGTTAGGACTGGCAGAGGCGTAGCTTGTGGTGCAGTTACGTTTCTGATGCAGCAGAGGCTAAAAACCCTTTGTAGAAAACAGAACCCTGTTCTGTTTAGTATTTCACAAAAAAATTACACAGGGACCTTCCGTACAAACAATGCTTGTAGTCCTGGGTACCCTGTTACTTTTTTCTTTAGAATATTTGTTTTACGCCATTACGCCTGCTCTCCCTGCTTAAACTTCATCTGGTGCTTTTGCAGCATTTCAGGATTTCAAGAGTGTAAAAAAACCAACCCCAGACAACCCAAGCAAACAAATATCCAAAGCCCATTTTTAAGCACCTGGCCATTCCTCAGTCCAGTAGGTGCAACCTTCAGAGAGGCAGATTGCCAGTGCATGTCTCCTGGTGCTGGTAAATGTGTACAAGTACCTGGTAACTGATCATAGCCCAGTTGATGTGAGGGTTTGGGTGGGAAAAGGTGTCTCTATAGCTGTAACCTGAGCAACTGCTGAGATGTGAGCACAGGGTGAAAGCTCTCTCACTTCTTGTGTGTCATTCTTCGCTCAACCTTATGGCAGCTACTTTCCCCCTTTCCTGTCTTCCCGGTCAAGAAGCACTTGCCCATCAGTGTTTTGCAGGGGGTGGCTGTTCAGCTCACAGCAAATTTTGGAGCATGACCAGCTGTGCCAGCCGTTGCTATCTCAGTATTTCCATGGGGTGTCGCATCCAAACACCATACAGTCATTAATAGCACTTTTCCCCAAAGGTTTTTCCACTGTTTGGAGGGATAAAGGTAGCAAAGGGGTACAGGCATACAGGGGTTATGGAAGAAGGCTGTGGCTGTACTGCGAAGTCAGTTGCTGAGTTTTTTGCAGTCTGGGCTAGTGTGCTGTCTGTTGGACCATCCTTCCTAACTCTGCTTGCTTGAGCTGAACTTACTGTGTTTGAATTTAGCAAAGACTCAGACAAACTGCTGGACACCTACCTACTTATGTATATGCAGGGGAGTTTTACCGGGCTTTTCATCCTTGGGAAATTTCACTGAACTTCAATGCCTGCTGTGGCATGTGCTCCTGGGCAACCCCTTAGTCTCCTTCCCTAGTCTCTCCTCATTTAAATAATACCTATATCTGACCATGGGAAACTGCATTTTTCGCTGTGTTACATTCTGATCACATGTTGTAAGGATGAAATCTAATTGCAGTAAAACCCAACAAATACCATTGAAAATGACCCCTCTCCTTACCAGCAAGATTACCTGACATAGGACTACTTGATTTGATTTAAGAGATTTTCAGGGATGCCTTCTTTTTCTTTGTAAGTCTGTATTTAATAAGAGAGAATACAAAGGAGCTGGCTAGCTGAAAACCAGAATTTGTAAACTTGAAGTAGTTTGTTGCTTTTATGGTGTATGTAGAATAAAATGAAGAAGATGTTTTGTTTGGGGGCTTATAACATACAAAAACTTCTTTCTCGTAGCTTCCGAAGTTGCTGGCGATAAGAAAAGCAACAAAAAGGGTTAATAAAGGTAACAAAAAGGGCTCTCTAAAAATTAGAAACATCGGAAACATTGTCTCTGCTCCTTTCAGGAAGACAAACTGAACATAATTCCACTGTCCACAGGTCCTCCCAGTAACGTATGAGAATGCGTTTGTTCGGTTCTGTAAGGTTAGGGGACAGCTGAGTGATTAGAGCTGTGACCATCATACGCATTGTGACCATCCGCCAGCCAAGTCGCGAGCTGAACGTCCTTTGCACTACTTAAGTCCCCTGACACTTTTAATTTTTTATCTATGTTTTTGAATGTCTGTGCTTTATCATCAGCAGAATCTGAAGCTGCTGGGTGCAAATCCACCCTGAATTTCACAAGCCAGTACGCTATGTTGTTGCACCTGATCATTCACCTTTTCTGAAAGTGGGATTAGTGAGAGTTTACAATTATCTAGCTTTACTTCTCATGGAAAGCTGTTGCAAAACTAATGGCACTAAGATACAGCAGCATTTTTCTTGTGGCAAAAATCACACAAGTCAGAGCTTGCCACTTACATTTTCCAAGATAAGTTTGATGATTATCCTGTAAATGAGCATTGATTTTTTTTTTTTCCTGTAGAACCCATTACTTTCTATCCCAGAGAGATTGTTCTGTCTTCTTGCATACCTATTACAAATGTATAGCATTCTCTGGACATTACTGCTTTTTTCTTAAAAAAAAGATGCCCTAAACCCCCAAAAACCACAACCTCCCCCTTCCCCTTGATGCTCTTGAATGCCAGATCCTGATTATTTTCAGTGCAGCTGGAGAGATGGGTGTGCTTTTATAACTGGCTGACCCACAAGGTGGCACTAAAGAGAAAAGTGACAACTTGGCTAATGAAAAGTGAAAACCAAAGGCAAAATACCATATGCTGAATCAATATTATTTTAATTAGGAGCACGCTTCCTTTATTGTCAGTTAAATTTTATTTTGTGAAAAGCCTTAAAGCTATATAGCGGCAAAGATGGTTCATTGCCCCCATCCCACATCAAAAGTTAAGTTTTAAAGAGAATGAACGAGACGTAGGTCGTCTACTTATCACAGTTCCAGAATCTCAAGGAGGATAACTGTGATCAAAATGTAGTTAATTAATTTTCTTCTCTAAGGAATAAAGGAATTCAAATGAACTAAAAGCTGAAATCTTCTTTTCTGTTATTAGTCATGTTGGTAAGAGATACGACACAAGGAATTATTTATCGTCTGCGATGTGAATGAGTTTTCTACTGGAATGTTTTGGTCGCTTAATTTTTATGCCTTTGCTGTTGAGCGCTCTGGTCTTATTTCATAAACAAATTGTGTGAAATAATATGGTTCTGTGATCAAGAATTTTATATCAACAGGGGTTAAATCTTGCCACTTTGACAATGAGGATGAATTCTCACCCAAACCATCTTAATAGCAAAACTCCTTTTGAGATCCAAGTTACAAATCAGTGGTCAGATCAACACTTTTGTCACAAGAAAGTAGCAGCCATTACTGTTCTGTAGACTCCTGACCTGAAGCTTACAACATCATTAAATAAACTACATCAGGGTAATTTCTAGACCTTTATAACCAGACTAGTTACAATATTTTTATTTCTTCCGAGAGGTGTGCCTATGGTATCAGCACTATTAAGGGCGATAGGGGGCAGGAGTTTACTTGCAGAGACAAACTTAAAATACTACCAATGCATTAAGAAAAAAAGTTCCTTAAAGTGATTGTAAAGTATTTTTCTGTGAGGTGAGCAGTATTACAGAATACCTGGTAGTGTGCTCTGGGACCCACCAAATGATCAGGTGTATTGGTAACGTGTTTTGATGCTCAGTGAAATTGCAACTTTGCAACCACCCTGGAAATCAAAAGTGACCCACGTGTAGCTTGAAAGACTGGAAGCTAGAATGACTAGGGAGGATATTTTCATGTATTTTAAACATTGGTTAAGCGTGCTGCTGATGCATTCAGGATAGTTTTTTTCACTGCAAACAGTTACTTTTTTTTTTTTAAATCAATAACTGGCATTCTACATTCAAAGACTTCATTCGATTGGTTCACATTATTCATTGCGTGAGGAAATAAAAGCCTCTGTTCCTCAGGATCCCAGTAAAAGCAAACCCAGACAAATTTTAGCCAAGATGAGCAGCGAGGCAAGCGCTCCAGCCTATTCAGCTGACCTCCTCTACCCTTTAATAGTTTAGGACTACCCCCCTGTTTAGGACTCCCCTCCAGCACTCGCTCCATTTTAAAGCCTAGCCCAAAGAAAGCCATGTTTCAACATGTAGCAAAGTGCTTTGTTGGAATCAATTACAAAAACACAGCAGCCATAAACAGACGCTGACCTTCTTCCTTGCAGTCCTAATTCAGAGAAAGTTTGGGATAAATCGGAATTTGCACTGAGGAATTTTGCAGTGATTCTGTTTGTAGATGTTTGTTACTGTTTTTACACATCTTTCTTCTTGAAGGACCGTTGCATGTTGTATTTCCCTCAGCTGTTAAATTTTGGCCACCTTTCTTTAGAAATTGTCTATTTTCTACTTATCCAGGACATTTGGCAAGTCACAGATCCCTAAGGTATTTTGATTGGGAAGGCAAAGATTGCCGCGTATATCCTTCCAATAACGCAGGGAGTCCATAGGAGGGTATGACTGGTTATAGTGGAGCTGACTAAATAAATTCACATACTCACCCTAGTGTCTACTGGGTACAAAATGGTCCTGAGGCAGATGATGGTAAAGCACGACAAGTGCTCTTGTGTAAGGAGGGACTGTCTAGCTTAGCTAAATCAGGAGACCCATGAAGGAACATCCATATTCTTTCCTTGTAAAATGAGAAATGGAATATTGAAAGAAACAAAAGGGCGCAGGATGTTTATAACGCTTTACAAAACAGGCTAAACTGTCTGCCTTGACATCCAGTAACAGAAGTCTGAACGTGTGTTGTAGAGTTAAATGGGCAATGAGATTGTCCACAGATTTTTTTAAAAAAGTGTTTTAAAATAGATTTTAATGGAAATAAACCCTTACCCTGCCCACTATCATGCTCCTTGTATTTTTCAGTGAAAAAGTGCTGAACTAGCAGATAAGACACCATCTAGGTGTGGAAATGTTGGTTCCTAACACAACCTGGAGTTTCCACAAATTCTTGTTCTCCCCCTGAGACTAACTTCTTACCACTAATTGATTCCAATTAGCCAGTTTTAAGTGTAATTATTCAGTGAAAGAAACAAACAGGATTATATCTGTGCTCTGCGCCCCACTACTAACAACACGGCATTATTGAACTTGTGGAATTGAAACGGCTTATGCTTGGAAAAAAAAAAAAAACACCTTCAAGAAGCTGTGTTTAAAAACACCAAGAAAAAAACCCTTTGTAAAGAAATTGAAATATACTTTAACTAAAACTTGCTAGTGGAGAATGAGGATGCTTGTTTTCCTCTAAATTGCTGCTGAAATGAGGAAAAAGAAATGAGTGGAAGAAAAAGAGAAATCACTTGCTCAATAGACAAGGATAAATATGAAAACAGAACATCTGGGGAAAATAACGCATCCCAGCCACCTAATTTGGAAATTTAAAATATTTAATTCTCATACGAAAGTAGATACTTTTATCCTAAAACTTGAGATAGAAAATGTTGCCTTTTGAGTAAAATAGGTGTTGTGATTTAGTAGGGTAATACTGACTAGTTTTAAATGTATTGAAATAAAAAGGAAGAAAACTCCACAGGAAGGGATGGCGATGGTACGATTTCAAAGCACGGGGTGAATGGGGAGCAGTGGGTGGTCACTGGGGCCTGGTGGTACATAGGCAACACTCCAGTGACGCCTCCTCAGATGCTCCTTCCAACTTGAGAGGTGACCGAAAAGAGGTGATGATGAGAGAGAAAGGAGGGAGGAGGAGAAGAGGATCCAGATTACTTGGAAGCCTGTCTGTCTGTCCTGTGGTAAACTTCCAGCTTCTCATTAGAACAGACTTTACCCACAGCATAGTGCAGCACCATGCCCTTTTCTTTTATGTCTGTTCCTTTATAAAAGGAAAAATAAAACTTGTCCAAGGTGCAGCTGTACCTAGTCATCTGGTCATCTCTAATTATAAACTAAACATAAATAGTGCTTAATGCCACTGGACTAAAGTAAGAAAGAAGGTAATTTGTACCCGTGACACAAGGGTGAAGGAGCAGAGGAGAACGATGGAAGGAAAGTTCCTTTTCTTGGTCTGTTTAAGCCAGCACAAATCACTGTGTGTCAGCTTGTTTTACAATCCAGTGTTTTGGCTGTTTTGGCTTTTAATTAGGAAGTCTTTCCCTTAGCATTTTTCTTAGCAGCAATTTTTAAACTAAACAGAAGGTGTATTCCCCAGTGCCATATGTTAAACCTGACATGTTACTGAAAATGTCCTCTGAAAAAAAACCAAACAACCCAACCCAAACGCAACCCAAAGCCCACTAAAGGTACGACCACTGTCCCAATCCACTCCCTTTGGCCCACTAGCAAGCCTCAAGAGGACACAACGATCCCCTGTTAGACAGTGGTGCTTCTTTGGGGAACAAGTCATAACTTTGCAAAGCCAGTGGGTGGTGGGCTGCCAGTTTCTTCTTTGCTTCTCTGGCAACTTGTTGTGGCTTGGAAACAGCCATCCCCAGGCATCTGTCACTTGGGCTTGTAAGTAACAGCCCAAGAAGCAGCTGGGTCTGTGGGAATGAATAGTTCATAAAAACTTTGAGAGGTCGCCTTGTTGACGTGCTTTGACCAACGTGTTAGTAGGCTATGGAGTGTAGTCTGTTTTAGCACTTAAACGGAAGGGATTAAGAGCTATGTGTATCCTTGACTTTGAAGTATGCAAGGAGAATCCAACTATGACCCCAGAAATGCCTGACTGAGGCTGAAAGGGTCAGTGGAGCACTGACTGATGTGGGCCGATGCAGTCTTTCCCCCTTGTACTTCTTCCTTTTATAAATTCCAGTTGTTTCTGGGCTTTGCATAGGACATTTTCTGAGCCCTTTACCATCTTTTTTTTTTGTGTGTGTGTGAAAGGGGTCAGTATGATAAAGTCTATCTGTAAACCTCTGATATACCCAGATGAATGAAGGATGGATGGCTCAGGTTAAAAAGCAGAAAAAGTTAGGCAGCCTCGGAAAGCTGTAATGTGCCGATCCTCTATTTGGATGAACTGTACCCAGCTGCATGATATACAATAAGGTCGCTCATTTATAGGGCTTTTCCTCCAAGACTAAAGCACCAGTGTGAATACTGAGAGGTGTTTGTGTGCAATCTTAATGTAACATAAACCACAGCTTTATGGGGGTCCCTCACCAGCTCTTTGCTGGCCACAGTATAAGCTGGTATAGAATTGGAAACAGTGCCATCTGAAGTTTATCCATGTTTCTTCCGCTACTTGTCTAGGGAGGGCCATCTCCATAGCAATTCAGTTAAGGTGAGACATGCTCTTTTATTTTGTATGAGTAACTGAAACCCCATCCTATAAGCTCATAAAATGTGATTGCATACAAGATGTTGATGGCCTAGGGGAAGTTTTGAACAACTGGGAGTCATTATCAGGATTTTGCTGAAAAAATGATCCACGATCTGATGTATTTTCCAACAGACTTTGCAGAAAGGCCAAACGAGTTGCAAGCTTCAGAGGCAACACCCATGAAATCCACGTCTACGCTTATAACTGTGGACAAATGAAAAAACAAGAGTTTTTCCCAGATGTACACAAATTGTTTTTTGGGAGCCCCATCCCTTTGTAATTTCTCATCAAAATGGCTAGATATAACAACCTGTACGCAGAACTACTTGCAGAGAGTAGCATTTAAGAACAAATTAATAAGTTAATACCTCCCTTGACCTGTATCTGGTCAAGCTACATTTTAGAAACCCATCATTACTAATATGAAGAAGAGGTTAATCTGGTAATGTGCAGTTTTAGAATGATAGATGAGTCAAGGCACATGAGCTAATTAACACCATACCTAGCAGCACCTTCTTATCGCAAGTCTCCAGACTGACAAGAATCCCAAGCAGGGGGGGAGAAGGGGAGGGGGGGCTGCAAACCTCTCGATGCTTTGTTTGAGTAATGGGACCGAAGTTGGAGGTGAATATAAACAGCCTTAACTCCCGTCACTCATGCCTTGCTCCAGTATTTTGACTGCGCTATTTCAACTTGGTTTAAAAGGAATTAGCCTTGTGGCTTCTTACTAGTATGCACCTTAAATCTTTTACGTACCCTCTCCGATAGTGGCCCTTCAATTTATAGACTAATATTGTCAAAACTGAGTTGTGTGACTGACTCCCTCAGCTGCTTTTGGAAGATCTCAGCCCAGAGAGTTATGCATTTGTTATTTGTATATCGAGAAGGCCAGGATGATGCTCCTGTGCTGTCACACGCAGCTGCACATCCCTCTTTAAAAGCGGCAGAGCTGGTTAGCCCGACTGCCTGGCACTCACCACTTTTCCGAGAAGGCTTCACAAAAACCTGTGAAACTTGTAACTATTCAATTGTATTCAATTAAAAATGTGATTAAAAATATTTATAAATGACACTCAAACTGCTCCACCGTATTCCAGGCTACTTCTACTCTCGAAGCACATCTTTGCCTGGATGTCTCCCTGTGCTGCTGATGGGAGCAAAGACAACTTAAAAACCACTGCAGAAAGCAATAGAGGGAAACACTGCCTATTTTACTAATGCCTGATACTGACAGCCTGCATACAAAATCTTAAAAGCACTCAGGCACTTCTTTTGTGCCCACTTTTAAAGGGTTTAATGAAACATATAGAAACTGACATTTTAAACCTGTAGCTTTGGATGTTATTTTGCCGTGTCAGTTTGTTTCTTTTTTTTTTTTTTTTTCCCAAATCACATAGCAATAGTTTTCTACCTTTCTGCCTCAAATTTCAGTCAACAAGCAATGAAGGCTATTTTCAGATAATAAAATGTTTCTGTTCTTTGGCCTCTTATAACAGGTGGGCAGTGAAAGAGCACCGCAATAAATACGTGGGAATGCTAGTTATGGAGCAAAATCTTAGTCCTTCTAGGCCATACAGACACAATTAGCAAGTTACTTATAATTAAGAATAGTTAAGATTACAAGCCTTTGTTAGACGGCGCTGCAAGATAAAAAACAAAGGCTCAATTCCTCCCAGGGAGGGCAGATCTATGTATTTCCTTATATATTCCCATATAAAGATTATATAAGGAATATATAGGGAAGCTGGTGAATTCCTTAAACTGGTATTCCTTAGACTTAAACCAGTTTGAGTGTCAGTAAATGATCGTTCGTATTCTGCAACAGCATGCAAAGTCAGATAATGTTTCCAGAAGATGTAGTAGATTCAGGGAAAGCAGAGATCAGGCATTCCTTCAGGAAGTAAAATGGCTAATATATCCCATTTCATGAAACTCCACAGATTTGCTGTGCTTATGAAAGAAGTGTAGGACTTGGTTTTTATTTTTTTCTTTTTTCTTCGCTACGGAAAGTAAGGCCTTTATTCTGCAAATTGTTATGTACGCATTTAACTTGATGTGCAGCATGTATTCCCGTAGATTCCACAGGACTGAATGCTGCGGATAAACACATCTGTAACCGCTTACAAGATCGGAGCTGAAGAGCTTCAAAAAAGAAAATGAACAGAGAGAGTTTTTGAAGTACGCAAGCAAAATAAGGGGAAGGGGGATGCTTTCAGAGACTGCTCTAGATCCTCACTGTGTCTATCGATTCCGTGTTTCTGCAGTCCCCACGTGCAAAAGTTTGGGGGCAGGCGGAAGAAGTGGGTTCAGACTCAGTAACTCAGTTTTCCAGGGAGGGGTTCACTCCGAGGACTACTCAAGCCACGTGCCAGTGTATCACCCCGGGCTGCATTTAACACACCCTTAAATCCCTCCAACGGAGAAGCGGGGTCCAGCGCGGGCAGAAGGGAGAGCAGGAGCGAGAAGGCTGTCCTGGGGCCGCGGAGTAAGGGCAGGGCCATTTCTAAAAGTCCCAGCCAACACTTAGGAGTGATTTTTCTCGGCATGTTAATCCCACCGATTTAACTAGGAGTATTTATCCTTTTTTCGGCTCCATCCCCACGCTAGCAGGACAGCGCTACTGTCGTCCAAACGGGTAGCCGGCGGCTCCTTACCAAGCGTGCCACGGCACCGGCCTTCCCTATTTGTGAGGAGGGCACCCTCGCACCCCCACCATCCCGGCAAGTCCCGCGGCTCGGAGGCTTCGCAGCCGGGCGGCC
>NW_009260774.1:1744189-1753720 GCF_000687185.1 Egretta garzetta
CGCGCCCAGCTGTCCTGCTGCGACAGGCACGGGTAGCAGCGGGCAGGGGAGGGGAAGTTCTCCGCTGCTTTGTTCTTTACTTCGTTATTCGACGAAAAGAGGTGGTGGGATGTGATTTCACTTCACGGGGATACGTTTACGCCACCTGCTGCAACTGAATCGCTGCGAATTTACGCCCTGTGACAGGGCAAACCCGGTCGGCGTTCGCTGTTTTCATGCAGAACAAGATTTGGTCTTGATCTGTATTTGCTCCCCCTGTAAAGAAGGGCCCGCGGGTCCCTGTCGAGGCCCTTGTTACGGTAGGCAGGGTCACTATGGAGGTCCCGTTCAGGCAGGTTTTTCTTTATTTTAAAGCAGTTCTCTTTTAACCACAATCAGACTTTGTAATAGAAAAGAAAGATGGGATGGGCTTCTTGATACTTCTGGCATTGCCTGCTACTTTAGAATTAGTTTCTTTTTAAGCTGTCCTTTCTCAAAACATCCGTGCAGTGACAGGTTCTCTCTTCCTGAATCTCACTGGTTTGTACTGCGAAGCGAAGAGTTTATAGTTGGAAGAATTGGGTAAAGAAAGTAAGTCTGACAGAAAAAAGAGCGCTCGCCAGCTCAATTACATCAACAGCCCTCATATTAAAACATACTTTCATTGCTATGATTACTAACAATTTTAAACAGCCCGATGTTAGAACTGCAAGCAGGGTTTGAAATTAACTTTGTGCGATTTGTCATCGCAGTGAAATAAATTGGAAGTTTGGAAAAGCACGGTCGTAGGAAAAGATGCAGATAAAATGCGTTTTATCACCGAGGAGTGGATGACTGGGGTAATCAGGGGTTTGTGCAGACCTGTATGGAAATGGGCAAATCAGAAGACAGAATACTGCTGACAGCAGGGGGTATAATTCACTTTACAAACCCAATAAATTATTTAAGCAGTTATTATTCTTGTGTATTTAGAGTTTGTATAGGAGTAATTGAACTGTCAAATAGGTGTTGCAGTGACATTTCTCCAAAGTTACTGTATTATACTTCAATACTGACGCCCCAGTTATGATTTTTAAAAAAAACAACAATAAAAAAGGCCTTTTTGCATTTTGAATCATCAAGCTAGCTTAAGGCATGGAGGGCGATGGTAAAATGTGTTTCCCGGTACTCTTTGTGTAACTTTTCAGTTACAAGTTGCTTTGTTTTTAATACACTGGAACATAACCATATTGGGCGAGATCCTTACCTTGTGTAAGGTAGCATGGTTATATTGAAATCGCTGGCATTTTTTCTTTTTACCAGCTCACTTATATCTCTTTCAGTAAAATGCTGTTTTTGTAACTGTAATCAGTGCGTGGTTATACTTTCAGGTGTTTAATAGAAGTACTGTTTTTCCTTTTCAACTGTCACAAGCTTAACAGCTCACTGTAGTATAAAGTAAATAATACACATTTTAAACCAGGGAACTTCTTTGTTCAGTGCGTGTACTTGCAGCGTAGCAATTTGCATTTTGATTAATAACCCATTTTTAAGGTAATACATATAACCATTTGTAGTCCTTAAACACGGGCAGCTTCTACTGTGATAGATAGACAGGCTTCTCTCATGCCCTGAGAGACCTTGGTGTTCCAGCAGGACTTTAGCTTTTTGACATCTTTATATTTGATTAAAATACAGGAACATTGTTGGAGTAGTGGCTGCTATAAAAGGGTCTAAACCATCATTTTTCACTTTTGTTGTACATGAGGAGTGAATAACTCTGGCTAACTGTGAGGCTTCACAAACATAGTAATGCCTTCACTTTACAGTTTTTTTCTTTATTATAAGTTAGTTCATTTTTGGTGGTCCTCAGAGGTGAAGGTCATAAATCAGCCTGAAATGTTGATAGCCGCATAAAAGTATTTATTTTCTTACTGAAATCTTTGCTACTTTGATTGAAACGTGAAATGTAAGCGATACGCTACAAATTTGCTTTGCATTATGTGCCAGAATTTACTGTCAGTAATCAACAGACATTTAATACAGAGCTACTGTAGAGTACCATAAGAGTATGCACGCATAATTTAAATGAACATCAAACTTTGGCATAAATGAAAAGGGAAAAAAAAAATCTTATATCACGCAGACAAAACAAACAGACATATTCTTCCATGTTATAACAACTAAGATGTCAAAATAGATAGGTTGTTGAGGAAACACATGTCTTCGCTTAATAGATGAGGTGGAATTAAAACACCTGCAAATTACTGCCGTGGGTATGCTGAGAAGACAGGCTGCAAGGCTGTCATTCCCAGAAGTACAACTTTTTATGGTGATATTTTGGGGTATTGGAGATAAAAATGTCAGTGCCCAGGGAGGTGTGGAGAGAGATGGATGAAATACTCAGCCTGGTCTGCACTTTTGGCATGCTAGAGAAGTTCTGCTTGTTTTTTTTTCCTCCTAACACAGAGAGAAATAGGTAAACACAGACAATGTTTTGGGCTTTCTTTTTTAAACATGTTTAAGGGCTTAGTCTTTGGGAAGCAGTTTTTAACTTTTTGTTCGTTTTGCGTTCTGGCACAACAAGCAAATCACTGTTTGATAGTAATGCACATGTTATAAATATCACTGTTATTGGTAGCTCATGTATTTTTAGTATGAAATATTGACTGCCCAGTGTTTGCCCAGTTATGTGTGTGCGGATATATCTGTCTGTCTGTGAGAACACAGAAGATGCAGAGTTTAGTGGGTTTTATTAGCCTGGTGAAGAGATTGTTTCAATGGCCTGACACATAGCAAGTATTAAAAGACTCCTGATAGGATCCCCAAGAAGTGTGGGGGGAAAAAAACCCCTTCCTTATTTAGAGAGTGTCAGAATATCTACAGTATTCCCTAAGTATGCATTTACATGTGTGTCTGAGCTCATTAAAATTGTTAATTGCAGAAGAAAGTTCATAATTCTTGCTTTTGCTTTATTAATAATGGGCCAGTACAGTTTTCCATGTTCACTTGAAGCTTCTGTTGATGTCTGTAGCTGTTTAGAGCGTGCCTAGAATGCAGAATCAGGTCCATTTGAAATACTTTGCATATAAATGAAGTTGCTTTGCTTCATTTAATTGGCTGATTTGGCTTTGTTGCACTAGTGCAAATCCACTGATAATATGGAATTTTGTTGGATTAACACTGGAATACCTGGCACCAACTTTTAACCTTCTGTTTAGCAGCCTTATGCAGCATTATGATTTTAGTAATCCGCCTTTTACAATAAGACAAGAAAAATGCGGTATGATGAATTCCTTCAATAATTGCTAGCCAAATAGGGCTTCTTATTTTAGACAAAAGATCAGCGGTAACTGCTTCAGTGGTGGAAAAAATTTTCAGTTTTTTTTAAAAAAACTAGTCTTATTTGAAAGAGGTGATAATTTCACCGGAAAACATATATCTAGTTCTATATGGCATGGATGTACTATAGCGAGATAAAAGTGTAACATTTCAAGAAGTTTATTTCTTCATTGTTTTTTTTATAAAATAATGCTCCAAAATATGTATAAAACCCAAGAAGTTTTAGAAAAAGTTAATTAGATACTTTATTTTCCTTATCAGCTACCTGTTTATTTTGTCCCTTGGCATATTGTAGAATAATGCTTACAGAATGATTAATAATAGGTGGCACCATTTTCATTATACCAAATCTATCCACCCATCCTCTTCCCTCAGAGGAATAACAGATGATTAGTCAACCTCTCAAATTCTGATAAATGTTTACCTTGTATCTAAAATTGCATGGTTATTTCCACTGATGGAACCTTGCAAAATGAGATGTGAATCGATACAACTCAAAAAGCCTACATATGGGCTACCTTTACAGTTGCGTACTTGGCTTCTAGTCATTTTCTCATCCTGCATGCCTCCTGAAAATATTCTTATCGAACCCCGTAATTCAACCTTTTAAGTGTAGCTTCTTGTTTCTGCAAAGAGATCATTGCACATGGGTTTTCTCCAAATATGTAAATACGAGTCTCTACCCAGAAAGGTTCCTGTTCTCTATCTGGATTAAAACCTCTTCAGTTCCAGAGAAAACAGTTACAGATTTTTATTGTCAAAATAAAGCCTTCCCATGCTCTACGGTGGCATAATAAATGTCTTTTCCTCCTTCACAGATCTTTTCATGATTTGACCCATTAACTGAGAACATCGATTTGTTCTCTACAAAATACACTAGAAAAGAAAAGCACATGTAGGAGAACAGTGAGCTACTCTCTGCTTCTTTAATCATTTGCTTATATTTGTAATTCTGCAAAGCTCACAGAATGGTTCTTTGGACTTGCACAGTCACAGCAGTGCTGTATAGTAGTGTGTCTCTATGTGGGGCACTATGTGACCCTAAGTTCTCATGCCCAAAAAAAGGCAAAGTGCCCTGTCGGTGTCTCAGGGCAGAGTGAACTCCCTGAAGGCTGTTAAATCCTGGTTTGAACTGAGGACTGCTCTTGTTTCACACTGTATAACCAATATTGGATATTTTTTTTCCCACATATTGATGAATAAAACTGCTAGAACCTGAAGTTTGATACAAGCCAAGGGATTATTTATTTAACGTCAGTGTGGTGTCTGCAAATTTGTAGACCATTACTTTACATCAAGTGCGTTGCAGTACAGGCAGTAAGAAAGTGATAAAGCAGTGTTCAAACACTGTATACTTTGTACAGTTTATTCCTCCCCGCCTCCCCTTCCCCCCCTTTAAACCCCAGTAGTCAAGCAGTACCTTACTTGGTACACCTGTGAATCAAGCCCTGTGCACAGTTAGTAACTGCTCTGTTATTTTGTTTGCTTCTTTTCTAGGTTTCTTGGCGTTACGCAGTTTTCTCCTACTCATGCCAGAAAAGCCTTTCCTTGCTTTGACGAGCCCATCTACAAGGCCACTTTCAAAATCAGCATCAGGCATCAAGCAACTTACTTATCTTTGTCCAACATGCCAGTTGAAACTTCTGTTTTTGAGGAAGATGGATGGGTTACAGATCACTTTTCACAGACCCCTCTCATGTCCACGTATTACCTAGCTTGGGCAGTGTGCAATTTTACATACCGGGAAACTGTCACCAAGAGTGGAGTAGTTGTAAGTATTTCTGATGTTGTATCAAATACATTTCATTATTTTGAAACCCCTCACTTTTTGTAAGGAATCATAATGTCAAGTACTTGAAGTATTTTCTTGATTAGCATTCCTAAAATTTGCCAGTTTACTTAATGATAGCATGTATTGTTTGGGACCTTTTCTTAAGGTTTGTCTAACATTTTTGGTTTGTCTGATAGTTTTTGTAACTGGTTAGCTTAGTAGGTGTGGTTGTCTGATGACATTTTAAACTTTTAAGTATGCCACTTCACTTTGATTTTCTTGGGAAGTTTTCTCTTGTTTTTCTTGTAGCCTTTTTGATACCAGGGTTCGCTGGACTATTTATTAAAAGAAAGCAGTAATACTGGCAGCATTTTCAGCCTCCTTCCTTCAGTACTGACATGTTCCTTGGTGTGCTGCGTGCTAGCTCAGGAGGCTGATAAAGTAATTTCTGTCTTAGAGCTCTTGTTTAGGAGCAGGACTTTACAACCTATCAGTTTCCTGTGGAGGTCCAGACTGATGAAAGCACTAACTTTCAAATGGAGCTGTTGTTTCCAAATATGGCATGATTCCAGGCGTTATGGCATGGAAAAAGAGAGAGAAAATCCTTTATTTATGTCAGTTTTGGTTTTGTTTACAAATATCAAGCTCAGAACTGTATAACAAGCCAAACCATACATGAGAAATGCTGTCAGCTTAATAGAATATTTCACAGTGCTGTCATCTTGATTTTTCAGGTGAACATACAGAGAAACCCTTCCTTTTTAGTTACTGTGAATAAAAAAAAAAATGGAAATAGTTCTGGAAGCAGAGGATTAGGTGGCAGTTTAAGCTGTGTGCCTGAGCAAAGGGGGTGCTTACCTTCTACTTCTGCAAACGCTCTGTGACTTTGTGCTGTAGCCTGAGGGCATGAGGAAGGATTGCAGGCATCCCTTCCATGGCTGATCAGGTCAGGAAACATCTCCATAACCACTTTTAGCTATCCTGAGCATTGAGCTGCTGTGGAGGGAGCTGATCTCACCTTCTCTGAGCCAAAGGTATTCTTTGCCTTCCTTGTGCCAGCCTTCAGCTCTGTACAGGTGTATGATCTGGCTGAAAACTGACCTGAAAAAATGAATGAAAATGTAATTTTCCAACCAAATCAGTTCTCTGATCCAGCTTTTTGTGCAACTGCCAGAGCCTTAGTACGGATTCAAGGCTGTGCTGATGGAAAGTGGACCCAGGACAGCCCTCTGCACTGGCATCCCTCATTTAGGCCGTACTGAAGTGATCAGGAAGTAAATCGTGTTGTCACTGGAACAGCTGGGTAGGACATGGAGGGCCTTGCACTCCTTTACAGCCCTTTCATACCATGGCCAGCAGACCATCACACTAGCCTCTGGCCCCCTGAAAGGGGAGAAGGAAGCATGGCTAGGAAATGGTTCTCTGAGGTGCTTTAACCTCTGAGTGTAAGGATGTGAGAACTGCTGAGGCCATGTGTGCAGTCCCAGTGGTTACCTTTCGATGGCTGAAAGCCTTTGGGTTTGTGTTTTTTGTGCAGGGTTTTTTTTGGCTGGTGTGTTTATGGTTTTTGGGTTTTTTTTGTGGTGGGTTTTTTTTGTGGTGGGTTTTTTTTGTGGTGGGTTTTTTTTTTGTTTTTTTTCTCCTTGGCTAGGTTGTTTCTCTGTCTCTTCAGTGAATTGAGTTAATTTACAAAATCTCACAAGTGCCAAGGCAAAGAAGTAAGGAGGGAGGAGTGGATGCCTGGTTCTTAGTTCCTAGATTAGGTTGCTCAAAGCCCCATCCACCCTGGTCTTGAGCACTTCCAGGGAGGGGGCATCCACTACTTCTCTGGGCAACCTGTTCCAGTGTCTCACCACCCTCACAGTAAAGAGTTTCTTCCTAATATCTAATCTAAATCTACCCTCTTTCAGTTTAAACTATTACCCCTTGTCCTATCACTACACTCACCGATAAAGAGTGTTCACTGGCCTAGTAGAACTGGGTGAGATATCAGGCTATTTCTTACTCCCTATCAACCAATACTGAAACAGACTTCTGTCCAGGTAAGAGTTGATGCTTTTCATTGTAATGTACTCCACCTGCTGAAGGATTTAGTCTTAAGCTAAGAATGACCTGGTATTTTCAGCTTTAGAAAACACTGGTTACTTGAGGTTCTCCTTTAAGGTGTAAGTTTTTGGCATATACTCTAATAGGTAGGTCTTGTGTTCCTCATGCTCCAATACAGTGTAACGCTTGCAAGTTTGTCCTACATAATACTACCCCATTACCTCACTTTGAAATGTTCTACACTCATCTGAGAAACAGCTGTAAGCAGTTCAGCTTCCAACATCAGTGTAAGCAAATACATGAAACGGGGGGGGATGGACCTCAGGACCATCAATTTGAAAGATACAACCTACTTCCTCTTTAACTAATTTTCTTGTAGTATTATTCAAAGCTTTCATCCTGCAGACTTTTGCTGCTTGAGTATGTTTGACACCCTGAAGACAGAGGCACACTCATGTCTTATAAACAATAATTGATAACTTCCTGCTGTTATTTGGCAAAACTGTTCTCAAGACTTAATAGGAATCCAAAGAGAACATCCAAGTATTAATTTGTTGTTAATTTGTGGCCTGATAGCTATGTTTGGGTCTGTTGGTTCAGTGCATGTAGGACATCATACAAATGTATATTCCACCAGCTTGACAGTACCACTTCGCCAACGATTATAGAAATCGGTGGATAACCTTCTCAAAAACTTGAAGACCAGAAGCCTGGTTGAGATAGTCTCTTATCCCATAAAATTGTTTGGTTAATCTAGAGTTTTAGCTCTTGTTTTTTCTAGTGCTCCTATCATAGAGGTATGTTAATGCCCAGGAATACCAAAATAGTTTATACTGAGGTATTGGTTAAATATATTTTGCTGTTTTTTAGTCTACCTGATAATCTTTCATTGTTGTTCAGTTCTGTTGTAAGAATATCTTTCAAGGTATGAACTCATGGCAAACACTTTAGAGTTGTGTTCATTTGGATGAATTGCTGAGGTAATCCATCTTTTTGAGCCTTTCATGTTGCAGTGCCAGGAGTTCATGGACACTACTGGGTGAATTTGAAATTGCCTGAAACCTGGCACATGAAATTCTAAACTTGGTTTCCTCTGAAGTCACTTTTTCACTACAATTTAGCTGCTCCCATATCCATGCCAATGAATGTAAATGTATCATAAGAGTAAGTTTGCTTCTAAAACCAAATGAATGTTTAGGAAAATTATCCAAACTCCCATATTAAAGCATCTTGGTAGGCCATTTCTTGCGTTGGGGAATCTTACTTCAATTAATGCAGTGTATATTGTATTTATTTTGTAGACGTATAGTAGACACCTAGAAGACTTCAGTTTGCATATACTTTTGCTTTTGTTTTGGCACTATCTTGAACCTGGTTTTGGTTCACAAAGCGTGTTTGTGTGTGTGTGTGTGTGTGAAGGGGCAGGGAAGTGTCCTTTCAAATTTTGACAGCATGCTAATGACTAAAATCTCACCTCTTTTCCAGCTGACCAGCCTTACTAAACTGCTGTGGTCAAGGGTAGATAAACTCCCTGAGGAATAAAAGAAACAGTGTGATTAAAAGCAGGTTTGTTCCTCAAAAATGGTTAAGAGTTAGCTGTTTGGTTTTTCTCAAAGAATGACATTGACCTCAAAATTAATTTTAACCTAAGTGTGAGATTCAAATACAAATCAAGTTATAAATAGAAACTGACTTTTGGAAAGCTTAGGTAGCCAATCAAAATAGTAATTTTGATATATCCTGTATAATTCTTGCACACATGAAGATGTTCTGTTTCATACACTAAAATGAATTTGGAAAGGGGAATTAAGACAAGCAATGCTTTTCTAGGAGCACAGATCAGTGGATGTGAATCATTAGCATAACTCTTTAATCCATATGGGACTGACCAGAATCCCTTCCAGAGAAGGTAATTTAAAATCAATGTTGACTTCCTATATGCATTACAGATATACAGTATGTTGTTCAGATTCATCTGGGATTACAGGCAATAATTCAAATCACTTGATTCTTGTGGAAAGGACTGTGGTGCCATCATCTATGCTGCTGCGGACTAGGGAGCAGTATAGTTCTACCAGGGTGCTGCCTGAGGTAATGCTGTATTGAGGGAGGAGGGGTGCCCTTATGAGCAGACTTACCTGATCTTTGTATGGCCCCAGACCCGCTGCAGCCGTGCCAGCTGTAGTTGGTGAAAATCACGGGATCTGTGTGCTGTCATCTTTGCACAGTACAATAATCCAGAAAGCTCCAGTTACCTTCACATGCCTGCTTGCTTCTGCTCGTATGTTGTGTTTCCTAATTGTAGCTCTTATGTACGTTCTTTGTCAGCAGTTCTTAAAAGCAAAATATTGCTGGCTGGATTGTAATGTCTGTCACATCATCTCTGTGTCTCCTTCCTTCATTGTTGCCCTTTC
>NW_009260774.1:1753769-1796986 GCF_000687185.1 Egretta garzetta
TATTTTTACTGTTCTCCCTGTTTAGCTGTACTTCTGTTCTCCAAACCCTCTGTTTCTCATAATTCCTTTGTCAGGTGGACATGGAAACTCACTATATCCTGCATGCCTTCTCACTGTCTCATGAGTTATTTTAATTCCTATTTTCCCTGCTAATTCTTTCTCTTTTCAGTTAGTGGAAGGAGTGAGCACTCAGAGACAAAGCAGAGTACATCAGTGGAAATGAATGCATTGCTGGCAGGAGGTGTTTCAGGGAGATTCTTCCTTTATCATTTTTCTCTTTTTGCTGTGGATGGGGTGTGGAGATAGGTATGGAAATAAAGTGCCAACTGGCAGCTTTAAAGTGGCTCTTGTCGGGGGGAGGATCTGCTAAAAAAAAAAAAAAAAAAAAAAAAAAAGGAAAGCGCGTGGAAGGGAGTGGAGTCAGGAGGAATTGTGGGCGCAGGGGTTAGAAGAGCCAGTGCAGGCAGCGCCAGAGCAGATGGGAGCGAGTGGCAGTGAAAGGAAGTGGCTGTCCGGCTGGGCGGTGGAGAGTGGGAGGAGAAATATCGATGGAGGGTGGTGCTGAAAGAGGAATTTTGTGTTATTTTGCTTTTGCTACTCCTGCTCCTATTCCAAAATGGTTGCAGCGTATGTTGCAGGACTGGCAGTGAGTGGGCCTGACCACAGCTTGGTCAGCTGCTCCTGATAGGACCTTCCTTGGCTGGCTGAATCCATGCGCCTTGCGAGAGCTCTGTAGTCAGGTATGTCTTGCTTTTAGTTTTATTAAACATTAATGTAGAGTCATCAGCGCAGAGTAATTTGTCATGATACAGAGAAAGACCTTGAGGCTAAGAAAGATCTTATGAGAAGAGTCATACCACAATAAGGCCAACCTTTATTGCACTGCTGCTGTTTTGTTGTTACTTTTACCTAAGATGTAATTAGAGATCACAAGCTCCTCATTAGTGAAGATCTTCATTCAATACCTTACAGTAAAGACTTATCCTGGCCAATGAGGAGGAGCTGTAGCAATCTGGGTGGAGAATAAGAAGATAATTACTGTTTCCATAGTGCTCACTGGCATGCAGAGCACCTGCATAAATGTCCCAGCACTGAATTCTCTTAAGCTTGTGTTTGGGGGGGCTCACTCAGTTTGGCTCATTGTCATACAAAAGGTTAGAGTGGTCTCAAAAAATGGGATCTGTGCAGTAATACTCGCTTGATTCTGCACAAGTGAAAAATCTTCTTTGCCCAGGACGGGCTAGTAAATGGAGTCATGTAAGCAGGCTTGGGTCAGAATCGGTGCATGTCCAACAGCTCATGTTAGTTTAGGTCCAGCACCGTGGGACCATGGTTTTATACTTGCCCTTAAGACAAGATGACTGGAGGTAGTGTAGTGCTTCTAGCCCTCCCTGAGGTGCTGGAGAGCTTGGCTGGGCATTCCCTCCTCTGCAGTGCGGTGATCAGTCTGAGGAGACTGAAGAGCTGACTTTCATTAATAGTCTAAAAAAAAAAAAAAATCAGGTTGAACAACTATTCAGAATAACTTGTTCCCCAGTGGGTTCTGTGATTTGTTAGTTACTAGAAGAAAACAAAGCCGTCAGCTTTCTCTAAAATAACTGCACTTATTGTGCAGTTCAGCCTGCAGCTTTTAGAAAATTATTCTGTATTTGAAAAATGTATTAATATTTTTACGTAATAGCAGTAATGACCTCAAGACCAGGCATTTTCTCTCAGTTAATGACTACCTGGGTTAAAGGCCTGAGGCTCTGCCTTAGGCCCTCTATTCAGCTGCTCGTTAACTGCCAGCAAAGTCTCTCCATCAGTTATTATTTATTAATCAGTATTGATGCAATTATACACCAGATAAGTCTTTCTGGGTGAGCAAATTGGTTACAGCAGAATGATTTAGCTATCAGAAGTAGAATTAGTCCTCAATTAAAATTAGGTTTTCTTTCTCTGCAGCCTGAATTTAGTTGAGCTCCAGAGTTAAGCTCTACTTTCTAAGCCCATCTGTACCTGAAAAGTAACTTTTGTTAGCCCATCACTTACCACTGGGAGGCCACACATGTATCTGATAAACAGATAGCAGTTAATTGCAGGAAGCACTAGGCATATTTCTGAAGCCTGGTGTAATGCAGACTTGTAATGTTTAATCTTTGTATGTCCTGGAATGTTCCTCTGATAGTGATAGGGTGATACTCATTCATTTTTTGGTCTTTATTACAAATATCCCACTCTTGCCTTCCCCAAAATAGCTTTCCTCAAACAGTTAAAAATAAAATGCATGTTCCAAAGAATGTGATGGGAGGTACACAGTTATATTGAGCTACAGAAGCACACACGTGTGTATGAACATGGATAGGTGTGTTTGTGCTTTCTTTTGCTTAGATGACATTCATTCTGCAGTTAACAACAGAAAGGCTGGTTCTACAAGTACCTTTTACCCAGTTTAGTGCTTACAGTTGTGAATTGTTTTGAGTGGGAAACTGTATTATACTCTATTAGTAATCCAAAGAAATCGTTGCTTTTTCAGATTCACCGTGTCAATATTTGTTTACCCATTCTGTTTCAGGTTTGTATATTGAGAATGACTTTTAGTTTATTAATTTTTAAGTACTATGGCTACAAAGTATGCTACAAACAAACAGAAACCTATGTGATCAGCATCCATACTGAACTGAATATGCCAGGGAATCTGTTAAAAACATAAATTGCAAACTTGCAATCCATTGTTATTGATTTCTGTTTGAATTTGCAAGTCGAATGCACTAAGAAAACACTGTACATGTACTGTGCTTACTCCTTTAAAAAAATGCTCTCTGTCAGCACTTGTAGTACATGCAGTATTTAAATGTGATATTTATTTTATTAACATAAGCTCTCACCTGCACTCTGCAAATAATATTATTGAGTTGACTTGAGTTTGAGGACAACGTTTTGGTTTGGTTTTACCTGGGAAGATCACCCGTAAGTATCTGGTGGCAGTAGTGTACTGAACTTTGTATGTAGTAGCGAGAAGACTTTGTTGAAAAGCATAAATTCTTAATTTATGGCTAATTTGTAGGCTTATGGCTTGCTTGCAGTAACAGGGAGCAGAGAGAGAGGCAGCACCTGTGACTGCTGTTCTGACAAGCATCGGGCCAGGGTCTTGACTGCAATTCTGTACTTTCAAGAGCATTCCTTCATCTGAGGTATCTTCTGGCTAATGAAAAGAAAGAAAAGTCTGGGACTCTTAGTACTTTCCACTCCTTCCCTGCCATTTGCTCAGAGGAGGGTAGCATGAAGTCGCTGCAGTTCCTACTGTTTCCCACATTACAAGCAGGGGAGGGAGGGAGATGGAGGAGGAAAGACTATTTCCTTTTCCTTTCATGTACTAATGAGCATATGCTTAGTAGTACGTACTGTGACAATATAACTCACAGTGAAGGCTGAACACTCGAGCTGTGCTCTGCTTTATGTACTACATTCTTCTGTGTCTCCTTATGCCTCATGTTCTGCTGTCATATTTGACTTCATTAATTTATTCGTTAAGGTCTCTGTCCTTGGCATCAACATGGATTCTGCTTTCTGACATCCAAGGAAGTAGCAAGAGTCTTATTAACATGTTTCCATAAGAGTCATGCTCCTGCTATAAAAGCAAAAATGAAGTGCCAAATAATCTGTAGGAGGTATCTCACCCCAGGACAACGTAAAGGTGAACACATTCCTGCACCAGCCTGAACATCTGTCAGTCAAACCAGTGTTATCCCGTATACCTACAGTAGTAACTGCGCTCTGTGCAGTGAAAATGGATTACTGAGGCAGGTGACTTAGCTGACATCTAGTTGAGTGACAGATAGAGTATTTGTGAGGGAGGAGAGTGATGTGTACTTTTATTTATTTATAGACCAGTCTCTCCTCCAGGGTTTAGGTAAGTTTTAATCATATTTTTCATACAGAAACAAGAAATTTAGCCTATTTTTTTCCCAGTTTTTGTGGCCAGTGGTGGGAAAGTAACCACTCATTTCAGAGATTCATAACTGTTGTCAGTCCAACCCCTCCTCTTCTGACAGTGAAATGTCTGTAACATTCACCTTTTAGGCTTGCTTTTACCTCATATTTTTGTTTTGGAAAACCTGCACAAATGCCATCTAATTTTTGCCTTTTTTCCAGAATGTTTTGCTTCCTGGAGTAGAGGAAAGGCTCTATGGTTTGTGGTGTTTACCCCCTTTTGTACTAGTAGAGGACCTAGTCTGTTAGATTTTTCTATGAAGATGTCTATAGGGTTAAACAAGGCTCTTCCATTCTTCCAGTGGGGTGCTTTCACACTTTGGGTACCTCTTCTGAAGTGTGGTGTGTTTTTTTTTTTTTTTTTTTTTTTTTTTTTTTTTTTTTTTTTTTTTTTTTTTTTTTTTTTTTTTTTTTTTTTTTTTTTTTTTTTTTTTTTTTTTTTTTTTTTTTAATCAGGTGCCACAACGGCATGTTTTTATAGCATAAATGTGCTTTTCCAGGGTCCTGCCTGGCACAGACTGACTTCACATGTCCTTCCCTTCTACCCTCCAAGGGTGTCATTTGCACAGGGCAAACTGCAGCTGTAGGAATAAGCCAGGATGATTCTCGACTGCCTTGCAGACGGTGGTTTCATTCTCGAGTTTATTCTGGTTCGTAGCAGTTGCTGTGGCTGCCCAACTGCTCGAGCTGTGCATGTGGCCCTGTCCCCTGGCACCCCTCTCATGCAGTGAGGTGGGGACAGGTGGCAGAGAACCAGCTGCCTTGGCCTGGTTCCACTGAATGGTACCCCTAGGAGATCCTCCAGTGCTCCTGTCTGGCAGCTTTCTGGCTGCTGTGTGCTGTTGAGACATAGCAAGAGCAGCCAGAGATGAGAACTGAGCCTGTTATCTTCTTATTTGGAACAGCATAATTTGAAAGCAGATTATGTTTCTCTTTGAAGGGTAAATGACCTAAAGTGTATTAAAAAAAGTTATCCCACAGCGGATTATCCTGAAAAATATTTGGCAATGTGTTTTGTTTCACAGCATGCAGTGGAGCTGTGTGGCAGTGTAGGACAGAACGAGAGCTGGGTCCTGCACTTCAGTCACAATGACCCCGTGCAACGCTACAGGCTTGGGGAAGAATGGCTAGAGAGCTGCCCGTTGGCAAAAGGACCTGAGGGTACTGGTTGACAGCCAGCTGAATATGAGCCAATGGTGTGCCCAGGTGGCCAAGAAGGCCAATGGCATCCTGGCTTGTATCAGGAATAATGTGGCCAGCAGGAGTAGGGAAGTCATGGTGCCCCTGTACTCGGTGCTGATGAGGCTGCACCTCAAATAGTGTGTTCAGTTTTGGGCCCCTCACTACAAGGACATTGATGTTGCTGGAACATGTCCAGAGAGGGGCAACAAAGCTGGTGAGGGGTCTGGAGCACAAGTCTTATGAGGAGCGGCTGAGGGAACTGGGGCTGTTTAGTCTGGAGAAGAGGAGGCTGAGGGGAGACCTTGTCACCCTCTACCTGACAGGAGGTTGTAGTGAGGTGGGTGCTGGTCTCTTCTCCAGAGTAACAAGTGATAGGACAAGGGAAAATGGCCTCAGGTTGCATCAGGGCAGGCTTACATTGGATATTAGAAAAAATTTCTTTACTGAAAGAGTGGTCAAGCATTAGAACAGGCTGCCCAGAGAGGCAGTGGAGTCCCCATCCCTGGAGGTATTTAAAAACTATGTAGGAATGGCACTTTGGGACATGGTTTAGTAGTCATGGTGGTGTTGGGTTGACAGTTGTACTTGATGATTTTAAGGGTCTTTTCCAACCTTAATGATTCTATGAGAAGACTAATTATTTATTTAAATGACTATGATGGATTAGGGGATACGAAGCAAAAGGTGGTTATTGGCATTCACTGGGAGCACCTCTGGGGGTACCCACGCTTTCTTCCCTCTTCCCTCTCACCCTTCCTTTCCCAAGAGCAGTGGATAGTTTGGTAGTCACAGCAGCTTGGAACCTCGATTGAGAGTTCGTATCCTCAGGACAGCAAGCAGTACCTTAGTTAATAAGGATAAAAGAAGAAGGGAATGAAAGGTGGAGGGAGGAAGAAGGGAAGTGGATTCCTATGGATTAATTTCAAAGAAAGAAGTATACCTACTCAATCATTTGCATACCACATGTGTGTTTCTTGTAGTTCTGCAGTCCTCTGGCTAATTAAATCACAGTTCGTGGTTGAACAATAGTGCATCATACTGTGGTTTGTTTTACTGAAAAATGTTCCTGTATGTTTAAAATCTGATAATTTTGTTTTGTAGTTGAGGGGGGGGGGGGGGGGGAAGGGAGACGGATTTATACCTGGTGAGAAAGTGTGATAGTTTTTGTCTGACCTGAGTAATTCAGATAGAAGCTGAAATCTGTATGTGGGAATGTCAATGGGCGATAACATATACTGTTTCATTTGAAGTCATATGTATGAATGCATAAAATAAATACCTATATTTTCAGCTACTGCTGTGTCAGAGAAGACATAAGCTTTTCTTCCCCCAGAGTAAAGGAATAATTCTCCTCATTTTACTGAAGTTCTGCTAACAGGATTCAGGGAATGGAAAGGGAGTGACGCCCAAACTTGGTTTTCTTCTCTTCATTAACCTTTGTTATTTATTCCTTAGCAACTACATATGTTTTAAATGTGTTAAATATGCAGTTTTAGAGTAAGAGAACAGAGCAATCCCAGGGAATATCTCATCTATTTCAGTTCACAGTACTTTTACTCTATCGCCTTTCTGTGATAAGTACCAGCAAAGGTAGCAGTAGCATTCGGCCCTTATTTGGAAGCCTCCTATCATCCCATGCTCAAGTCATATTCATGCAAATATTTGTCCATCTACTTGAACAGAGGGTATGCCTCTGTGATGCATATAAAGTGTATGTTTGCCTTTGTGTTGGAATTTAAAAACTCTTGCTATTCCAGTTCCCATTGGGGAAGGAATGTATATTATTTTATCTCTATTCCCTTTGTTTCTTTTGAAGAAGTATGTAGTGGGAGTTTCTTCTGGTACCTGAGAACTTCCTCAGTTCGAGGTTTAGTTAGGATTCTCCATGGGGCTGTGATTCTCAGTATGCTTTATTGTGATCTCCTGTTTTACCCATAAAATATGGAGTGGTGTTTCTTTTTCTGTTTGGTTTAAAAAATACCTCAAGGTTATACTCTGCTTTCCTTGAGGCTGTTTAATGTTTATTCTTGAGCCAAGCATATTTGGTCTGAACTGGAAATTTAGGCAGTTAATACGAGCAGTTCTAAAATTACATTGTAGTCACCCATTGGCCCTGACAATCACTTTTAAAAAAAGTTCTAATATGCAGAGGATTAAGAAATAGAGGAGGTTCTATTAGGTTTTCTACTTAAAAATATTACATCTGTTGTGGATGGGGATAGAAATGAGGATATTAAAGTTAATAGGTCCCAAGATAGTAGAAAGATTACTTCACTGGGAGTATGATATCTTGGTGTGGAAAAAGAAAGTTTGAAACTTTTCATTCTGTCTCTGTATCGCTTGGCTTGTGATGGTCCACAGAGGACTGGTTGTTCAGAGTTGCCGTGGGAAGTGTTACATAAAATTTGTCTGCTGAGTAAAGTTACATCAACTTTTGGCCACAAGAAACATGTGGGGCATATAGAGGAGATGTGGTGGTATCTTACAGTTAAGAACCTAGTGTGAACCTTTTGAAAACTGTGATGTGGAAAGCATGAGGAGGCTTGAGAAAGTGATGGGATGAAGGTGGCCATCTCTTGGAAAGCTTGGGACTCCTTGCTATGAAACAACTTTGAAACGCCTAACTAGCTTGTATGCGAGAGCTGCTTGAGCAGCAGAAAAAGTTCAGCGAAAGCATAATTTAGGTATGGAAATGAAGATTTGTAATTTGCATGGTTACAATAGGGCATATTATAACATTTGTCTTTACTACAAAATACTTTGATGAGTCACACATGACTAGGAATGATTATACTACCATGAAGTATTGTGAGGATAAAAAGCATCAGTGAATCATAGTGCAGCTGGTAGTGTAGAGTTGCCTGGTTTCATAGTTCCGTTATTCCGGGGTTGATGGCTAAGAAGAAATATCCTGAGTACTGTTTTGTATGTATGTATGTGCTTTAGTAGCACTTTAAGTATTGAAATACATTGAAATACATTTAATTATACAGTCTATTCCCTAAGTGAACTCACCAGTACAATGACACCTTGCAGTACCTACATAAGGAAGTCCAGAAAAGAGCAAAACTGTTTTTCCTGCAGAATCTGTCTGCTCTGAAAGATGCTTCCTCTTAAATGCAGAGGAGATTGACTGATGCTGGGGTGTTTTCATGAAGTTGAGCTACTGTAACAGTTATGATAAACATGTACAAGTTGAAGTGCTTTTCTGTATTTATTGAGCTCTGTCACCTGAACTTGGACAAGCTCCCCTTGCCTACCAACACTTAACCACAAATTTTCGTATCCTTTTCTTTCTTCTTCAGTGGCTGCCTTGTGGCATCTAGTCCCTTCAGACTTGCTGCCTTTCAGGTCCAAGGACTTCTGTGGTTTTTATTCAGCAGACCAAGTGCAAATAACGCTGCTGAACTATAGGTTGCAGTTTAGCTTTGTATGTAACACAGGGCAGCTGAGAGGTGCTACTGAGCAGAGTTGTTCCCCCCACCCTCACCTGCACACTTTTCTGCTATATCATTTCTGTCAGGTCTAGTGATCTGTGGCTAAACAGTGAGCCTGTTCATTGCAATAATCCAAAGAGAAACTAATGAAAAAATTTAATAACCTTTTGACCAAACTATCTCACCCAATGTGTGGATAGTCCATGGATCTAAGTTGGGAGGAGGAAGAAATATGTGGCCATCCTTTTTAATGATACACCCTCATAACTGTGGAGTAAGAACAATATAAAATTGTCTATGAAAGTATCTTGCCACTCTGGCATGTGAAGGTCTCACTCTTTCACATCCGAGCTGCTCTCATTACTACTTGGGTGAAGATGTTAATACCAGGTGCTCAGTATGTGTGAATTACAAGTGAGACCCTTTGGAGGGGTGAGGTGTTTTTACTGTTCTTCTATCTGTACCTGCTTTCCTGATTATTAAGAACCCATTATCAATTATTTCCTGGAGTCTAGCTGTGTTGGGCACTATAGTTGGGGGGAAAAAACCCTGTATTATCCACTAGGAAGAGGGACTGTGAAGGGACCCAGAGCTAAAGCTGCCCTTCAAGTCATGTGTTGGATTACACTGAATTGTTTTTTCCAGTCTTCAGAAAAACCCATGCTTATTGTAAGAACAGCCACAAAGGAAAATATTTTACTGTGTCCTATATGGAGACCAGTTTAGAGATGATGACCAGTGGAGTATTACTCCTAGATTCCAGCTATTAGTGACCCTGACCTGGAGTTATACATGGGCCACTGGTTTAATAGCCGCCAAAGGACCTGCTCTCTGTGAATGTACATTATCTGTGTTGGAAGCTGTTGCACTCTGCTCTCTGTGACAACTGGCGGCAACAAGATCTGTATTTTATTTAAGTGTCTCGTTTACTTAAATGCATTTATTCCACATTTTCATTGGCTGCCCTCTTCTTTTGCTGTGGCGACCAGTGACTGGTTGTTCTTCGTTTGCCTCTTGTGTACCAATCCTGATTTTATAGATGGTTTAGCTGTCCTTTTTCAGAACTCAAAAGTACTTAATCTCTCTGTGTATGGGATTCACTTCCCGTCTCTTCTTATTCTTATCACCTTTCCCTGTGCCTTTTAAGTTCTCCGGTGCCTGTTTTGAAACACTGAGCGAAAGAGAGGGGTGGTGCCACAGCTGCCTGCAGTGCTCAAAGCTTATATGCTTGAGTTTGTTCTGGGGCATAATAATGTTTTGGTTTTTATTCTTTACTTAATCAGTTGTAACATTGTGTTTGCCTGTTGAGCACTGAGCTGATGTTTTCAGGGAGCTGTCCACAATGACTCCAAGAACTCTTCCCTGAGCTATAGCTAATTTAGACTCTTATTACCATGTATGTAGAGTTACGGTTATTTTTTCCTATTTGCATTTCTTTGCATTTACCGATGTTCAGTTTCATCTGCTGTTTTACCAGCCAACCACTCAGTATCATAAGATTCACCTGCAGCATTTCATACATGTGACTACTCTAAAGAATTCTGTAGACTGCACACTTCTCTGCCTATATGTCCCTGTCAGTTCTGGACACGTTCCTTATTGCTTGTCTCTGCTGGTGTGGCCAAAGAGTCTCTGGCTAGCAAGATCATGGCAGTTGCATGTTCTGTTTTAGTGACAGAAAACTTTGATGGAACTTTTTCAGCAAGACTTTTCAGTAAAGATTCTGACAGTGTGATAATATACACGCCTAAACAGGTGAATAGAGAATATAAAGGTTGTTGCTAGAAGTCGTAGGTAGTTATGGTTCAGGTCACTGCTGTGTGAGAAGTCTAGTCACGTTAGCAATTGTAATTGCTATGCTGAAGTTGACCAACATCTTCAACACTTGCAACTGTATTTTAGTCAGTGTCAGCTGACCTGATGTAGGAGTATTTGTTCTGGAATATTCTGAATCACTTTTTAGGTTCTATTAACTCTGTTGAATGGACCTCCATTGACTGGCAGTGGAGGTACAGGTACCATCTTGTATGCAGACACGTACATCAGAGAGACCTTTAGGAGCTGAAAGACATCTGAGGTGTCTGCTCTCTGAAGCATCACTCTAACCATAAGCTGTAGTGTTTTGACTGGTTACATTTGGTTTTTGAACAAATCTAAAGAAAGTAAACTTTCTGCTTTATTTCAAGAGGAAGGTATTGTCTGTCATGCCATTAAATACTTTGGGTTTGTGTTGGTGGGAAACAGGATTAAGGCAAACTTGATTCAATACTAACAAACTAAGAATGGCAAGTTCAGCTGGTGAATTGAAAAAGTCGGTTGTTTGTACATCCCTGGTGAGATGCTAACACAATTAAAGGCTAAGTACTAGAACACTGGGAAGATTTTTTTCTTCTTTATATTTCCAGTTTTCCTGATTTTTTGGGAATGTTAGTAATCTACAAATATAACAAGTTGAATGCAAAAAAAAAAAAGTAACCATTGTGGTTCTGGTATGTGGAAAACTGTTTTTGCGTTGGTCACTTATTTTTTGTTAAAACATCCAAGCCTTCAGTGACAGGAAGATAATTTCTCTTCTTAACAGAGAGCACATTACAACCATGAAAGGAACATCACGTCATTGTTTGAAAGTCTGTCTACTCTAGAGAAAGACAGCTAGTGAAGTGTTTCACTGATCTTTATATAGCTGGACAATGCCAAATATACAGCTTCTCTGGGAACTCCAAAATGGAAAAAAAAAAATTGGACCTTCCATACCTGAATTTTTAATCTGAGAGAGACTGTCTGTGGTTTTGTACCATTTTCTGCTCATCAGCATTCAGCAACACTGCAGGATAGAGGAAAAATACAGAAGCATAAGAAAAAGATAAAAGCAGACTAGGAGCTGAAAAAAGAAAACTTTGCCATCAGTGCAGTATAATGAAAATCAAATCAGTGCTTGGCAATGCACAATTGCCCAGTATGGTTAAACCCAGACAGTGTTTTAAGTGAAATACGTGCCTCTTGTATTTTATTCTTGTATTCATATTAGGATAAATGACTTTGTTATTAGTTGATTGCTGGGGAAATAGATGTCCTGATTCTATAAAGTTGTAAGAATGAGTGTGACTTACATGTTTAGTGTCTGCTCAGTTATTGGCTTTGCCAATAATGGAATTTTCTTGTTGCCAAGGTAAGGCCTGTTATAGCCCTTCTGTTTTTTTGGGCTGGGTATAGAAAGATTCTGCAAGCAGGATATGCTCACCTTAAAAGTGTAAAGCAGTTATTTGTTTGATAACACACAAAGAAGATACCTAGGAGTTAATAAGCTACTCGGCTCAGTGTTGGTGTGCTCACCATTGCTCGCAATCTTTGCTGGCCTGGCAGGTGTTGGCCTGGGGGGGAGGGATTGTCCTGTGTGGCTCCTTTCAATGGACCCTCAGTGTTGCTGAGCTGCCGTCTTCCGCCAGTTCTGATGACGGTGATGACTGGAGGTGGTGATTCCAAATGGAGCCAGCTAAGTGCTCTTTGTGGTTTTATACCTCTGTTGGTATTTTCTTCTTGAATCCCTCAGCTAGTGATGATGTTATCTAGGTAATCTTAACCTCTAACTTTAATGTTTTCATCTGCCTCCAGACTTTCTCATACCTCTTCTGTAGTTACACGGCTAGGCAACACCAGAGCTGGACCTTGGCATGCAGGCAGCTGAACCCCTGGGTGGTGAAAGCAGAGTTACCAGAGAGGGTTATAGGCTATAGTGGTAGTATTTACATGACCAAGTTACATTGTAATTGAAACTAGTATAAGAAATAATTTTAATGAATTTGTCAGTCATTTGATAGAAAAGGTACTTTTAGTATTTATTTTATTTTATGTTATTTTCAAATAATATTAATGTTTCAAATTATTATGCATTGGCACAGTGCTGCATTGTTTATGGGAAATGCACAATGGAAACATAATTAATTTTAGAATGTGCTTATACTGGAATCAAAACACAAAAAAGGATCCACAACAACTTTGTAAGACTTCTGCAAACTTGCATTTTGTTCCCGATTGGATCTGAAAATGTATTTTAATGAATGTAGTCTTGAACATCTGCAAACTGTTTGCAAGCTGGAATTTTCTTTTCGAATAGCTGACTATGGAATCACAGACTCTGTAATCATGGATGCTGTGTCTCCACAGTACCTATTTGCAATATAATAATATAATAATAATAATAGCAATAATGAAATCCCTTCCCTCCCAGTTAAAATTCAGTGTTCTGGATAGCATTTCATACTATTATAATGTGCTGTTGGCTGTTTATCATGGCTCACAGATGACTGCAAATGGCCTCCAAACACTTTGTACAGCTGAAAATACACTCGGTTTCTGGGTTGTTCCTCTCCAGCTTCTTCGTTTTAGTAAATGAATCTCAGAATCCACAAGTGTACAGGAAACTTCTGAACCACAGCTCTTTTTCTTTTCAGATTAGATTACAATATACAAACCTGTGTTGAGCTTTGTTTTTGTGTCCACAGAATGAACTCAGGTTGCTGCTAGCTCTCTTCACAGGAGTTAAATGAGACAGAATTGTTCACAGGGTCATTTTGTTCTATCCATTCCCATACACTCTAAATATTTGTGTTGATATCGATAGTTGTAGATTTTAAGTCCTTGAATACATCCATGTGAATGCAGTGCAATGTACAGCTAGGAAAGCTACTGGTATATAAACTAGCAGGAGTAGGTAACATGCCCGCTAAGGTCAGGTGTAGAGGCACCACTAATTTAAATGGGGAAACTGTATAGCTCTGATCATGCTGTGTAACGTGGGAGTAAATGCATCGCAGATCAACTCTTCAGACATTGCAGCGTTCAGCGTAGACAAACCCTGAATCTTGTATTTACTTTCTTGGCTCCGCTTTCTTTTTAAGCTGCAGTACTATAAGGGAGTGAAGTGCTATCAGATCTTTTCCTTGCTGTGCTTACTGGCTTTTGTGAGTGACATAGTAACTCTTATCTATTTCCCTAATTCCTGAGCCCTCAGAGTAATCTAGGATTTGGAATTTGTTCCAAAATATTTGCTTTTTCTAGCATGTGATGAAGATGCTTCTGTTTTTATGAGCTGAAAGGCCACCACCTATTAAAGTGCTTTTTTTCCATTCAGTACTACCCTAGAGCTTTCAGAACGCCGATTGCTTGAGAGTCTGAAAAACCCTTAGCTATCTCTGCAGTAATGACAAAGTAAAAATGGGCACTCAAGGAAGAGTCATTTCTCAGGGTCCTACGTGAGCGTGCTTTGCAGAGTGTGCAAGTGCATCGGTGAAACTTGGGTCAGAGAAGACCAATGGAGCGGCCCTTGCTGCTGCTTAAGCGTCGGTGGTATGGTGTCTGGATACAGAAAATGGTGGAGAAGAATGTGGAGAACGATGGCTGTTCAGCTGACTTAAGCTATTGCACAGCTCATACTTGACCCCATTCCTGCGTTGGCGTAAAAAGAATGAAGCGCATCTGTTCTTTTTAGGGAGAGATGAGTAATCCTCAGTGGAGTACAGTGCAAGGACAGCGTGGTGATCCCTTAATTGGCACTGATTTAGCTGCCTCTGGAAGGGAGAGTGGGATAGCAATGTCAGCAGAGCGTTGTGTCCCAGATCATTTACTGTGCTGCAAGTCAAGGCTTAGCTCAGACATGGCTCTGCCTCTGCCGTATGCGTGTCTGAGCGATGCTGGGCTGCAACACGCAGCGATGCCGGCGCGTCTGCCAGTGCCTCTGCGCCCTGCTCAGCTGCCTGCGGGACCTCTCCTCGCAAGCCCGGTCCAGGCTGCTGCTGAGGTTGCTCATGTCTCCATGTGCCTTCTCCTCCAAAAGCTTACCGTTTTCTGAGACTGAGCCCACCATCTACACGCCTGCACTGATCCTGTGGTTAGTTTCGGGGTTTTTTTTGTGAGTAATGAGACCCTTTCATTTTGTTAGAAAGAAAAACAGAGGTGAAGTAGTCTAACAGTTGTTTAACATAATCTGTAACTACTGACCTTTTTTATTTTTTATTTCTTTTTTCATGAGCAATCTGGGCAATGATCAAATGCAGCTGTAAAAGTCACAAGGCCTGTTTGGATTTGTAAGCGCAACGCACGGAGGCGTTTGGGAACAAAAGCTGGCTGGGTAGTGTTTGGGAGTCCCTGAAGTACGGCAGCGGGATGCTGACTGCCTCTCATAGGCTTAATCCTTTGGGGTGCTGATGGATGAGATTGACTGGTCCTTGAACCAGGGAACATTTTAAGCTTCAGCCTTTAGTAAACTAAAAGTAAACTGCTTCTTAAAAGGAGGAGTCAGTCAGCACCGTGAGCATGTGACCCAGCAGCGATGCTTTGCCCTGGGATTTCTTTCTTATTCCCTCATCATGTTTTTTCTCTTTGCTCTGCCTAATAGGAAACGGCAGCTTTGAAGACCCTCATGGGAAAAGCACAGTAGGTATTTTAGAGGCGGTAGCAACAAGCTACTTGAGAGCTTTCGGCGAAACTGGCAGCAGAATATTAGTGATATTTCTACAAATGTTTTTCTTAGAAGCTTCTGGTAGCAGTTTCCTCCGCTTCATACGCTGATCTGAAGGCTCTCAACTGAATATTAGTTTACACTTTCTCTGCCTACCTCCTTCAGTCCCCTTTCCTTTTAATAAGCTTCCCATATGCCCGCGGCGTTAGAGGCAGTTTGCCTTGTGCAGGAATCACAGGGGCTGGTACTCCTCACCAACACTTTGTTGCAAATAATTAAGAGTACACAAGCAATGGGACAGGATCAGGCCATTTGTCCTTCTACTGCCTTCCCAAACACAGAGCCAAGCACCGGAAACCTGGGGAAAAAAATGGCACTGGAAGTCCTGTTCTGATACGCTGAACCTAGAGAAAGCTTCCTTACAAAGTCCCTGCTTTATCCTTTCCAGTGTTTATATCCCATGGAAGCTTCCAAAAGGTTTTGCATTTGTTCATGTTAGTACTTGCTAAAGTGCACAAATGCTTTTGCTGCCCCTACACTGTTGATACTACCCCTAGTAATTGTGCTTAATGTTTGTTAATCCCGATACCTGGAGGTGCAAATCCTCCCCTTGTAGACACAGTTTATTCTGTGAGTACAGATAGGATGAAAGCAAATAAAGCTTGCCATTTTAAAGGTTTACCTTGCAACTGCGCAGACAGGGTATGTCTCATGAGAGGGAATGTTTTCTTAGACTCTAAGAAAGTGTTAAAAAGAGAGAGACTAATGAAGCTGTTATATTGACACGAATGTCAGCTGGAAGCTAAGCAGGGGAATAGCTTTCTTCATCGGCTAAGAAAAGGGAAGGAAGGATGATCTGCTCCATTGTCAGCAAAGGAATACATCTGTGCAGTCTGTTCTGTTGTGCTTGGAATTAAAGAAATGATTGTGGCAAAAATGCTTCTGTCTTGGTATTTGCCTGATTGATTATTAAACCTTTAGCACGAGGTCCATTTTGCCTGTGGTATGACTGCCGTGCCTGCCTCATCTGAAAGTTTGGAAAGCCTGGGTTTCGGAAGTATTTCTCTTCTTTCCATCTTCCCACAACCCATTGGACCCTGGTGTTGCATTTTGTGCTAGTTAGCTTCCCGGGGAAGGAATTGCCCTGACTTTTTGATAAGAAAGGGTTTTAATCCTTTTTCTTCTCTTAGTCATGATCCCATTCTAAACAAACTGTATTAATCTAATGCCAACCAGCACATTGGTATGAATAAAGGATCAGCTGTCATCAAATTGCTTTATTTTGGGAAAGCTGTGTGGTAGTGATCCAGACCTAGTTAAATCTCAGCTGATTAGTTGTCTGGCTAGCTGTCCAGATGTAAACCAGATGCGGTGTTTGAGCTGCGGCTGCTCAGAAAGTGTTAGCAAATTGGCCTTTTCCATAGGCATGCAGAGGACATCGCTGATTAACTCGCATCTTCCTAATGGGAAACATGTCCTGAATAGTGGAGGTTTTAAGATAAGGAATGTAATTTGAATGATAAAATGTGCAAAAATAATTTTTCAGAATCATAAACATCTGAGCATTTCATATATTGGAAGGCATTTGATTAATAACCCTGCAGTTAAACATTTTATAGTGTTTTATTTTAATTTAAACAAGTCACATGCTGTTATATTAACATGTATTCTGTAGATTAAAACCAGCGTGCCTCAGAGTCTTGTTTATCACATTTGTCTAAGTTTGTATATGTCAGAGTACTTGAATTTTGCAGCTTCTTCTGTCTTAAGGTGCAAAAAGCCTCTGTTTGCCAGTTTAGATTCTTTGCGTATACATGATCTGCCAGTTCTCATCTGTGTCTCTGCTGGCTGCTGGTTAGGTGGTTAATCACTTTGATCCCTGGCTGTGGCCTTGATCTTTCTCAGATGGGAGGCCTCAGATAGGAATAATGTTCTAATTGATTCAGCCCTTCAATTTTGCTTTCTCTATTTATAGTTGTAATTTGCTTTTGGAATTTTTTTTTTCCCTCTTGTAATTCTCACGTTTTACACTGAGATTGGTGTGCCCAGAAGAGGGGCTGGAATCCTTCCAGCCATGGGTTGGAGATGTTATTGATAGATAACCGCCTCTTCCCTAATTTATCTTTTCTGGCTGAAGTGCTCGTTCTGCCCATGGTTTTGTCAGAGGCTAGTTGTGCAAAAGTGTTTGGCTACTCTTAGCACATTTAGCTTTTTTGGTTTACTTTTGATACTGACCTGTGGATTTGGAAGCTTTTTAAAAACATTTAAAATATTAGTTGGGAGTCAGAAACAGAGCATTTAGTGAAGTTTTTTTAGTGGATTTTAGTGTGAGTCTATACGAAGAATTTGATTTCTTGTTTTCTATTTCATGGTTTATGGATTTTGCTTTTACTGGCCAAATTGTTTGTCTCTTTGCTCCGACAAGTTTTTAGCCTGAAGGAACTCTCACTGTTAATACGGTTGCTGCCTTTATTGATGTAACCCGTTTTTATTTTTGTTATGGATTTTATACCAGTCAGAGCACAAAATTTCCCATGTGCATATTTTTCTCCCTCCTAAGGGCTAGGTACAGTTTTTCAAAAAGCATTGTGGGTTCAATCCAGCACAGTGCAGACTTGTCTACAAAGTGCTGAGTTTCCTCAGTGCCAACAAGTTTGAAAGGGTACTTTAAACCTCAGCACCTTACAGTACTGAGCTGTTCACTTTGCAAACAGTTTTTCTGTTAAGTTTACATGTAGCTCACAAGATACTTTCCTGCGTTCCTCTTGCTCATTGCTGCTATTGTAAGCTATGGATTGAGTAAATGCATTTGAGCTCAGAGATGAACTGTGCTTCTGCTTTGCTTTTCTTAGGACTATATTTTGTCATCTGGTCTCTTTATTTACCACAGATTTTTTTCTTTGTTCTAAGCCCAATCAAGATTTACTGCAAACATATGATGAGCGTGGTGAAATGTATTTCTACTGGACTGTGGTTTCCACTATGGTTGTGCTGAATTTATGTGAAACATGAAAGTACCAACGTACCCTTGCAATCATCTTAGATGGATTGTCATGTACAGTCTGTCTCTATCTCCTCCCAGGTTTTTTTTGTTATCCTCTGGACACTTAGTAGCTATTTTGTAGAGGACCACTCTGTTGAAATCTCTCAAAGTAATTTCTTTTAAGTGAATAACAAAATAGCCTTTCCCTTTAAATGAAGGTAAATAGTCTCAGCACAGTGGCCGCTTGACAGAAGGTGTTGTTATAGGAAGGGGATGGTTACCCTTAGACATGAGTGAACATGGGGAACTGCTTTTTTCAGAATGTCTTCTGAAGTTGAGCAATTTCAGGGATCCTGGTTTACAGTTTGGGATATAGTTTAGGTCTGGTTTTTGAAAAACGTGTTGTGACTGAGGGACCTGAAAATAGGATTTCAAAATTTTTATTACATTTTTAATGGAAGAGGCTGTTTTCCAGAAAATGTTTTTTAGGAAAAGTAATTTGATGATTTACGATGAAAAGATGATATATCACTTTAAGGCAGTGAGGAAATTCGCATTCTATTTCCAGTTCTCTTTCAGATTTTCTCATTGATATTACGCCCATCTTTCTGCATCCTTCATTTATAAAATAGAGATAATAACAGTTCATTTCCCCCATGTTTTGCCTGTCTCGATTTCGACAGAAAGATCTGAGTGTAACAGTCAACCCTTGCTCCTATTTATGTAGCTGGCTGAGCACAAGGGAACCTTGTTGTCATATTGACAGCCTCTAGACAATGCCAAAATATAAATCAGCAGTTATAATAGTTGCAGATTATAATTTCAAATGGAATCACTCTGAGGTAATATCTGTGAGTTTGTGACAGAGCAGTCTCTAGCCAGGTGAAATTGGTCGTGCTGTAGGGCTGTTGAATGTTGCAGGTCACTTGTTAGCACTGTCTTTAAACTCGTGTACTTCTGTAACTCTGTTTTTTATCTGAAATATTATTTATGAATGATGTTGCGATGTGAGTGCTTTGACTATAAAATAGCCAATGAAAAATACTCTGAATAAGAGAATTATTTTAAATGTTAATCTAATCCCGGTCCAAACAGAGGAAATGGAAACTGGTGTTAACCCTTGGGATACATCTACCGCAGATCTTTCCTGGAAGAAAAAGCCGTTCTCACATCATCTTTCCACTGGCATTGTGATACAGAGTTTTTGTGTGTAGTAGGTAAATAATATAAATCTTTGTGCTTTGTTTCTTAAGGCTATGCTGATTTTTCACCTTCTACGAAGAACTAGAAGGAGCTTTAACCACTGGGAATCTCAATGATTTAGACATTGAATTCCCCCCAATAGCAAAGCTTTTCCTCCTAGCTTGAAGTTCTGCAATCACTCAAATGTATCTGTATCCTGTCTGTCATGGTCCTCTCTTCTCTCCACAAACGCTTTCTCGTGCTGGCTCTAGCACCGACCTGACGGGTGGCCAGGTGAGGAAGCTGGGCTGCCTGGAGACCACCTGCCTGGCTGGTGGAGTTGGCCCACGCTTCTGGTCGAAAGCTCCCTGAGAGGTGAGATGAGCCCTGGTGCTGATGTGAGGGAAGAGTCAAGGCTGAGTGACCAAGCGTGTAGTGGTGGGATCGTGGCAGTCTTAGTTGGCTGAAATGGCTATGAAATGGCATCTGTAATTACATTTGCTATACAGTAGTTGTTAACATGTTCGCTTTCTGTCCCTGAGCCATTTCAATAAGATGATACAGATCCTGAGTGCTCTAAATTAATCTTAATGGCACTGTGGTCAGTGACATAGCCAGTATTTTATTTTATGCCAGCTGAGCATTGGTCAGATTTATATGTGAGTGCAGCTCATTAACTTTCCAAAGTATTTTATGATCTCAAGTTAGAAATTGTAACAAGTCTGCATGACAGTTTTGCCTCCTGGTGGAATATATCGTTGGACCTTTGGCTGGAGCAGCCAGCAAACCCTTGCATTTGTTTTTGTTCAGATGAGAAATTGATGGGGCAACTAGATGCTTCTCCCATGCAGTCATGTTTATTTGTAAAGGAGATGCGCAAAACTATTTCCCCCTTCTCCCCTTCATAACTCTGAAAATACCTGGCAATCTCTTTGCTTAAGACTCCTCATCTTCCCACTGTCAGCTGGAACCCCAGAAGTTTCTTTTACTTCTTTCTCCTTCAGGGTCCCTTCGGTATTCAGTAGGCACATTTCATTACCGTACAGTCTCTTTTGGCTATTGTCCGTGATGAATAATGAATAGGAGATTGAAACAAGGCATTTTGCTGTCATTTCTTCCCATTATCAAGTTTAACTATGTTCACTACAGCAGAATTGATACTTCCTGACAGCTACCTCTCTCTTTCCTCACTCATCAGTGTATCCTCACATTAAAGTTTATTGCATTTGAACACAGAAAACTCATGGAGTTAGGCACACACGTAAAAACTCATGCTGTTTCTTGGTGCAGCTTGGCTTGTAGCTTGTTCATGTAGGTAGTGAAGTGTTACCTCTTGTGAATTTATCAGATTTAAAAACTCATTTGGGATGCAATGCCTTGTTTGTAGAAGTGACCCAGGGAGGCCACAGCCAAGACTATTGCATCCAGATATCTGTCTGCTATATTAAATGTGTAATGTGAACATTATTTATCTCTGTAACAATAATAAAACCAATGCCTGTGCCTAAAATAGTCAGCAAAATAAAGGTGAAAGAGATCTCAGATTATCAAGTAAATGGAAGCTTTTAAGTACAGAACAGTGCATTTGTTTTTCAGTGGAATGTCACTTGCTGCAGAAGTACTATGGAACTTGAAATAAAGAGCAGAAGACTATTTCTTCCCCCTTTATAAAATTTCTAAGTGGCTGCTCTTGAAATGTTAAGGTCTTCTGAAACATGTCAATGCATGTTTGAGGTTAAACACGTATTTTAAATTAAACATGCGTAAGTGCTTTCCTGAACTGAGATTTGTTAAATCGTCATGAGCGGGACGCCAGAGGTAGCAGCCCTGGGCTGGAGCTAGTTTGGAGGGGCCTCCCAAGAACAGTGCTTCATGCGGAGTCTGCTGGCTTTGAGGAAAGGATTTTAAAGAGCAAGTGTTATTCCCAGGGTGGCATTGCTGACATCAGCTGATGTGCAGAAACATCTGTTTCATAATGGCAAAGCACTCTCAGCTGCTTTAAAACACCTGACAAAGTTACTTTCAATTCTGCTTGAAGTAGATGGGAGGGGGAAGTATCCTTAATTGCTGATTTCTGTGTTGATACAAGGTTACCTAATCTGTGTTTGCCAGAGGCAACAACAAGATTTAAGGTTGTGATCAGCCTTTTGCTCAATTTCCATAGCCCCATTTGCTCCCAGTCTGTTCAGACTTAAGTACATGTAGCAAAATGGACCGAAGATAGAAAAAGGGTGAGTGGAAATCTAGAGAGTAGCAGAATAGGTAGATGCCATCCTTGGAATCTTAACCATGTTTGCTTGGAAAGATGCTGCAATAGTGCCAAGGTAAAGGAGAGAGATTCAGGCCTATGTGCTGTGACAGCATTCAGGGCTGGGCAAAGGCTCTCCGTGGATGGGGATACCTTTGGGAGTGGTTTTGTGTAGTCATGTGTGTGGCAAAATCCACGGTATCAGATGGTGTGAAGTGAAGGCAGGGATTACAGATATATCTTCTCCCTTTGTCAGGAACAAAGCTGGCTTTGTAGTACCTGATGCTGTGGCAGAGGTACAGCCTTGGTTACTGCCGTGTAAATTCTGTATCAGGATGCTTTCAAGAAGCAGAGCGCTATTTTCATCATGGCATGTAGGATATAAAGTTAAGGTCCAGTCAGTGGTCCTGCTTCTCATGATCTGAACTATCAGTGGTCGTGACCAGAGTACTGCTAGTTAAAGGACTACTTTTTTTTTTTTGTCGTTTTTCCTGTGCACTGCCTGTGATGATCTAAAACCATGGACTGTCAACGTGGCAGACGCTGAAGGTTGCCTTGGCAGAAGTGTTGCTAGCCCAGGGGCTGGATGGGTCATGCCTCCTCTTAGAAGTCTGATTTAAAGCCCCTGTAGTTAACAGGAGTCAGTCAGTGGGTGTTGTGTTAGGTCGTTAGAGCCCAATGAGCCATATGCTCTCACAAGCCTTCATTTCCTAAAACAGAGGTGCACTGTATTCCCTTGGAGCCGTATTTCTCATCCAGTGAGCTGTGATTCCCCCCAGGGCATCAGTCAAGGCAGCAATGGCAATTGGAGAGGTCTTAAACCATGGAAAATAATGGCTAAACATTTAAGAAAAGGTGCCTTGCAGAATTAATGCAGGGTATTAATGGGATTATCGTGATCAGCAAACTTTACTGTTGCAATAGATAAAAGAACAAAAATATGCCTTGATATCAAGCCAGGTGACGCTCCCCTAAAAAGGTAACAGCACTGTAAGAAGGAAGGTTTCAAAGGGGATGCATGCATAAAATAGAAGGTGGTATAGAGAACAATGTCTTCGAGAGCAGGCTTCAAATGTAGATATTTAATTCTAGAAAAAGGGGCAGGCTCTGGTGTATGGCACACTTCAGGCCTGCAATCCTCTTGCTTTAACATCCTGATTTTGGCCAGGTTGTCGGCTTCCTTAATTCCCTAAGGAAGCAGGTTGGCAGGCCTGTGGCACCTCTAGCAAAGGTTATTAGCATCTTCCTCCAGTGCCAGAGGGAGAACATACTGTGGTTCTCTCTGGTCTTCCTTCATTTTTGGTGAATTCCTGCAGAGGGAGAAGGTTGGACCACGGTCTTTTTTCAATTAGACATGTACAAATAATGGATTTTGACTTTTTATTTCCATGGTCAAAATGCTGAACATATTCCATATTCCTCCTACCTGCAAAGCAGAACTGAACAAAGCCTTCAGTTTGACCTGAAACATTTTCACAGAATGTGAAAAAATGACTGCAGGTTTTTCCTTACTGTTCTTCATCCCTTTCATCCTTTTATTTTTTTCATGTACTTCAATTTTAATGCAAAAAAAAAAAAAAAGGAAAAAAAAAAAGTCATGATTTTAAAATGTCAGAATAGAACAGTTCTACTTTTTCTGAACCAGTTCCTCTGTTTATTATGTGCTGAAATTATCACTAGTCTTTGGTACAGTGGAAACATTTTTAGTGAACATGCTATTCACTAGAAATTAAGATGTTCATTGCTATTTACAGCTTGTACTTGTCAGAATTTACCCATTGTACCTTGTATATAGTTACTAATCCACATTTTTTTAAATGCTCTGAAGTAATAAGACAAGAAAAACTCTCTCTTTTTTTTTCTTTTTAAGTGCTAACTTTCTTTTTGATGAATAATTTTTACCTACTGTAGACAGGAAGATTTTCTCATGCACAGTAGCTAATAACCTGACTTTAGTTAGATGTGATTTGATCTAAATCTGTTGCACATTTCTTAGCGTATACCACAACTGTCCCTCACTATGGGAAACAGCTCTCATTTTACAGTCACATTTATCTGTTCTGGCGACCTGGTATTACAAATATTTTTAAATTACTTTGACTTATTTTATGTAACAAATGCTGAAATATTAAGAGAGATGAGAAAATGTTGCAATATATACAAATTATTTGTAGAAGTACACTTTTTGTACAGCAAATGCTTTTGACTAGCTATGGAGAAGTAGGCTATTGATCACTTATAACCAATACATAGAGTTTACCATCCAAGTTTCAGGGATATTTCAGTATTTTATCTGATAATGCTGCCAAAGTAATTCTAAGAACTTGAGTTAGGTTACTAATACTTTAAAATTAATCCTTCAGGATAATTTTTCTGTGGTGGTATCTGAGTGTGGCTATTGTATTGTCTTTATTTAAAGTTCTAATGAAAATAGTCCAGGGCTTCTGGAAAGGAAACAAGGGGAAGCAACTCACATTTTTGCTCACTTTAGAAAAGAATGAGAAAATATACATTGTAGTGATTTAATTTAGGATCTCTGATAACTTCTTGCTCTGCTGTTAACAAAAGGGAAAACAATTCTAGCAAAAATGTATCTGGTCTCCTTTGTTCTTACACCACACAGCCACCAACAACAGCATCTTACAAATGTGAAAGGGGAGGTCTGGGTAGCAGGGCTGAAGGTGCAAACTTAGTTGCTCAAAGTTGTGGTAGGAAGGTGATGGTCAGTCTGGTTCCATCTGAGAGAGAAATGAGAGGTTTGGATTTTTTTTTTTCTTACTAATCAGAACTTCTCTTGAAAGATGGCTGTACATGTAGGTGCAAAAGAGTGAAGAAAACCCCCCCAGAATTCAGGTTGACTTTGTGAACTTTGATATATTCATAGGTATTATGACAGTGACATTACTAATATGATCCCTCATTACATTTTTCCTTTATTTTTGTCATTTAGACACACAGGGAACTACGCCGCATCGGGGCAACACCAGTGTGCTGTGAATATGCCTGTTGTCCAAACAGTCCCTACCTTATTAATTCCCAAATGTGGAAGATGCTTGGTGCAGGCTGTCATGTGGCTGTGAGGCTGAATGCCATCTTCGAATTACCTCCCTGCCTCTGCCACCAGGGTTGCTATGAGATGCCGAGCAAATCACATAAACTGACACAGTCTCATTTAGTCACTAATCGTGTGTTACTAATTTTCTCAATACTCAAACTAAGGCACCTGTGACTAGACTCAAAGCTGTATAAAGTGTTCACCACTGCAGTAAGATACAGTGGGAACAGTGCTTGAAGTGTGTGCAATGAAACTGTTAAATATGCTTGACATCAAGAGTTGTCAAGATAGGCACCCAGAATTAGTCTCAGTCTCTCTTTGTTCTCCACTTTCTTACATGAAAATAATAGTATAACCTAATCCTGTAAAGATTGTGAAAAAGAGCTTCGCTAATATTTGCAGGGCAGTAGGTTCCATTGCAGTGAGTGATGAATTATGCACTTAAGCTAGAAACCTGTTTATCTTTTGTAGAAGAACACGTATTACTTTTATTTGTATTTAGGTCTGACCCTGCAGAAGATTTTCTGTTCTTTTTCTTATTTAAATTAAGTTAGAATAGAATTCTTAGTATAGTGATCAAACAGCCTGTGGGAAAATATATAATAATTATGCATCATTGTTCGGTCCGACATAGTTACAAAGTAACAGAACCTATCTGCCTTTTGAAATGAAAGCATTAAACAAAAAAAATATGCTGAATATCTCATGTCTTAATCTTCATTCTGTTTTATTTACTTAAGCTCCTCTTTGGAGTAGTATCTGAAAACTTTACAGTCTTTGTTACTTAACACTCAGAATGTTCGTATAAACTAAGGAAATAATATAATCCCGATTTTATGGACTTGGAGGTAAAAGATCGTCAAGATAAGCCCATGCACATTAGAGTACATCCTTGTGTGAAAGTTAGGGGCTTCAATTTCGAGCTTATAGGTGCCAGCCTTTAGTTTGAACTCCAGACCAAGCTCCTTATATTGTGAATGACACCTCGGTGTCATCCAAACCAGCCAGCCAGGTAGGCAGAGTGTTGCAGACCGTCCCCTGCCGTAGCCCTCTGCTAACCAAGAGGGAATTTGCAGAGGCCAGGGGTAAGCCTGCAATGGTGACCCTAAGGTTCCTCCATACGTTTCCCGTTCAGTGGCTGTGGGGTGAAAGGCAGAAGCAGACCCAGCATTTGAAGGTGGCTGACATGCTTCGGCAATGCCTGTTGCCTCAAAGCCCCTGAGAGAGAGACCTGGGCAAAGGCACGGGTAATTTCTGCGCTGTGTTCCAGCTCAGGGGTGGCCTCGGTGTCAGCCGTGTGGCACTGGCACTCCAGAGCTGCTCTAGGCAGGCAGAGACGCACCCAGGAAAACTTCACAGGCAAAAGCCCCCTATATTTAGTGTTAGGCAGGTGGCAAATGAAAGTTTGCAGCATTGCGGTTTTTGAGCTTTGGAATGTGGGCTCCATCTCAGGCGCCATTAAATGCCTTTTCTGCATTTGCCAAAGACACATGTTGTAATGCAGTAAGCAATGCAGTAAGTTGAACCTTGATTTTTCTTGTATGTGCCTGTTTTTTTTTTTTTTTTTTTTCTTCCCTTCTGTTGTCCTGTTCCTTATTATGGACACATTTGGCCACTGTCAAATTGAATGATTTTTTGCATACTTGGTTGGCTGACTCTTTTTTTTCCTAATTTGCTGATACAGTCAACTGTGCCAGTAAAGCAATTATGCAAAATTGTGTATAAAGGTTTAATGATACAAAACAGTGTTCATCACAAATCTAATTGTGATTCTTACCATCCTTCCATAAACTAAAGGTTTTGAGATGTTGGAATTAAGGTCTCTGTGGTTAATACCTATTTTGTTAAAAAATATATTTCGTTTATCAGATAAGGGAACATCTAATGTACATATCCCTGTTAACCTTGGAAGGAAGCAATAAACAAAAATAGTAACTTGGAAGTGTTCAGATAATGGTTTATATGCTTTCAGGTGGTGATAATGAGAAGTCTGCTTTATTACATGTCTCATTAGGTTACAGTGTTACCTGTTTTACATTACAAATGATAACTATGTGTGGTTGACTGTTGTCGTGGTTTAACCCAGCAGGCAGCTAAACACCACACAGCCATTAGCTCACTCCCGCCCCCCCGCAGGGGGATGGGGAAGGAGAGTCGGAAAAAAGGTAAAAATTGTGGATTGAGATAAAGACAATTTAATAGGATGGAAAAGGAAGGGAAAATAATAATAATGATTAAAAAAATATACAAAACGAGTCATGCACAATGCAGTTGCTCCCCACCCACTGACCCATGCCCAGCCAGTTCCCGAGCAGCGGCTGTGCGCCCCCCGGCCAACTCCCCCCAGTTTTTTGTTCAGCATGATTTCTTATGGTCTGAAATAGCCCTTTGGGCCAGTTGGGGTCAGCTGTCCTGGCTATGCCCCCTCCCAGCTTCTTGTGCAGCTCCGGCCTCCTCACTGGCAGGGCAATGTGAGAGGCTGAAAAGTCCTTGACTTAGCGTAAGCACTGCTCGGCAACAACTAAAGCATCAGTGTGTTATCAACATTCTTCTCATCCTAAATCCAGAACACAGCACTGTACCAGCTACTAGGAAGAAAATTATCCCAGCCGAAACCAGGACAATTGTGCACTGAGTCTAATACGACGCAAAGATAAAAATATAGAAATGGAGATAGTGATAAAGCAGAATAACATGCCTGAATACTGAAAACAAAGACCTAGTGGGTTAAACCAGAACTGACAGGTAGAGTGTTTTGAGGTTTGATATCTGGTTTCCACTCAGGTAACTGAACTGGTTCAGGAAAAGAGCAGTAAAGCAATACCTGGTAATGCTTTCACTGAAGCCCAAAATTCCATTGACTTTTCTTGGTTCAGAATAGAGAATTTAGAAACACTTCATGTTTGTGTTGATATTTCCTGATTTCTGCCCTGCTGCTTTCCTCAGAGCCCTGGCTGGGATTTAATCCTACTGCAGAAAGTATTAGCGAGTCAGATATTATTATTAGGACTGACATTTAGTAATGTCTCATTTGTATCAGGTCATTATGTACTTCAGGGAGCGACCTTCTGCCGCAGCCGCTGGAGACAAAGCACTGCCTTGGCTACGTCCCCTCAGACTGCGTATGAGGAAAAAAAATCTCTTTTCTACCCCTTTCTTGCTTAACAGTTCTCATTAGCTGTCTGTCATCTTTGCAGTAAGGAAGTGTTAAGGACTGAGGACAGGGAATAATGTATAACCTGGCGGTGCTTTCTGCTGCCTGGCTGATGGGGAGAGAAGCTGGTCACACTTGGGTGCTGAATTGTGAAGGTGAGTTCTGTTCACTTGGGTGCTCCACCTAGTCAGATGTGTGAGCTGGTTTATCCTGAACACAGCAGTCTGTGGCTTGTACGAACAGTTTTAACTTACTGCTTTCTGAAAAGAGAGGCCTGAAGCAGTCATGGAGGTTTCAGGAATGTTAATTGTTTGTGTACATGAATGAGCTTATAAATGGTTGTTTCTGCAGTCTTCTATAGCTCATCGAGGGTAACTGTGTCGCTGCCAGAGAAAAGAAAAGAGAACGGTTATTTTTTTTTTTTTTCCTCCACAGTCTACTAATACTTCCAGGGCTCGATATAATGTGCCTTTAACAAACCATGAACTTCTCTCCTACTGAGCCACTGCATCCTGCCTACATTCAGTGTAGGCAGAGAACCATTATACTAATCCACTCTCCCATCATATCTCTAGCAAACACATGTAAGTATTTTTCTTTGAATATTTATTTCGATGCAAGGGGTGTTAAGTCTTTTATCTGGCGACACAAACAAGTAGGAGATTGTGACTTCTCAACTTTGTAACCTAAATTGTGGAAGTTCTGGTTTTCGTCTGTGACATATTTTGACAAACGTGTGACAGTCACATTTGGCTTTAAGAGAATAATCCTGCCACCTCACAGCAACCTTAAGATAGTTCACCTCTGCAGGTAGGGTAGCTTTAAAATGGGGATGCTGAAATGATCAGTGTTTTGCTTTGTTTTTTAACAGGTACGGTTATATGCAAGGCCTGATGCAATCCGGAGAGGATCGGGGGACTATGCTCTAAATATTACAAGGAGACTCATTGAATTTTATGAAGATTATTTTAAAGTGCCCTATTCCCTGCCAAAATTAGGTAAGATTTTCCTTAGAACATGAAGTTCACCCAGAGACGGGAAATTAAGTCAGCTTTTTTAAAGGAAATTTAAGACTGGAACGTACTAGATTTCAAGGTAAGAAATGTTTGGGTTAAGAAGGAATGTTTGTTTAGAAGGATCAATAAGTAAGGAATTTTTCATCTCTTTTTTGCAGAGGAAGGGAAGTCCAATTGTCCCTTTTCCAGCCTTGCGCTGAAAGCAACAAGAAGCAGACAGTACTAAAATTTGTTAGGCAGTGGGACTTCAGGGAGAGAACTTGATAAGTGGGTTGGTTTTTTTTTTGGATGCTGTTTATTTTGGTCCTTTCATTGGATAGCCACTGAGAGATGTTTGTCCCGTAATATTTCTATCTTGATGCCTCAGCCTTAGGTGAGGAGCAGAATTGAAAGCATTTGTGGAAGCTGGGAACGTGTAACGGTGCAAGGCAGTATTTTTTCTTTGCTGGTTTATGTGGTTTATTAATGATGATTAGTACATATGCTTAATTGTGTTGTTGCTTATTGAAAGAATTGCTGTGAACTTGTTTTGCTGCTCAAGTGACCTAAATGTAAAAGCTGTCGATTTCTATTATTTTTTAAATAGTTTGTTCTCCTCCTCCCTTTCACCACAATCAATTGTTCTCCTACACACTTGAATACTTTACACCATATTATTACACCCTCCCTCCTTTGGAGCTTGTTTGGTCAAGATCCAGAAAAGCGTATTGCTCAGCAGCGGGAAGAGAGCTTGTATTTGATCAGAAGTGTTAGAGTTGGAACCACAGGTGATCTTCCCGGGAACTCAGGGTCTATTTCATTAAATCCCTTGCCTACTGAGTAGCTTTATTAGTCTTACAGCTAATGGTGTAGGACATAGATAGAGTAATTGATGTTGCTAGATGAGGGTGTTGCGTGAATTTTTAATACGAAAGTTGTGGCATTTGTTTCTTGTCATCTTTAAATGATGGGTTACAGGCAGCATTCTCCTGCAGAAATACACAGATGGGTTAAATGTGGCACGTGAATCAGACTTTGTGTGTGCTTCAGGTATGTAATGATGATTTCATAAAGGAAGTCACAGACTTGCCGGTGCCAGAAACTTAGGAGGAAAAAAAATAATAAAAAACTTTCCGTGGAATATAAAGGAAGAACAGTGGGACTCCAGTCATTGCTTCAGGTAGTTTACTGAGGATGCCAGGTAGCAGCAGGCAGTAGTGACTGTATCTGCTTCAGGATATCTTTCACAATTGCAACATAGTCTTTCAACTCAACACGCTGTATGTGTTATCATTATGCTGTGGCATATCTTTTAAAAATATCTCATGGGAAACAAGTATGTTCCGGTTTGGATCTCTTTGGAATACAACAGGAGGAATAGTCACAAGTAAAACTGTATTTTTTTCCATCAAGTATTTGTAGTAAAATTGTTGATTTAATATGAAAAATGGCTTGAAAACTTTAGTTATTGTCTAATGGTATTATAGGAAATAATTTGCAAAGTTTGTCATGCTATAATAAGGTTAAATTTATTTAATGTAACTATAATAAGGAAAATTTCAAAACCCTCTGTGATGTAATTTTTTTTGAAAATTTGATTTGCATATGAACGTAAGGTATGTTTGTTCCCAGTTCAGCAGAACACTAAGATCACTACTTTTAAGCATGTTCTAGTGTTTCTAACCTGAAGGAGTGCCGAATATGTTTTTTACTTTTTTTTTACTGGAAAATGGAAGGTTAGGGACAATAGTCTGATGGGTGAATAGAAAGACTAAAAATGAAAACACTGTAATCTTTTTGTGATAGTGATTTTGCAGTAGTTTTAAAGAATTTTCTGAGGGAGGGGACAAAACAGAATTAGCCACAGCAGTGGAAGGAGTGTGCATCAGGAGGCTGCGTTGATACAGACAACACACCTGTGCTCTCTGAAGCCTCAGGACTATCACCTGAGACGCTGCTGTCACCGCTGCAAAGGACTGCGTGCTTCATTAAGGTTTTAAGAAAAATCAGAATTTTCTGTGTGGGACATCTTAGGAGTTTTTCACTTTATTTATAAACGAAATATGAAATGCCTTCAAGTGGGAGTGAAAATTGAAGAAGGTAGTTTAAAAAGCTTTTTAATGACAGCGTCAGTTTTGTGGAAATGTTCTATTTCAAACATAGATGTTTTAAAAAATGAAAAAAATTGTTCCATATATTTTCTAGTTCTAGCAAGAGTGAACTAAACCAAACATAATTATTTTTGGTTGAAAATACATTTTATTTTTTCAAAAGAATTCTGCTGTTGAAATACTGACCAGCTTAATATGCAGGTGCTGTATGAGCTACTGGGCAATATGTCAGTGTCAGCGCTGGATGCTGGGGTGTCTGTGTGAGGAGAAAGGACCTGCAACCCTTGGCGAAGCACTGCCATTGTCTATGGGGTCCATCCATTCCAAGTTTCTATATGGTAGGAGTATCTGAGGACATTCAGGTGCTTCAGATGTGTGCTGTATGTTTAGATTGGAGATTAGGAAATTTTTTTTCAATGAAAGGGTTGTTAAGCATTGGAATGGGCTGCCCATTGGAATGGGAAGTGGTTGAGTCCCCATCCCTGGAGGTATTAAAAAGACGGGTAGACAAGGTGCTTAGGGACATGGTTTAGTGGTGGAATGGCAGTGTTAATGGTTAATAGTTGGACTTGATGATCTTAAAGGTTTTTTCCAACCTAAACGATTCTATGATTCTATATCAGAGGGGACCTGTGTTCATTTGTTCACTTCTTATATCACTGAGGTCCATTTCCATGGTTCTTTGGCATTTGAAAGTAGTACTCCTCATCTGAGATTGTAATAAATTGGCTACTGTCTCTGATAGGAACCACTTTCTCCTGATGTTCTTGACTACTTGATTGGTTTTGACCAGGCTTTTTTACTGTACTTACATGCAGTCAGATGTCTGTGGTTGCTGTTGCCAGTTGTGGGCTCCTCTGCCTTCTTGGCAGCCTCTGTTACTATTGGGAACTGTGGAGAATCTGGGGGAACCTTTTTGTCACCCAGTGACTGAGATTTTTTAGGTCTTATATGGCCTGTACTGACTTCTTAACACACTGGAACAGTAGATCTGTTTGCCAATTGATGTGAGTTCTGGTAATGAATCTGAATTGGGGATTTTTCTCATTTGAATACACAGTTTCCACAATTAAAAGTTCTGCTTAGCTTGTAGATACGTGCTGTTTTCCTGCATCATACTCTGAACTGGAAGGTGCTTGTGTAGGGTTTTAAACTAATAATTTTTGTATGAATTTAATTTCTGAAAAATTAGTCAGGTCTTTAAAAAACCCAGATTTTTCAAAGACTACAATATCATTATAAAAACTAGTTAAAATGGTGGGTGGATAAAGCATTGGGTTTTACTTAATTCTAAAAAAAATATGCAGTAGGGTTTTTAATTGATTTTCTACAGCTGGTGAATATAAAATATATTTCTGTATTTTTATCACATATTTATTTTTAATCCAGTTTGCAGTACACAAAAAAAAGGTCTTTGTGTGCGTAGAGCTTTTTCTTATGAGGATCTTCGAGACTGGAATAATTTCCCAATGGGGAATGATTAGGTAAGCAAGAACTCTTTACATGTGGACAGTTGTGACTCTTCAGGTGTGAATGATTTGGGGTGGAGGTGCTAACTGCTTTTTCCAACCGAGACTTAAGGGCCACCCAGTGAAGTTAGCAGGAGATGTGCAGAGAACATAAAAAGATCACTGTTACTGCAGCAGGTGGTAGATTGGTAGATTTCAGGCACTGGAACAGGCTGCCCAGGGAAGTGGTGGAGTCCCCATCCCTGGAGGTATTTAAAAGATGGGTAGATGAGGTGCTTAGGGACATGGTTTAGTGGTGGGACGGCAGGGCTAGGTTAACGGTTGGACTTGGTGATCTTAAAGGTCTTTTCCAACCTAAACGATTCTATGATTCTATGATTGGCGAAACTTCTTGTCAGAAGAGACTGCAGATGCAAAAACATTATACAGGTCCAAAGAGAGACACGGACAACTACTTGGAGAGGTGGTCCATGGGAGAAAATCCCATGCTTTGAAAACAGAAGCTAGGAAATACTCAAGAGAGTTCTATTTATATTTCCCTGATTTTACTCTTTCTTGAACTTCTGCTTGTGGCTGCTGTTGGAGAGGAGAATACAGAGCTAGGCAGTCTTTTTGCCTGAGCTGGCAAGGTTATCCATATGTTCATAGTCTTCCAGTTTCCCAAGTGTTTCTACTAAAGGGCCACAGAATCTCTTTTCCAGAATACTTCATGTACTGGAACTGGGAAACTTCAGTTATGGAAGACTGATAAAACTTCATGTGTGGTACATAAACGAGCCACTTGTGTGAAGATTTTTGGGTTTCTGGGCCTTGGTTTTCCTCCCCTTAACAACACTCTAGTATCACAGTGTTAGTGGGATGCATTTGCTGCTTTTCTGAAAACTCATTTATACAACTCTCTTATTCTGACACCCACGTGTTTAGTGTAACCACTGTGGGCTGTATAAAGGAATTCGGGTGTCTTGAGGGTCAGACACACAGTGCCTAACTCAAAAGCACTTTGCTTGGATTTGTTCAGCTTTAGGCACTCAACTGGCATGTCTAAACTAGCAAGCTGATTGCCCTACGTTCCTTACTTCATAAGTGGAGAGGAGATCTTACTGTGGATGTTTCAAATCTTATATGGGCAGACTCTCCTTTTGGAACTGCCTAGGTAAGGGAAAAAATATTTTATTAACCATTAGCAAGTTTGGTGATGGTACCAAACTGGGAAGTGTTATTGACTCTCTTGGATAGATTGGAGCATTGGGCAATCATCAGTGGCATGAAATTTATCAAGTCCAAATGCTGGATTTGCATCTAGGATGGAGTAATGCCAGGCACAAGTATAAACTGGGAAAGGGGTGGCTGGAGAGTAGCCCTGCAGAAAGGGATCTGTGGGTGCTGGTCGGCAGCAAGCTCAAGAGGAGTCAGCAGCGTGCCCTGGCAGCCAAGAGGGCAAATGCATCCTGGGGTGCATCAAACACAGCATAACCAGCTGGTCAAAAGAGGTGATGATCCCACTGTATTCAGCATTGATACTGCCTCACCTGGAGTAATGTGTGCAGTTTTGGGCCCCATAATTTAAGAAGGATGTGAAGGTACTCAAATGCATCCAGAGGAGGGCAACAAAGCTGGTGACAGGGCTGGAAGGCGTGTCCTGTGAGGAGCAGCTGAGGACTTTGGGCTTGTTTAGTTTGGAGAAAAGGAGGTTGAGGGGTGACCTCATTGCTCGCTCCAGTTTCCTGGGGAGGGGAAGCAGAGAGGGAGGTGCTGAGCTCTTCTCCCTGGTATCCTGTGACAGGACGTGTGGGAATGGTTCAAAGCTGCACCAGGGGAGGTTTAGACTGGACATTAGGAACCATTTCTTTACTGAGGGGTTGACTTTACTGAGCCCCCTGGCTCTTTTTCTGTAGATTTGCTGTGCAGCAAACTTTGGGGTTACATCTGATATATTGTATGTTTTTTTTTTCCTTAGAGGTATGTTCAAGGTATTAATTACCTGGTTCATGCAAAAATGGTATGGTCTTTTTTTCATTATGCAGCATAAACCACTTTAAAACTGTGCATGCAAAGTCTCAGAAGATTATTTTCTAAGGGGGTTAGTGTATGTGCTACACAATGGAAGACAAGATTGGACTATTAACATTTGCTCTTTGAATATTTTTGGAGAACAGGATTCAGTTTCTAAACTGTGTCATGGAAGAATTTAAACTTTGTTATGATATAAAAAATAACCATGTAAAGAAAAAGACTCGTGTACCTCTGCTCTGTTCCCTGATTGTTGACTGTGAATATTTTGGTGAGAGAGTGCTGCTACCTGTTGCTGTGGGAGGCATTGCAGGCCCAGAATAAAAACGTGAAATGCTGTTGTAGGATGGCCAAGTGACTTGCTGCAAGCACTAGTGATGAGCTGTTTGGTTTGATTTAATTGCTTTCCTATTAGCTTGACTCTTTGACATGTTCCTGACCTGTTCATTGCCGTGCTGCCTTCTGCCCTGCTTGATCTTCCATCATCTTCATCAGCACTCTTTCTGATGCTGCTGCTTTCTTACTTCCCCTCCGTTTGTCCTTCCTCCTGTCTCTGTCGGTCTTTCTGTGATGAACCTCCATCTTGTTGCCTGCATTCTCTGCTTAAGTTCTGCTTAAAGTTTCACAATTCCTGCCCTCGTACTTTGTCTTTCTCCCTAGCAAGGTGGCCTCTTCCTGCCACCTGTCCAGCTCTGACCTAGAACTGCTGTATTACAGCAAACCAGATAGCTAATTGTTCCTTCTCCATCTGTAAAATGAAAACAATAATTAGTACTTTTTTGGTCTTGTTTTTACAGTAGTTAAAAAAATGATCATCAGTTTGGTTGCCTCTTGATTAAGAGGTTGTCAACCTGAAAATTTAAGAAATGCTGGTCTGATCTCACCTCCAGCATGGCAAAGCTTCATAATGTTCTTATGACATCATAGCTGTAGTGTCTGTCCAGTCTCTTCCACTGAGAGAGAATCCATCACAATCCTGTAGGAGAGAGGGAAGGGAACATTAGACTTAAGTGTCAATGAGCTGTTAGTTGTTTGGTGTTCTGAATTGAGAAGAAGGAAGCATAGGAAGGGAGATGCCCTGGGAGTGGGACATAGGACTTCTGGAATGAAGAAGGGTGGGAGAGGAGGCACTAAGGTTTGGTTCATGTGCCTAAACCTTAGCTGCTGCTCCTGCTGGCCTGCAGATGAGATACTGTTGGTCCAGGGCTGATCCATACCTGACAGCTCCACATGGATTTTTTTAATAACTTTGAGCATCTCAGTTGGGGCTATCACCCATATTTAGGCAGCAGAATTGAAACCTATCATTTTCTTTGACCAGGTACTTGAAACAAGGCTAATGCCTCTGCCCACAAAGGGCTATTTGTTGATACAGAGCATTTGTACACAGAATGAACTATGTCACTTTTACCCTGACCTTTGAAGCCTCTGTTTGGGGGTTGTGTTTTTTTCTCTTTTTAAATTTCTAAGCTGTGAGCACTTCAAAACAGCAACTGGTCAGGGCTCCAGAGGGAAAAATTCCAGCTGCAGCCATAGGAGAAAGCAATGTTATTTCTCAAAGCAATGCTTTGAAATATGAAAACGAGCTGGGAGTTACTAAACTGAAACAAACTAAGTAGAAAGTCAGTCCATAGTATGATGTTAAGAAACAAGGGAAAAAATAATCTTCACTTCAGACTTTTTCTTACTGTATTGCTCTAAACTATGTTAAATGGTAAGCTAATTAATTCCAGTAATTAGTATAATACAGCTCATAATGGGCATTGTAACTGGTTTTGGAAGTTTATTAAGGGGAACCTGATCTCTCTCTGGTGACTTGGCACAACAAGTCTGATATTGCTTTCAGGAGACAGGAAAAGTAACATACAGGAATGAAACAGCTTTATATAGAACAAAGATGAATGGGCCTTGGTGGAAATAATCCTCTTCTGAGTGAAATGTTTTCTTTTCATTATGTAGAAATTTCCCTCCATTCTTGATTGCGGCATGAACAGAATCCAAACCTCTCAAACAAGGAAAACACTCATATAGTAGCACTTTTGCCAGTAGTAGTTCAGCCAGCCCATAATAAAAGGGTGACCAAATCTGACAGCGTCCCCGCTGGCTACACAGCTAAATCAGCTTGGCTTTTAAATGATTCATAAAAAAAAAGAAAAAAGAAAAAAGACGCTGATGGGTGATGCTGCTGTTACGGGAGTGTAACAGGATGTGGGATTGTTGAAGACTTAATGGAAATGTCGGGGCTTTTTTGAGCCATGCAAATACTTCATCTGAATGTAAATAGATACCTTCAGTAAGTCTTTTGGGTGGTTAGCACCCCTGTAGAAATGGGTGTATCGAACCTTAGCCATCTAAAAGCAGTGTCTAAGCTCTTTAGTTTTTGAGAAACATAGGTGCCTTCAGAAAATGACGCATTTTATCATAAGTTAGGAGAAATAAATTTTCTCTGCAGAGTTATCAGTGGAGGTGTCTCTGCTAACTACAGAGAGAGGAAAATAACCTGGCAAGTTTAAATTTGATCTCTGCTTTTTAGATGGCTAGAAGATGAGGTGAGTCCTTCTGTGGGATTTATAAAATGGGGTAAGATCTTTGACAGACACAGAAACTCCACAGAAATTATGGGAATCACCAGGAAACTGTGTGAACTTTTCTGTGGTACGAGATGGTTAAATGCCTAAAAGCGCATGAATCTAAACTACTTTTTAGATAGCCGTGGCTAAAGTAGTTTTCATTATAGCTCCTTTCACTCTGCTTGAGCAGAGCTCTCATCCCTGATTGTCTTTTCCAGGGCTGTTAGTGATTGTCTTTTTGTTAGCTTAATCATCCTGTTCTTGACCAGAAATGCTCACTTATGAATATCAGATTTTTGAAGGGTAGTAGTGATTTCTGCTGCAAAATAGTATTTGTTGGAACCTAAATCCTCTTGACCATGTCTAGCTTTTGAACTTTTTTTTTTTTTTTTTTTTTTTTGGAGAGGCTACTGGAGATTGTTAATAACCTGTTAGACCGAACAGTTGAGAGGGTTCATCAGAGACTTTGACCAGCAGCTGAAACCCTTTTACGCCAGCAACTGTAGCTTTGTCTTAAAGAAGCATATGTAGAACAAACGCTTAAGCCTTGGCCCCACAGTGTACTTCATGTTTGTATAGGCATTGGGAGCTGCGGTTTTTATTATGGGATAGGGGCTATATGTCAATAGGATATTGGGAGAGTTACTTTCTGTGCATGGTATGGCACTATGAAAGTTAGCATGTGGATATCAGAGCTGCATGGTGGAAAAACAAATACAGAAGGGTTTGATACAAAGAGAAATGATATAACTGAGTATACTGTGATAGATTTAGATGGCGTTCATGGAGAGGGGTGTGTGTGAATCCTTGGCCAGTGTGTAGGAAGACTGGATTACATTAGGATGTACTAAAGTAGGAAATTTTTCCTTTCAAGAATCATACCTGTAATATTTAGTTTGAATGAAAGTAGGTAATGTGGTTGGTCTATATCAATTAACTAGAGTACCGAGGAGAAAGTGATGGCCTTTTCTCTCAGAATTGAGGTAGAAACCTGATACTCTCTACGTTCGAAACAGCAGAGAAGCGTTGTACGATCTGCTCAAGTAGATTGTCTTTTGATGGAAAAGGGAAATGACTGTTGTTGACCTGATGAAACCTACGGTCCACCTATGCGCTCTTCTACAGTGAGTGGTGTTTAAACAGCATCTTCAAGATAGCTGTATACCCCCAGACAGAGCTAACAGAGTAACATGTTCCTAATGACACCATTTGAGTAAATATGGAAGTTCACTGACGTCTTACTTGACTTTCTGTAATTTTGGGTGTTTCTGGTTCATATTCATAATCATATGACAAATTTTAAATAAAGATAATTTCTAATTCAATTCATGAAGGTTCCAGTTTTCATTTAACCCTGCAGTTTCAAATGTGGGGAAAAACCAAGGATACTGTAGTGACTTCTGCTTTTTCTGTTTTACATGTGAAGCAGAGGCTTTTCTGCCTGAAGAATGAAGCTCAGTAATATTAAGGTATTGTGCTGATGAGGGAAAAAAAAAGTGGCAGATTAGAGTACTGTCCCTGTCAAACGCCAACATAGTTCACTCAGGCTTTTTTTTTTTCATATGTGCAGTTTGAGTACAGGACAATTTTGTTCTTTACTAAGAATTTTTTTTGTTGTTAATTGATTGAAACGGGTAGTTTTATATACTGGAGCAACAGCAGTATGTTTCAGTTGTATTGGCTTTTCATTCAGCATTGTGGTAGAGGTTTTTGGCCTCCTGCATTTCATTTGAAAACTGAAAAAGATTCCGTTTCAGGCCAGACTCAGAAATGAGTTCAAATGAGTCTAATGGGAGCTATAAATTATTACAAATGGACTCTTTCTTCCAGTCCTGTCTATAAACTGTTTTGTACTAGTTTTAGTTCTGCCTAGTGTTATGCTTGCTGAACCCCGTAGCTGCTGTGTTGGCTCTCCAGCCCTGGAGGAGCTCATGCCGTGACAAAGCCCGATCAGACTCTTATTTCAGAAGCACAATTTTACTTAACTTGAAACTCACAGAGCAACACCCATGTAGCCTATTTCCTCGGTCGAGGTAGGCTAGAAAGGCCTAAAAGACTTTTCTCTTGCCTCTTCCCCTCACTCCAGGCACTTAGAGCCTTTATGGTTTGCCTCTCTCCCCGCCTTCCTTCTCTTAGGGTAGGCCTGATGTTAGAAGAGTTGTTAACTAAGTGTTTTCGGGTGCTTGGCTCTAGTTTCAGATCTAATCTGTAACTTCTGCCACTTATTCAAGAGTTTCTGAATGGCTGGAATGACAACTTCCATGCAGAAAGACTAGAAGATAAGACCAAGAGGAGATTTCCACAATACGTGCATTGTATTCTTCCTTTGTCAGAGATAGCAATTGTTTTCACAGCAATTTTGAAAACGCTGCCATCATTTTCATGCTGATTAGGACTTTCAAGAATGTGTGATTTTAATTATTTTTCATATCAGTATCATTGCTAAACTTCAATGAGAGTGGAAAACAATTTTTTTTTTTTTTTTTTTTCCTGCAGCACTGGAGAATTGTTCCTGAAAACATGGAGAGTTAACAGTTCTAGAAGGATTGTGCTTCTTTGGGGTAGTTTGTTATGCTCTCCAGATGGTATTGTGACAAAATTTGTTTTCCATTAGATGCTGATTTGAGGGCACCAGATATATTCATTTGAGAAACAGAAGTTTCACAAGGCAAAATTGATGAGAAAGCACTTTGTCCACTGACTCACAAATTGACTTGCATTTGCTTTTGTTTATTTTCTTATGTTTATCTTGAAATATGCATATATACTTTAAAACGTTGACCTCATACATGCTTACTGAAACACCAAGATCACGACAGCTGCTTAATCGTCCCTACCAAGACCATTCTTCACTATGGATCTTTTGTGCCAGGAAGAAAATAGATGAGGGAAGTACACACACATAAAAATACCTATACAATTAATCTTCTTATTTCCTGATAAAACTAAAACTTAAGAGTTATGCATTACTGGTGCAGTGAGTGTTACAAAAAAGTAACCACTTACTGATAATGTCCTGAATATTAGAAATAGTTAAAAGTCTGCATGTAGATGCATAAAATGAGCTTTCACATCTTTCTTCTGTACTGCAAAAACCCCATAGATACAGACGTAAAGAAGATACATTTTCATATATCATCAAAGAGCATGAGGAGTTTCTTTCAAGAGATTATGACAGTGTCTTGAAAAAGATTATAGCACATTAAAGTGGGCCTTAAATAGGGCAACGATTTCTGTTCATACAAAAGATGTGAAGCAGTGTATAACTACAGAGCTGAATAAACCTATTGCTGCTGCCTAGATTCTGCTGGCTTAGTTATAAACCTTCCACCTGTACTAGCTAGTTCCTGTAAGCTCCTGAAATTCAAAGGGATGTATGTGCTCACCTTTTATTGCTTTTGCTAAGGATATTGTAACTGAAAAGATATCCTAACACAATGAATTATGCTACGTTTGCAGCACCATGCCTGAAGCAACTTCATTTTTGCATTAAGGAAACCAATGATTTTCAGTGTAAAGATGGAAATATTAAGATGGCTGAAAAACTGTCATTAAAACAAGTGAATTGTCACTGTAGATTCCGCCCCCGCAAGCTGACAACCTTCTTAAAATGGTATATGGACATTAAAAGAATCACTTATTAAAAATGCTGCAGAGATCTCTGGCAGATACTGCTAAACTTGCTTTCTCCGTTCCCCCTTGCCGTGTATAAATTCTCCTTTGCATCTCATTTATTTAAATGCCATCTGCTTGTGTATTTAAAACGTAACATTTCCAGATTCAGGATCGGTTCTGTGAAGGCTGCGTTTTCCTTCGCTCTCCTTGATTCTTATCAGTAACACTTCTAACAAAGCTGTCCTCATGAAGATATATATTTGTCATAGTGATAGCACACTTCAGAAAGTGTATTAAGCTAAACCAACTCCCACTGTTCAACTCAAAAATATGTTCCTTGTCATATGCTACTCCTCACTGAAATTAAACTCGGGCAGTATTTTAGTCTAGAGAGATCAAGTCCCTTTTTCTCCTACGTGTGTTCAGCTTTGGCTTGGCTGAGGGTAGTTCTCCTGTCGTACGTTACTGAGCGGTTGAATCCCAGAGTGAGTGGTGGGGGAAGGTGGCAAGGGGAAAGATGCAAAAAGATGTGCGGAAGAGAAGAACTTAGAAGTGTGTTCTGGAGACCCTTGTCATAAGTTTCTGCAGCTATTGCTGTCTCTCTAGGTGGCTTAGATAAACCTTGGGAAACCATTTCAGAATAGCCCCTGAGTCGGTGGCTTTGTAACTGATCCCTTGGCTCTGCAAAGACAGGGGACTCTTAGCGGAGCTGATCATAGCAAGAGAACTCCTATATGTATTTTATTCAGCAGGGAGTTTGGTCTGTCACTGACACTATGACATTATCTACAGACAGATTTCCTTTGAGAATCATAATGTAAAAGCACAAGTATTTTGACAGAACTTTAATTACATATGGCTCTGTTTATGATGCGACTCCTAAGACAATAACAAAAGTCAGTGGTTGAATTCCTCATATGAAATTGTATAAGATATTTCCATAGTTGTCATAGTACCTAAGTATTTTATAATCACTATTGGCAGTTTACATATAATGCATCTTGCAAATGGAGATGCACCGTGGTTCTGTTGTCCTATTTAGAGGCGCAGCTGAAAGCCAAAGAGTGCTGAGAGGTGAAGGCAGGCAGATGTTTTGCTGATCAGACCTACATAAAATATTCACTTGTCAGATAAAATTTCAGTGTGTATTGAAACAGAAGGCAGTTGGAACTTGCATCCTTTCGTAATTAAGTATTGATGATTCAGTTTCATATGACATACAAGTGGCTCCAATATTTCCTACTTTAAAATTAGTCTGAGAATTGTTCTTCCTAGGGTGCTAATTCTCAGGCATGAAAATATATAAAGCTTCACAAGATTGTCAGCCGTAACATAGATACATAGACAAATGTATTCTATATCTTTTCACCACTAATGTAACATGATTTCCTAGGCATCTTTTTTTCCGTATTCTTGAAATGTTTTAAGTTTTGGTTCTGTCTTAAGGTAATTGCAGACAATTGAATTTTACAAAGAAGCATGGCTGTTACTCAGTAACAAACAGATACATTAGAAATGCAGTTTTATGCTGCATGCCATCTCTCCAGGTATTTCTGTAGAAACTGTGCAACAGTTTCCAAGTGATTAAAAGGATCTGAATTGTACAAGCTATGATTGATAACAGAAGCATATAATGTAGCTATTAATAAAACCTCCCATAGATAAGAATGTTGTCAGATGACACTGAAGGATATTCAGGAAGCGCTGTTAAGCCATTCAGGGTAACAAGGAGCGGACAGCTTTCTGTAATGCTTTTATTGCATTTGGGGACAGCTGGATGAAAGTCCAGCCCCAGAAGAATTCACTGTTTTTTATCTTTACCAGTTTATTTCTTAAAAAAAAAAAGAAAGAAAAAAAATAAAAAAAGAAAGAAAATGCTTGCTTTTTGCAATCAAAATACCATTGCTGTGTGGCAGTTCTGATATTTGTGGATATGGAGTACTCAGCTGAAGGATAATTTAATGTTGCAATAGTGGAGAAATAAAAAGAGTACAAGAGAATATAATGCAATTTTAAACAATAAAAGCAAATTTTCCTACAAGTATTACAAAGTACTACAGTACTTTACATGCACCTGTAAAGATTCTTTTTTTCCTTAGCAGAGGTAGTGAAAATCAAATGGCAGATGCATACATTGGTTTTTATAATAAAAAAATATTAGTACCTCAGCTTACGTTTTTTTTTTTATGCTGATCACTGAGTTTTTACTTCAGAATCTAATCCTTATATTTTCTCCTCTTTGCTTTCCTGGGGAGGATTGACTGTATAGATAGACTGGTTGCCGAGTGTCATAATTGTAGGGCTAATTGCCTCTGCCATCCTTTTCTGGTGTTTCTGGGAGTGCCATTTCAGGATGGTAACCACCTCTGAGTCAAGCTGTTTTCTCATTTGTACCTGATGCTTTTCTATGGTGTACTACGGTTTTCAGACTTTGTTAACAGGAAGCTGAAGCTGAATCCCATGTCTGGTTGTTTAAAACTGTCATCTGAGATTGACCTCAGATTTAAAATTTATATGTGCTCAAAATGTAATAAGGTTTTGATGGGTTTTAGCAACTTCCTAAGATCTGTATTCTTTAAAAAGATTTTTTCTTTAGCTGTTAAAATAGGGAGGAAAAAGGATTTTTTTCTTCTTTTATTTATCTCACCTGAAGTCCCACCTTATGACATTTGAGATTATGGATTTACTTGGATTTTATCTCGAGTGTTAGGCTTGCCAGGTAGGCTGAACAGTTGGCTCTGGGGATAATACTAGCTTCCCTGTGTTACTATGTTAAG